>NC_080068.1:20807464-21119447 GCF_949987535.1 Balaenoptera acutorostrata | reverse complement strand
GTTGCAGTTACAGAAATGCAATCTCAGTGCTGGTCCATGTATTGAGGTATCTGGGTGGTTGAGTAGCTTTCTTAGAGTAGGTATATGACTGCTATAATGTTCTTACCTATTTGCCTTCTGAGAGGAGGGAAGTCTAGCAAACACAAGGGTAAGTGGGAAGGGACTGGTGGATGTTTTGGCTCTAGCAAAATCAGGAAGTGATTATGCATAATGGTTGCTGTTACGATTAATAAAGTACAACAGATCTTTGATATTTACTCCCCAAAAGCTTTGTCCTACCTTCTTAAATAAATTGTCACAATGTGTGCTTAGCTCTTCAGGGGATTATACGTTTAAGATAAATCTGTTCTCATTCTTTCATGTAATAGATATTTGTTGAAAAATTACTTTGTGGTAGGCACATATCATTATTACCTAAGGGTGTGTGTGTGTGTGTGTGTGTGTGTGTGACTTTTCCTCCCTTTAAATGAATAGGATTGAAAATACTAGATTTTTCTTAATTAAAATCTCATTTTTTTATTCAAAATTTGATATATTGAAGCAACCACATTTAAGGGGCTTTAATATTTTAAATTTAATTTCCACATTTAAAATACTTAATTATTTTAACTATTTCAATTACAAGAGTAACCAAAACTTACAAAGTACTTAAGAAGTTCTTTATTAAAACTCTAATAATATAGACTCATAAATACAGTGTATCATAAGTTGTGATAAAATATTTTTATACTTTTCATCTTAAAATCACAAGTGTAAATTAGTAACTAGATATTTTAAATTGTACTCACAATTTTAATATGCCAAATTTAAACATGACAAACGTATGAAATAAAAAATGTACAAAGATTATTTGTTAGTTTAATGCAAAAGTATTAACACTAAAGATTTCATTTACTTTATCATTTCTAACTTTAATTCTCAATCTTCCCAAGGTTAAAGACATTTTTACCCACTAATTAAAAGCTTTTTCCTTCCCCAAGCAATTTGTTATTCATCCCAAGCAAATGAGTGTTACCTTTTCAAAGGGCAAAAAATTTGGCTAGGAAATGAGATCTGTAACACCTGACATTCAAGTTGATTTTTCTCATGATCATGAGAGACAAATCCAAGCCCTCCAAATGGTGGATTGGATTTGGGAATGAACACCTATAATAAATACAAAGTTTTTGGTGTGAGCAGCTGGGTGGATAGTGGAACCATTTACAGAAATAAGAAAGATGGGAAGAGAAGATTTCAGAGAGAAAATCTGGAGCTGTGTTTTAAACTTTCTAGGTTTGTGGGGCTCTGGTTGAAATGGATTTTTTAAAAGGATGAAGATAAGTCCCTGGGGAGAGGGCTGGACTGGAAATTTAGGTTTGGAAATCACAGGAGTATAGATGTTCTTTGAATCTATGGAACTGAAGGAAAGGATAATAGGGAGAGAAAATAAGAAGCCAGAAGACTGAATGGGTGAGATTTATAGCTCAAGAAGAAGAGAAAGAGCTAGAAAAGAACTCTAAGCAGGAACAATGATGCGGGAAGAAAAAATAAACAACAGTGAGAAATAATATGAAAGCTAAGAGAAGAGAATGCTTCAAGGAGGAAGAATTTCAAGAAGGAAATGGAAGAGGGAAAAAAAAATCACAGATGAAAGCCATACTTAAGCAATTAGAATAAAAGCAAATGTGAGTGGGAAAACCTCTGGGTAGGATTACCTATTAATCCTATAAACTGAAAGAGAAACATCCACAAAGATACAGCAATAATCTCAGAAAAAGAAATAGATGTGGATGACAAATAGGGACAGAAGATACAGAAAGCAGAGAGCTCAGCACATATGGAATAACAGCAAAAATGTCTAAAGATATGAATAATGCAAACATTTCCTGAAATAAAGAACTTGAATCACAAATGACTGAGGAAAACTGATACAGAGCTGGCAATGGAAATTTATACCCTAGTCAAATTTCAATAATTTGAATTGAAATAAGAAGAGTGAAAAAACCCTGATAAGGTTGTTGTGAAGATTAGTTAATAGATGCGAGGCATGAAGATCTGTGCCTGAAATATAAGCACTCAATAAAGGCTGCTGCAGCTTTGGTTTTCTCTCCTTCTCTTCCTACATTTATGCATTATTTTTCCTGTTACCATGATTATTATTTGCCTCTGTTCCACCACTAAATGTCAGTATTGTTCAGGACTGGTCTTAGGCCCTCTGCGTTCTCAGTGTATTCTCTCTCCTTAGGCTAGGGGTCCCCAACCCCTGGGCCGTGGACAGGTACTAATCCGAGTTCTGCTAGGAACTGGGCTGCACAGCCGGAGGTGAGCGGTGGGCGAGTGAGTGAAGCTCCACCTGCCGCTCCCCATCGCTCGCATTACTGCCTGAACCAACACCCCTCTGCCCCTCCCCACCGGTCCGTGGAAAAATTGTCTTCCACGAAACTGGTCCCTGGTGCCAAAAAGGTTGGGGACCGCTGCCTTAGGCAATCTATTCTACACACACAATTACCCTCTGTTCACTGATAACTCCCAGTGTGGCATCTCTTCTTGGATGTCACAAAGCACCTCAAACTCAAATGTCCAAGATTCGTTTCATGCTCTCCTCCCCTTCAGTGATTCCTGTGCTATCTGTCCAGAAAGCTTGGTCCTCTTCCAGTATTGCTGATCTGCAGGAATGATACCACTGCTCTCCAGGTGCATGAGTTGGGTGCTTAGGAGTCACCCTTGACCTCTCCCTCTACCTAAGCCGATGACTGTATCCACTTCTGCCCTCACACAACAGTCCTTTAAATATGTAAGCCAGATGCTGAGATTCTTCTGCAAAATATCTTCCAAAACCTTTCAATTTCACACAGAATAGTAATCTATGTCCCTTACTATTTCTCTGGCCTCATTTCCAATGTTCTCCCCCTTTCTCACTCCATAGCAGCTAGAGTGGTATCTTTTCTTTTCCTAAGATACCCCAGCAGGCTCTCACTTCAGGTAACTGGATGATTCTTTTGCTTGGAAAGGTCTGTGCCCAGCTATCCACATGCCTCCATCTATGAGGTCTCTGCTCAAACGTTACCTTTATTGCCTGATCACTATCTGTTCTTCTTATTCTTTATTTTTCTTCCATATACTTAGCCACCACCTGACATATTTCATGTGCATTATCTGTTTGTTTTCTGTTCATTCTCTTGTTCTCCAAACTTAGCCATACTTACTTGTTTCAATCACTTGCTATCGCCACAGGGCCTTTGCACTTGATGTTTGCACTACTTGAAATATTTTTTTCAACCTCTTTCCCTGTACCTGTTCCCTGCTATTTTACCTATTTAGTTCCTTCAACTACTTTTATTTTGGCTTGGATGTCACTTCATCAGAGATGCCTTGCCTGATCCATAACTCTTGTTAGTATCCTTTATGACTCTCTAAAAACATATTCCCTCGCATTTATAGACCTCATCTATATCTGTTACTATACACTGAATTATATATATATGATTATTTGACCATTGCCCTGCTAGTGTTTTCCTCAACATTATGTGTCTAGCTCATAACCGGCATATTCAAGAACTCAAAATACTTCACAAATGAATAAATGAGCCCTTGGACCATTGTAATAGCCTTTCTTTTTTGTTTATTGGCTTTCTATCCCACCAATATGTTACTTTGCAATAATTAACTATCTCCAATTTCTCTTCCTTCAGCCTCCTTTATGCACTGTTCCCAATTAAATCTTAAAGCATACCGCAAATCACATCCCATGGATGGCCTTCCAGAACTTTGAAAAGAAAATGAGAACTTCTCAAGGTCAAATCCCCCCCCCACCTCATTTTCAGTCTTAACCTTCTCTGTATGGCTAGTTTAAGATCAAATGTAAATTTTATTAGTAAAGAAATTGTTTCATTATACAGGTGACAAACATCTGCCTAAAACAAACAAAAATGAAGTTGCGCGGTGTGGTATGGCTTGTATCATCTTGGGAAAGACGCTGAGGACTGGAATTGTTTGTATTAAGTTATTTCTTAAAACGTATCATTCCTAATGAAATACAGAGCATGAAATAGCACATACTGCAGAGAGAGACTATTAGTTGAGTATCTTTGCTTTGCTGAAATGTGATGTTTTTTGAGAGCTTTTCGCCTTTTTCAGGGCTTGCTTTTATTATAGCCCGTGATCAAGGAAAAAATTCTTTTCTCATTCTATGAATTAAACATACTTTCCTTTGTTTTGTAGTTTAGTTTTTGGTTTTCTAGGCTTGAACTTAATGGATCTCACTTTGGGATGACCTGATATCTTGCACAAATTTTGATAATTGGATTATCCTAAGAAATGGAAAACAAGCTGTTCTGCCTGCTGATGGGGTCAGAGTGAGACAGTGCCTCTCTCTGCAGTGTCACCTGATGATTAGAAATATGAAAATGGTTTGTACTATTTAAAAGTAGTCACTTTTCTTATTTGAAATAAAATAAACATTAAAAAATTTAACATCATATAAATTTAGAGTGTGATCATCATATTCCTTTATATTTTTTAATACTACAATGCATGAAACACCGATATACAAAAGTTATTTTTAAATATCTCTTAAAGTATGTATAGCAGGCTCTGTTTTAATGTTTTATAGGTAAAGACCCTGAAGCTCAGAAATGTTGTAAGTGGCAGAGTGGAACACAGGCCCAGGTTTTCTGTCTGGGTTGGTTTTGCTTTGCACAACAGCTCTCAACAAACCATAACCTTGCAAACAGCGCTTTAAATTTCGACTTCTTTTGTCACTCTGAAGGTCTCTGTTATAAGCAATAAAAATGTAGAAATACAGGGTTTTTCAAAATATATGGACCTAATTTTCCATCTCATCTCCCTTCGGTTTCTGAAGTGGTGAAGCAGTACTGCTCAAAATCTATGGTTGTTGATCTGGCTTGGGGTCTACTCCCAAGATATTTATCTACTCAGAGGACTCACAGACTCATGACTTAACCTGAGCTGCCTCTAGCCCACGTGGCACTTTTCTTGTTCTTCTGGGCCACTGTGGACTCGGATTGAACACATGGCTTGGTGAGTGAGGTCTGAGATGCCATTCAGCCCTGACCCACTCTTTCTCCCGGTACCATCGTACAGGATACGCCCAACTCAACTAGAAATACTGACCCTGCCTTTGGCACCATTAAAGGGGAGAAAGGTACACCTATTATCAGGCTAGGTTGCTCCCTGTGACCCTGGTGCTATTAGATCCCAGAGGGTCACTGAAGAGTAGACAATATTTTCTTCATCATACACAATACTGCAGAAGTGCTGGCGTTGTCTTATCCATAGAGTCATATGAACTAGAAATTACCCAGGCCCATTTCTGGGAATCTTCAAGGATATTAAAGAAATTGCTTGGGGGAGTTCCCTGTGGCCTAGTGATTTGTATTCCAGGCTTTCACTGCTGTGGCCTGGGTTCAATCCCTGGTCGGGGAACTTAGATCCCACAAGCCACGTGGCCAAAAAAAAAAAAAAAAAATTGCCTGGAAGTCACCTGGCTAATATAATCATACTACAGTTTTCTGGATGCGTATGGGAGTCACAGATAACCAATTGATTACCCATTCTGAGCCTCATCCAGTTGATTATGGAAATTCTGCCCAGGGATCCCAGTAGAGGTCTAAATGGAACTAACACCTGTCCGGCCTTGTTTGAACAACTCATGCGAAGCCTGTTTGCATGAGGACAGAGGAGCTTCTTAGGAAAATTCATCCTGAAGGAAAAAAATCTCAGGCAGGAGCTTGGGTCTTCTTTTTTTGTTTTAATTAGATATAACTTGTCACCTGGATGACGGTGGTGATCTGAGTTTGATTTGGCTGTCAGTTGAATCTATCCTGGGCCAGCCCCTGGAAAAATATCTGATTCCCAGGCAGAAGTATAGTGATAAATAAAATTAAAAGAGTATTACACTAAGAACTTCATAAATTTGGGATGGTGGTTCAAGCAATTTAAAGATGGGTCTCTTTTGATACAATATGATATGGAAGGGAAAAGACACTGAGCCCTCCACATGCTTTAACACACTATCATAATGTTTTTCTAAACTAAGATTGTATGCAGCTTGAAGGTGAGGTCGCTGTGGTTCTTTCACAACTCTGAGCAAACACACGCACAATTAAGAGCTTAGCAAATCCTTTTGGATGGAGACGGTAAGGTACTAGGGAGGAGCAGCGGTGCCTCTCTGCTTAGCAAGTGTCCTGGTCAATTAGTCAGAAGCTGTCTTTGCTAGCTATAAATACTACTGCCTCATCCCAGGAATCTGTAGTTAATTTCCTGTCTCATGTGATCAATATATGCTTCTAATACAGGCATATTCAACACAAGGCATGTGTGTCCTTCTTGCCAAACATGCGACCATGGGAAACATGGCTGATCCATCATGAAAATGTTTCCAGAGCCCCAACGTAACCTGAGTGACCTCCTCAACTTAGTGCTTCAGGAAGTGACTAGAAATTAATTTGCAACCCTGTTTTAACATATTTTGGAAAAAATATGATAAGCTCCTGCCATCTGGGAGCATAAGGTTCTTTGATGGAAAGGAATGTTATGTCCCAGGTCATGTTCTATTTAGGCAGATGATCTGTTTAAGGTAGTTGCTATCTACACATGGAGAATCCTTGCAGGAGGAAAAGTCTTTCCAGAGCTCAAGACCCCATTTAATATAACTGTGTGCAGATTATATTTTGAAACACTCAAGGCACTGAAAGTTTCTTTCAGCCTATAGTTGCTAAAAAGATATGTTTTGTAATAACACAGGTCAGCACACCATTGGTTTTCAGAAACAGATTGAATCAAAAGGATTCAATATAACAAAAACTATGTGAAATATAGTAGAGATACAAATAAGGGACTTCTCTGCTCCAGCCTTCTTCGGTTCTTCTTAGAAGAGGTCCCATTTCGGGTCGAACACATGTGCATGTGTCTCAGAATGCAATCGGATGAAAAGAAGTGGGTCCCTGGTCACTAAGGGGCATATAAACCTCTCTCTCTAAGTGGATGACTTCAAAATAGATTATTTTAATGATCTCTTTAGTGTGAAGCATTGTTTCTCTTGGTTCATTCAAAAAGGCCACAACCAATAGCTGGCCAGGACAGATGCTGCGCTCATCTGTCTTAGTCATTGAAAAAGAGAGGGTAGAAAATTCTGTTATTAGCAGCAGGGCCATCTTTGGATAGCATTACAAGTGGGCAAAAAAAGCAGGCAGCCAGGAGGCAGGTAGAAATAGCAGGTGAGGTGCTTTATTGGTTAGGCAATTTTCCAGTCAGGTGAGACAGTGTATGAAGCCCATGGAATTGGGTGATAGAATTTGTGGCACATTGATCAAAGGGGTAAGAGATAGAGGTTCCAAAATGGGTGCATATTAAAAAAAAAGATAAGGTCTTTTCACATTTTTGATACTCAGGTAAGCCGGTTCCCCTGGAAACTAAAGCCTACCTCACCTAGGTGTGCAATCTATAGCAAATATAGATTACTTTTGGACTGACATACCAAGATTTGGCTCTCTTAACAAATTTTATTTATTTATTTATTTATTTTTGGCTGTGTTGGGTCTTCGTTTCTGTGCGAGGGCTTTCTCTAGTTGCGGCGAGCGGGGGCCACTCTTCATCGCAGTGCGCGGGCCTCTCACCATCGCGGCCTCTCTTGCTGCGGAGCACAGACTCCAGACGCGCAGGCTCAGTAATTGCGGCTCACGGGCCCAGTTGCTCCGCGGCATGTGGAATCTTCCCAGACCAGGGCTCGAACCCGTGTCCCCTGCATTGACAGGCGGATTCTCAACCACTGCGCCACCAGGGAAGCCCCGATTTGGCTCTCTTAATTCAAAATTCCACTCATCTATGTGCTGGAGAATGTGGATGGAACTCCATGTAGCAGACATGATAAATGCAGCAGTACAGAAGAGGTGTTGAGCAACAGAGAGAGTATTTAGGAGCATGAGACTGAAATCAGATGCCCCTGGCACTTACTAACAGAGAGGCATTATACTAATTAGAAAACCTTGCTGAGCTTCAGTTTCCTCTTCAATAAAATGGAGACAAGAGCAACAACAACAACAATAGTAATAATAATAATAACTACTTTACAATACTGTTGTGAGGATGAAACATACATTTTATGTGTCTTAGATGGGGCTGCCAGATAAAATACAGAATATTCAGTTAAATTTGCATTTCAGATAAACAACAAATTATTCTTTTAGTATTAAGTATGTGCATGAAATATTTAGGACATACTTACATGAAACATTTATTTGTTCCTTATCTGTAATTTTATTTGCTAAATCTGAGAACCCCAGTCTTAGAGGATGAGAGGGCACAAGCGCTTCAACTCCCAGCATTGCTGGTATAGCATGAATAGGGGGCAATGGCTGCAGACAGCGCCAAGGCCAGCAGTAGCAATGGTGAGTTGTCTTTATGGGGCCTTAAAGATTTTTTTTTTTTTTTTTTTTTTTACTTTAAAAACTCTTTCATGATTTTTTTTAAACATCTTTATTGAAGTATAATTGCTTTACAATGGTGTGTTATTTTCTGCTTTATAACAAAGTGAATCAGTTATACATATACATATGTTCCCATATCTCTTCCCTCTTGCATCTCCCTCCCTCCCACCCTCCCCATCCCACCCCTCTAGGTGGTCACAAAGCACCGAGCTGATCTCCCTGTGCTATGCGGCTGCTTCCCACAAGTTATCTATTTTACATTTGGTAGTGTATATATGTCCATGACACTCTCTCACCCTGTCACATCTCACCCCTCCCCCTCCCCATATCCTCAAGTCCATTCTCTAGTAGGTCTGTGTCTTTATTCCCGTCTTGCCACTAGTTTCTTCATGGCCTTTTTTTTTTTTTCCTTAGATTCCATATATATGTGTTAGCATACTGTATTTGTTTTTCTCTTTCTGACTTACTTCACTCTGTATGACAGACTCTAACTCCATCCACCTCATTACAAATACCTCCATTTCATTTCTTTTTATGGCTGAGTAATATTCCATTGTATATATGTGCCACATCTTCTTTATCCATTCATCCGATGATGGACACTTAGGTTGCTTCCATGTCCTGGCTATTGTAAATAGAGCTGCAATGAACATTTTGGTACATGACTCTTTTTGACCTATGGTTTTCTCAGGGTATATGCCCAGTAGTGGGATTGCTGGGTCGTATGGTAGTTCTATTTGTAGTTTTTTAAGGAACCTCCATACTGTTCTCCATAGTGGCTGTATCAATTTACATTCCCATCAACAGTGCAAGAGTGTTCCCTTTTCTCCACACCCTCTCCAGCATTTATTGTTTCTAGATTTTTTGATGATGGCCATTCTGACTGGTGTGAGATGATATCTCATTGTAGTTTTGATTTGCATTTCTCTAATGATTAATGATGTTGAGCATTCTTTCATGTGTCTGTTGGCAATCTGTATATCTTCTTTGGAGAAATGTCTATTTAGGTCTTCTGCCCATTTTTGGATTGGGTTGTTTGTTTTTTTTGTTATTGAGCTGCATGAGCTGCTTGTAAATCTTGGAGATTAATCCTTTGTCAGTTGCTTCATTTGCAAATATTTTCTCCCATTCTGAGGGTTGTCTTTTGGCCTTGTTTATGGTTTCCTTTGCTGTGCAAAAGTTTTTAAGTTTCATTAGGTCCCATTTGTTTATTTCTGTTTTTATTTCCATTTCTCTAGGAGCTGGGTCAAAAAGAATCTTGCTGTGATTTATGTCATAGAGTGTTCTGCCTATGTTTTCCTCTAAGAGTTTGATAGTGTCTGGCCTTACACTTAGGTCTTTAATCCATTTTGAGTTTATTTTTGTGCATGGTGTCAGGGAGTGTTCTAATTTCATACTTTTACATGTATCTGTCCAATTTTCCCAGCACCACTTGTTGAAGAGGCTGTCTTTTCTCCACTGTATATGCTTTCCTCCTTTATCAAAGATAAGGTGACCATATGTGCATGGGTTTATCTCTGGGCTTTCTATCCTGTTCCATTGATCTATATTTCTGTTTCTGTGCCAGTACCATACTGTCTTGATTACTGTAGCTTTGTAATATAGTCTGAAGTCAGGGAGCCTGATTCCCCCAGCTCCATTTTTCGTTCTCAAGATTGCTTTGGCTCTTCGGGGTCTTTTGTGTTTCCATACAAATCGTGAAATTTTTTGTTCTAGTTCTGTGAAAAATGCCATTGGTAGTTTGATAAGGATTGCATTGAATCTGTAGATTGCTTTGGGTAGTAGAGTCATTTTCACAATGTTGATTCTTCCAATCCAAAAACATGGTATATCTCTCCATCTATTTGTAGCATCATTAATTTCTTTCATCAGTGTTCTATAATTTTCTGCATACAGGTCTTTTGTCTCCTTAGGTAGGTTTATTCCTAGATATTTTATTCTTTTTGTTGCAACGGTAAACGGGAGTGTTTTCCTAATTTCACTTTCAGATTTTTCGTCATTAGTGTGTAGAAATGCAAGAGATTTCTGTGCATTAATTTTGTATCCTGCTACTTTACCAAATTCATTGATTAGCTCTAGTAGTTTTCTGGTAGCATCTTTAGGATTCTCTATGTATAGTATCATGTCATCTGCAAACAGTGACAGCTTTACTTCTTCTTTTCTGATTTGGATTCCTTTTATTTCTTTTTCTTCTCGGATTGCTGTGGCTAACACTTCCAAAACTATGTTGAATAATAGTGGTGAGAGTGGGCAACCTTGTCTTGTTCCTGATCTTAGTGGAAATGGTTTCAGTTTTTCACCATTGAGGACAATGTTGGCTGTGGGTTTGTCATATATGGCCTTTATTATGTTGAGGAAAGTTCCCTCTATGCCTACTTTCTGCAGGGCTTTTATCATAAATGGGTGTTGAATTTTGTCAAAAGCTTTCTCTGCATCTATGGAGATGATCATATGGTTTTTCTCCTTCAATTTGTTAATATGGTGTATCACGTTGATTGATTTGCATATATTGAAGAATCCTTGCATTCCTGGGATAAACCCCACTTGATCATGGTGTATGATCCTTTTAATGTGCTGTTGGATTCTGTTTGCTAGTATTTTGTTGAGGATTTTTGCATCTATGTTCATCAGTGATACTGGCCTGTAGTTTTCTTTCTTTGTGACATCTTTGTCTGGTTTTGGTATCAGGGTGATGGTGGCCTCGTAGAATGAGTTTGGGAGTGTTCCTCCCTCTGCCATACTTTGGAAGAGTTTGAGAAGGATAGGTGTTAGCTCTTCTCTAAATGTTTGATAGAATTCACCTGTGAAGCCATCTGGTCCTGGGCTTTTGTTTGTTGGAAGGTTTTTAATCACAGTTTCAATTTCAGTGCTTGTGATTGGTCTGTTCATATTTTCTATTTCTTCCTGGTTCAGTCTCAGCAGGTTGTGCATTTCTAAGAATCTGTCCATTTCTTCCAGGTTGTCCATTTTATTGGCATAGAGTTGCTTTTAGTAATCTCTCATGATCTTTTGTATTTCTGCAGTGTCAGTGGTTACTTCTCCTTTTCCATTTCTAATTCTATTGATTTGAGTCTTCTCCCTTTTTCTCTTGATGAGTCTGGCTAATGGTTTATCAATTTTGTTTATCTTCTCAAAGAACCAGCTTTTAGTTTCATTGATTTTTGCTATTGTTTCCTTCATTTCTTTTTCATTTATTTCTGATCTGATCTTTATGATTTCTTTCCTTCTGCTAGCTTTGGGGTTTTTTTGTTCTTCTTTCTCTAATTGCTTCAGGTGCAAGGTTAGCTTGTTTATTCGAGATGTTTCCTGTTTCTTGAGGTAGGCTTGTATTGCTATAAACTTCCCTTTTAGCACTGCTTTTGCTGCGTCCCATAGGTTTTGGGTCACCGTGTCTCCATTGTCATTTGTTTCTAGGTATTTTTTGATTTCCCCTTTGATTTCTTTAGTGATCACTTCGTTATTAAGTAGTGTATTGTGTAGCCTCCATGTGTTTGTATTTTTTACAGATCTTTTCCTGTAATTGATATCTAGTCTCATAGCGTTGTGGTCGGAAAAGATACTTGATACTATTCCAATTTTCTTAAATTTACCAAGGCTTGATGTGTGACCCAAGATATGATCTATCCTGGAGAATGTTCCATGAGCACTTGAGAAAAATGTGTATTCTGTTGTTTTTGGGTGGAATGTCCTATAAATATCCATTAAGTCCATCTTGTTTAATGTATCATTTAAAGCTTGTGTTTCCTTATTTATTTTCATTTTGGATGATCTGTCCATGGTGAAAGTGGGGTGTTAAAGTCCCCTACTATGATTGTGTTACTGTCGATTTCCCCTTTTATGGCTGTTAGTATTTGCCTTATGTATTGAGGTGCTCCTATGTTGGGTGCATAAATATTTACAATTGTTATACCTTCCTCTTGGATCGATCCCTTGATCATTATATAGTGTTCTTCTTTGTCTCTTGTAATAGTCTTTATTTTAAAGTCTATTTTGTCTGATATGAGAATTGCTACTCCAGCTTTCTTTTGATTTCCATTTGCATGGAATATCTTTTTCCATCCCCTCACTTTCAGTCTGTATGTGTCTCTAGTTCTGAAGTGGGTCTCTTGTAGACAGCATATATATGGGTCTTGTTTTTGTATCCATTCAGCCAGTCTGTGTCTTTTGGTGGGAGCATTTAATCAATTTACATTTAAGGTAATTATTGATATGTATGTTCCTATTCCCATTTTCTTAAATGTTTTGGGTTTGTTATTGTAGGTGTTTTCCTTCTCTTGTGTTTCTTGCCTAGAGAAGTTCCTTTAGCTTTTGTTGTAAAGCTGGTTTGGTGGTGCTGAACTCTCAGCTTTTGCTTGTCTGTAAAGGTTTTAATTTCTCCATCAAATCTGAATGAGATCCTTGCTGGGTAGATTAATCTTGGTTGTAGGTTTTTCTCCTTCATCACTTTAAGTATATCCTGCCACTCCCTTCTGGCTTGCAGAGTTTCTGCTGAAAGATCAGATGTTAACCTTATGGGGATTCCCTTATGTGTTATTTGTTGTTTTTCCCTTGCTGCTTTTAATATGTTTTCTTTATATTTAATTTTTGACAGTTTGATTAATATGTGTCTTGGCATGTTTCTCCTTGGATTTATCCTGTATGGGACTCTCTGTGCTTCCTAGACTTGATTAACTATTTCCTTTCCTATATTAGGGAAGTTTTCAACTATAATCTCTTCAAATATTTTCTCAGTCCCTTTCTTTTTCTCTTCTTCTTCTGGGACCCCTATAATTCAAATGTTGGTGTGTTTAATGTTGTCCTAGAGGTCTCTGAGACTGTCCTCAGTTCTTTTCATTCTTTTTTCTTTATCCTGCTCTGCAGTAGTTATTTCCACCATTTTATCTTCCAGGTCACTTATCCATTCTTCTCCCTCAGTTATTCTGCTATTGATCCCATCTAGAGTATTTTTAATTTCATTAATTATGTTTTTCATCATTGCTTGGTTCCTCTTTAGTTCTTCTACGTCCTTGTTAAATGTTTCTTGCATTTTGTCTATTCTATTTCCAAGATTTTGGATCATCCTTACTATCATTATTCTGAATTCTTTTTCAGGTAGACTACCTATTTCCTCTTCATTTGTTAGGTCTGGTGTGTTTTGACCCTGCTCCTTCATCTGCTGTGTGTTTTTCTGTCGTCTCATTTTGCTTATCTTACTATGTTTGGGGTCTCCTTTTCACAGGCTGCAGGTTTGTTGTTCCCATTGTTTTTGGTATCTGTCCCCAGTGGCTAAGGTTGGTTCAGTGGGTTGTGTAGGCTTCCTGGTGGAGGGAACTAGTGCCTGTGTTCTGGTGGATGAGGCTGGATCTTGTCTTTCTGGTGGGCACGTCCACGTCTGGTGGTGTATTTTGGGATGTCTGTGGCCTTATTATGATTCTAGGCAGCCTCTCTGCTAATGGATGGGGCTGTGTTCCTGTCTTGCTAGTTGTTTTGCATAGGGTGTCCAGCACTGTAGCTTCCTGGTCGTTGAGTGAAGCTGGGTCTTGGTGTTGAGATGGAGATGTCTGGGAGATTTTTGCCATTTGATATTACGTGGAGCTGGGAGGTCTCTTGTGGACCAGTGTCCTGAAGTTGGCTCTCCCACCTCAGAGGCACAGCCCTGATTCCTGGCTGGAGCACCAAGAGCCTTTCGTCCACACGGCTCAGAGTAAAAGGGAGAAAAAATAGAAAGAAAAAAGAAAGAGGATATAATATAGTGAAGTAAAATAAAGCTATTATAAAGCAAAGCTATACAGACAAAATCTCACCCAGAAGCATATACATATACATTCACAAAAAAAGGAAAAGGGGAAAAATTAATATCTCCTGCTCCCAAAGTCCACCTCCTGAATTTGGGCTGATTCGTTGTCTATTCAGGTATTCCACAGATGCAGGCACATCACGTTGTTTGTGGAGTTTTAATCCGCTGCTTCTGAGGCTGCTGGGAGAAATTTCCCTTTCTCTTCTTTGTTCGCACAGCTCCCGGGGTTCAGCTTTGGATTTGGACCCGCCTCTGCATGTAGGTCGCCTGAGGGCGTCTGTTCTTCACTCAGACAGGACGGGGTTAAAGGAGCAGCTGCTTCGGGGGCTCTGGCTCACTCAGGCCGGGGGGAGGGAGCGGTACGGAGGAGGCGGGGCGAGCCTGTGGCGTCAGAGGCGTCGTGACGTTGCAGCAGCCGGAGGCGCTCCGTGCGTTCTCCCGGGGAAGTTGTCCCAGGATCCCGGGAGCCTGGCCATGGCGGGCTGCACCGGCTCCCGGGAGGGGCGGTGTGGAGAGTGACCTGTGCTCGCACACAGGCTTCTTGGTGGCGGCAGCAGCAGCCTTAGCGTCTCACACCCATCTCTGGGGGCCGCGCTGAGAGCCGCGGCTGGCGCCTGTCTCTGGAGCTCGTTTAGGCGGCGCTCTGAATCCCCTCTCCTCGCGCACCAGGAAACAAAGAGGTAAGAAAAAGTCTCTTGCCTGTTCGGCAGCTCCAGACCTTTTCCCGGACTCCCTCCCGGCTAGCTGTGGTGCGCTAACCCCTTCAGGCTGTGTTCACGCCGCCAGCCCCAGTCCTCTCCCTGCGAGCTGACCGAAGCCGGAGCCTCAGCTCCCAGCCCCGCCCGCCCCGGCGGGGGAGCAGACAAGCCTCTCGGGCTGGTGAGTGCTGCTCGGCACCGAGCCTCTGTGCGGGAATCTCTCCGCTTTGCCCTCCGCACCCCTGTGGCTGCGCTCTCCTCTGTGGCTCCGAAGCTTCCCCCCTCTGCCACCCGCAGTCTCCGCCCACGAAGGGGCTCCTAGTGTGTGGAAACCTTTCCTCCTTCACGGCTCCCTCCCACTGGTGCAGGTCCCGTCCCTATTCTTTTGTCTCTGTTATTTCTTTTTTCTTTTGCCCTACCCAGGTACGTGGGGAGTTTCTTGCCTTTTGGGAGGTCTGACATTTTCTGCCAGCGTTCAGTGGGTGTTCTGTAGGAGCAGTTTCACGTGTAGATGTATTTCTAATGTATCTGTGGGAAGGAAGGTGATCTCTGCGTCTTACTCTTCCGCCATCTTCTCTACCTCCCTCGGCCTTAAAGATTTTAACGGCCTTGGTGGCAGATATGTCTAGAGGAGTCTAAAAGCAGAGTGAAAGAGTAGAAAAATGGTGGATTCTGTCTGCTAGCTAAAAATGCTATGTTTGTGACACATTGACTAGACATTCAGTGGGGACTCTCAAGATGGAGAGAAGGGAAAGGGAATGGAGATTTCACAATCAATTCAGGAGCCCAAGATAAGAAAAAATGCTTTTCCTAAAAAAACAAACAAAACAAAACAAAAACTCCAGGCGCAATGATGTAGCCTGGAGAAATACGGGGACATAGAAAATAGGTTTCCTCTGTGTGGTTTCATGGACAAAGGAACCCTAGTTCTAACGAGTATGGCAAAACTGGAGTGCTGGGTGAATATTTATGACAGAAATGCAAAGCACCCCTGAGCTTTCAATGTGATTTAAAATGGTTAATCCGTTGTTTCTCCCTGTGAAGAGCTAAGATTTAATAATTAGTCTGTAGGCTGCAATTTTCCCTGGTGCTGTCCTTGTGGAAGACGGTCAGCAACATGACTCCCTCCTGGGTAATGTTTGAATTTAATTACGTTCGGGGACTCCACCGAATGCATCAATTCATTAACCTTGTTTACTTCAAGATACTAAATTGATGCACTTATTCAAATGGGAGGTTTCACATACTCATCCTAGGCCACTTACTTGCAAAAGAAAAATGTCATCTTTAGCAAGTAATTATACCTGAAAAGGCAACACTTAGGAAGTGAGGCTTTAGAAAAGATGTACCAAAGATTCCATTAGCAACCTGGCCTGGGAGAACCTGAGGGCCTGGCTGACAGGTTTTGAGCAAGGTGACCAACTGTGCCATCAGTTTATGGGGGCCACGCTGGCAGCCCACACTCTCAGTACGGCCTGCCTGGCTGAGATGTTCAAAACTGTAATTTCTACCTGTGAGAGACGGAAGATCAGCCTGACGGATTTCTAACACGGGGCAGGGGGAGCTATTGTTTGTCAACGTTCTCAGTAGAAAATATTGAATCGACACTAAGTACCATTTTTCTGTATTTTGCCAGTTGCTCGAGAAAAACCTCAAAGTGCACACAATCTCTAATTCCATGCTTTCATGATCACGATCCCTTCAGGGAGCCTTTTCCAAATCATGTCCCTTTCCATCCTTTTTTCTATAAGAGACCGCCTTGTAATTGGCTTCCCGGATGCAGCAATATTTCTAGAGCATCTGAACCTTAGTGACAGCCATGTGGCCTCTTGCTAGTCTAAATCCGCTGACCCCAGACCTCTGGGGTTTCTTGAGAAAATTGGCCCCAGATCATATCCATACCTGGAGAGCTTAATTTCAAGTTGACTTTTGTCCCAACACTCGGCTTATTCCAGGAGTTCACAGCGGCACTAAGAAGCCTTCAACCTGTGAAATGGAAAGCATCACAGCTGACCAAGTGCTAGGGATGGCAGGAAGCACCTGTCAAGATACACACAACGTATCCAACCTAGGTTGTTCCTTTCCCAACCTCTTCCTGAACTTTCTCCGCTGCTCTTTCTTCCTCCCAGTTGACACCTTCCACAGTCCATCCCACGAGCTACCGAGGCCCTGCCAAGAGCTAGTTCAGTGCCAAGAAAATGTTTGCTGTGAAAGAAGAAATGTTTGCTGTTTCTCTACTCTCCCCCATCAGTGATGGCGGAAACATTGGGCACAAAGTTGGGGCTCAATGCCTGTGTCTTCTTTCCTAACACCCACCTGGCCTAGAGCAGAGACAGTCTGTACCTGACATTTGTGTAGTCACTGTAACCGTACCTCCATTGCTACACTCATGATATTGTTTTCCTGCTGAGAAGTTTCAGAATTCTCCCCGCAGCACTCAAGGCAACCACTACCAAGTAGTTAGAATTTCCCTGCTGGATGAAACCGGCTGTAGAAGCAGAATAATATCCTTACTGTGGAAAAATCACACAAGTCAACTCACTCTAACTCTGAATCCTTATTTTCAAGTCCAATCACAATGGAAACGACAACATTGCACAATAATAATAATGATGATGCCAGGCTCGTGCCAGGTGCATCCCACATACCCTCTCTAATCCTCGCAATAGTCCTGCGGACATTTACAAGGAGAAAGGTGAGGCCCACGAGGACCGAACAACGTGGTCAAGGGTGTACAACTAGCAACTAGCAGTGCTAGATTCATACTCAGGAACGTCTGGGTTCAAAGCTGGTGCTTTTTCTTCTAAACCATCCTGCTGTCCCAAATTCTAGAAACTGTTTTCTTAAAGAAACTTTGCACCTTGATTTGCAAAAGCACGCTTATTTTTTTTTTTCCTGTCCATATAAAGTACCACAAGGTTGGTTAATGCCTCAGTCAAGTATCTTTCCAGTCCCCTGGCTGGATTAAGTCTTCCTGCTCTGAGGTAATAGTATAAAAAAATTACTCTCCTTAGCGTATAGTTTTGTTTCTGGTGGCTCTAATCCCTTGCCCCTTTCTTGACAGAGCACCTAGCTGACTGCCCTTTGAATCTGTTTCTGATGAAGGGGGCTGATATTGCAGTTTTCGTTTTAAAGAGGAAATAAAGGCAGACTTCCTGTCATTGATCTGTCTCAAGGCCCATGACAGCAAGACACTTGGGTAGAACTGAGGCGTAGATCTTGGGCTACTGCACTGATCGCCCATTTCCTCTGATGTCCACTCCTCTAAGCAGGTTTTCAAAGCTGGGGTGTGATATTGCAAAACATCATGGGCGTAAATACTTTCACTATCAAAAGGAATACGTTTCAACAATTTACTCATTGCTGAAGAAAGAAATATTTTTTTTTTTTTTTTTAAGGATTTTCTTTTTTATTTATTTATTTATTTGTTTATTATTTTTGTCTGTATTGGGTCTTCGGTTCGTGCGAGGGCTTTCTCCAGTTGCGGCAAGCGGGGGCCACTCTTCATCGCGGTGCGGGGACCGCTCTTCATCGCGGTGCGCGGGCCTTTCTCTATCGCGGCCCCTCCCGTTGCGGGGCACAGGCTCCAGACGCGCAGGCTCAGCAATTGTGGCTCACGGGCCCAGTTGCTCCGTGGCATGTGGGATCTTCCCAGACCAGGGCTCGAACCCGTGTCCCCTGCATTAGCAGGCAGATTCTCAACCACTGCGCCACCAGGGAAGCCCTGAAGAAAGAAATATTATGTAAGAGATTGCCTCTTAAATCTCGGTTTGATTTATAAAGCAGTTTTGAACTTTTAAAAGCTAGAGGTCTCTTTTATAAAATATAATCTTTTGCAGAAACTCCAAAACATAAACTGATAAAAATGGAAACACTGTGGTTGAAAAACAGGGTTGGGATGCACAGCCAGACGCCTCGCCTGGGACTCTCTCCTGGTCCACCCCCTCGGTTGCCTTTGGGCCACCTGCTTAAGAAGTTCTCCAAGACACAGTGTGACAACCACTGGGTGAGATTTTCTTGAATCTCCTCTCCAGTTCTGGCATTCAAGGACCTGTGGATCTCCCTCACTATCACATGTCTTCCTCGTAGAGATGGAGACCCCTAGCTCAAAGCAAGCAATGATGATGGCTTGAAGGTCTGGTGTTGGGTTCAGACTACTACTGCCTCCCAGTGGTCCTCCAGGCAGATCACAGCAATGATCCCCAACAGGGGGATGAGAGTTCTAATGTAAAAATACAGCCAATGCAACTTTATCCAATGTGGATGAGAGCTTATCTGCTGAGACCTAGTAGTAGTATCATTAGAAATGAGCTGAGTGACTTCTGAGCAACTGTGTTCTGGAATCTGCATTGTATCTCAGCTTTGCTAAATTGTAAGCTGTGTTAAATAGAGGAAATAACCCTTCTGAGCATTAGTTTCCTTTTCCGAAGTGGAGATAATAACACCGACCTTGCAAGGTTTTGTGAGAATTAAATGACATGGCATGCTAAATTTCCCACCAAGTGCCAGCACATATTTGGGGCTCAATAAAATGGTAGCTATTTTCCCTTGAATAGAAGGGACACAGCTACAGACACTGGACAAACTTTGTAAATACATCCTGTAGCCAAAAGCAGAAGGATAATTTCACTGGTATTCAGTAAGGAAAATATCATGATTAATTTTCCCTCTCTTCAGACAAATATCCACTAACACTAAGGACATTATGCCATTTTAGTACAAAAATAAATGTGGTCCTAAAAATTGTAAAACAGCCAATGATGTAATATCCCCCAAACTGTATCATATTTAATTCTCTTCTCAGAAAGTAAAGAAAAAAAACCAGAAAGAAATAGAGGCTTGAAAAGCACAAAGAATCACATGCTTTAAGCAGTGTCGTGTCATGGAGTTCAATCCATAAATTATTTTTCTTTTCTTTTAGATAAATCTTCAAGTAAAACTTATTAGTAGAATTCTGGGGATACTTCTTGGTTTGGATACCATGTTGCGGCAACTTCTTTTTTTTTTTTTTTAAAGTTCTTTCAATTTGCTTAAGTTGCTTTCTTAGCAATTTTATCATAAAGAGGAGTCAGTGGGGGTGGAATGTTATTTGGAGATAAACTTTCAAGAAAAATGATCCAAAATACTCCACAAGGATGAGCCAAATAAAATAGAATTTGAAAGGTAAGAAGTAAAAGGGATTGGTTTTACAATTTATATTCCAAGTACTGAGAATTGATTGACAAAAGGCAGCACAGACAAATTATTCTTTCCCCATGTTGATTATCACTTGAAATTCGATCTGGAATATTGCTCCCAGGACCAAAACAACTGAATGATCAGACACACACTCTTTAGAAAGGGAAATTGTAAAGAAAGCATTTACAAACATGAACTCAAATACCCCATTTCAGAAGAATATAACACATAGGCAGATTTTATATAAGCTCCAGGAATATTGTGTGTGTCTCTCTTCTGTAGCTAATTCGGACTCTACGTACATGCAGAGCTATGTTTAAGCAAAACCAGTTACCATGGTGACACAGAACCCCTTCTAAATGCAGGATGTGATATCTAATTCTGTTTGTGTGTTAACTATTTAGCTGAAGAACGGAGAGGGTCTTAGAAACCACAGACAGACTGATCAAGGCTCTCTCTCTAGTTTCTTTACTTTCACCCTACCTCTGTCCTGGTCAGTCTCTACTCTCTTTAGACCCAATATTAATTTTTCTTCTCTACATGATTAAGTGGATGAATATTGCTTTTTTCTCTGAATCTGACTGTACATCTTCAAAAACAATGCAGAAAGGTCAGCTATTTCTCCTGTTAGGACAGGACAAAAGTTCAACATACTAAACAAGTAAATTCATTTTTAGAAAATTTCCTTGTTAGTTCTCATTAGAAGTGTCATTTTCAGAATAAATCCTTAATATTTGAGCTTGTTGGTCTCTCTAATTTTAGTCTTTGTCCTCCCACACTCAGTCATGAGTTTTTCATTTTAGAGTCATGCTCTCTGGCTGAAGTATGGAGAGGCTGTTTTATAGAAAAAAATGGAACACAAATGCATGTCAAAATGAACAGGAACGTATAAATTTCAATTTATTGGAAGTATTTTTAAAAACTAAATATCTGATAAGAGCTCTTTCAATATTTATAAGAATAGATGACAGCCATGAGTTACTCTTTCTGTGATTTTGGTGGCTCGGCACATGCTTATTTGTTGGGTCATCAACAGGGGCATTTCCAGGTGAAACAAGGAAGAGGACCGAAGGGGCCTAACAGGAGCCTGACTCTAGCCAAGTCTTGTTTATCCGTGGTCTAATGAGCAGGAATCATGCAGGCCATGACTTAAACACATAATCTCCAGCCAACCTTCCTATAAAGTTATTTATAAGAACCAAATCTATTGGTTGAGTTTTTAACCTCTTTTCCTTTTTTTCCACATTGCAGTAGGTATCCTAATAAATTAGGCTTCCAAAAAGCAGGTGCTGGATAAATAGAAGAATCGAAACATTACACTTCATCAGTGGATGAACTAAAAAATTATGGTCAGAAAACCCAAGGAAGAGCAGTTGCCTGTCACTTCTGTGTGATGAATTTTGTCTTCACCAATTGAACTGTCTGTTTTTTGGCAATACACTCTACTTAGTGCTATAGGAAATTAAAAAAAAAAAAACAAAAAACTCTATCTGGTTTTCAATCTAGTGTGGAAATAGGAATTTACAGTCTTGTAGCTGGTTACTAAGTGGTGATCTTTGTGACTTTAATGTCAAAAGCCTTGGGAGTCCATTTATGTAAAAGGAGTAATATATTCGCTATATAGCTGGGGGTCTTTTTTTCATTTTGAAAGATCTCAAGTTATTTGAATTAGATGGTAGTAGAAAGTATAAATTCTAGTGCTATGTCAGTAAACAGAGTTAATCTATAGAGTGTTGGATATGGGAGGTATGCTGTGTGGTCTCCTTTTTCTCTTTGTGTAAGCGATCATGAGAAAATATCTATTTTATTTGTTTGCACAGCTAAATGATCATTTCCAAGAAAACTGAACAATTGCTTTTGTGACAAGATTTCAGAACCATTTCGCTTCAAATTTGGGTGTAACTCTAATGGCAGATGTATCATCCTCAGGAAACTTAAACTGACATTAGGGCCTCTTTCTCCTGCTCAGGCCTAGTGAATGTACAAGCAAGGTAAAGTTTGTCTGAGCTCTTTTAAAAATTCTCTCTTCATTTTAAAATTATGGAACATGATTGTAGTAAACCATGCATCAGTGCAGAGGTTTATGACTTTCCCTCCTTTTCTATCATCATTTCCTCGAAATCTGCCTCCCACTAAACTTTCCCCTTCCCAGCCACAGCGAAACACCACAAAAACAATCACTGCTAACAGCTTGGTTTGTACTTTTTAAGATGTTTTGCCTTATGCAATTGTATATGTAAACACAGAGATCTTACCTCTCTGTCACACCAGGAGTGCCTGGAAGTGTGGACCACTATTGACACACCTCTGGAGTCCAGAGGAGGTGCAAAGCATTTCTTCACTCTTTCCTCATGTCACCTATCAGTTCATCAAGATTCTACTTTGCCTGTAGCCGCAGAGATCCTGTTGCTTTCACTCTGGTATACTCCTCCTCCTCCCCTTCCACTAGCCTCTGGTCATACCTATTACATCCCTATTATTAAAAACCTTCATGCTTGAGAACCTGGGCATCATCTAGAGAAGGAGGACAGGGTTCGCCCCTTGGCTCCTGAGTTCCGCAGAGTGTTTCACAGTCTTCAGAATGAAGTAGCCACAAGCCAAACCCAGCATTTTTCTGACTAGTATTGATGATCTCTCTTGGCAAATATTTGTGTGTTATGCTATGAAAGTCTCAGTTTTTGTGTTTGTTTTGTTTTTATTGAAGTATAGTTGATTTACAATGTTGCATTAGTTTCAGGTATACAGCATAGTGATTCAGTGATACATATACATATATCCACTCTTTTAAAAATTCTTTTCCTATATAGGTCATTACAGAGTACTGAGTAGAGTTCCCTGTGCTATACAGTAGGTCCTTATTAGCTATCTATTTTATACATAGTAATGTGTATATGTTAACCCCAAACTCCTAATTTATCCCTCCCCTTGCCTTTCCCCTTTGGTAACCGTAAGTTTGGTCTCTATGTCTGTGGGTCTATTTCTGTCTTGTAAATAAGTTCATCTGTATATTTTTTTTCAGATTCCGCATGTAAGCAATATCATATGACATTTGTCTTTCTCTGTCTGGCTTACTTCACTTAGTATGATAATCTCTAGGTCTATCCATGTTGCTGCAAAAAGCATTATTTCATTCTTTTTTTATGGATGAGTAATATTCCATTGTATATATATATATATATATATATATATATATATATACACCACATCTTCTTTATTCATTCATCTCTCAATGGACATTTAGTCTGTTTTTTTTATCATGTCTCACCAAAGACGACTCCCTCTTAATAAGACATGACAACAGCAGGGAGAGAGAGCGGAAACAAAAAGAAAGGGAGGAAAAAAAACTGTTAAGTGCTATCCAGAACTTTTTGCCCCTGTAACACATTTATATACCTAAAAATGTGACCATTCTATATAGATTATTCCATATTTTATACATATTTTAAATTTAATAGTACATCATGGATGTATTTACAAGTCAGGTATTTTTAATGATGCATAAAATTCAACTGTATGAAAATGTCCTGTTGACTTTATTCTGAAAGCTCTCCTCTTTTGATCTCGATGCCATTTATTTTTAGTACTATCTCTTATTTGTTTATCTACCAATTAATCCATCCACCCATTCTTCCATCCATCTATCCATGCATCCATCCAACATTAATTAAGACTTCTGCTGTATTTTACAAGCAAGTATAATTGCTTGGGAACAAGCTATACTTGTTCTAATATTCAAGAAGCTTATTATCCCACAGATGGACATTAATGAATAAATAAGTGAATTAAGTACAATTTAGATGTGTGTCACAAAGGAAAAACACTAGATGCTATAAAAGCATATTATAGAGGAATCTAACTGAAGAATACTTCTTTGAGAATCATCTACTGACTCCACATTTCCACTTTCTTAATAACTTTTAACACTTGATTCCTACCCTCTGTCATCATCTTTGTTGGATTTGACACCCAACACCCTGACTCACAGTTTCTTGACTTCTATACTTCTCTATTCCACCTCTCTTAGTCTCAGCAACTCATCACAATGGCTTCATTGTAAAACTCTGAAATCCAGAACGGTTTTACCACTGTGGTCTCAAATTCTGATACTCTTTTGCTGTGACTCCCTTATTTTCTCACTCCTACTGAACATACTCTTTGGACCTCACTGGGATTGCACAACTTTAATGATCATTTGCAATATAAGTGTTTTACATGCAATTGTCTCATGTAATCTTCCCCCAATCCTATGAAATAGTTACTATCATTACCTCATTCAATGAGTTAAGAAATTTTAGACAGTATAGACTTACCCAATGCCATGTAGTTAATTAAGCGACTTGAAACAGCTCAATTTAACCCCAAAGCTGGGGCTCATATTCCATATGTTATTCTGAATCAAGCATTATTCCAGGCAAGGTATTTAGAAAATAAACTGATAGTGGGGGAAAGGGAGGTATACTAGATTGTAAAATAGGGGACAATATTTTTTTGCAGTGTAGCCTTCTGAGATTTAACAAAAGCTCTGACAATGTTAAACAGACTTAAAAACCTCTTTCTCCATCTCTGGGAGTTCAAGGAGGTAAAAATTTGTACCGAAGGCTGACAAAGCCAAGTCAGAGTGTCTGCTACATCCTGTGTGCTCTGCCAAACTAACCATGAGTGGAAGCTATTGGTACAGGGACCTGTGAATAAGCACTACTGGTACAAAAGAGATTTTTCCATTTTTCTCTGCCAGATAGTTTGTCCAGTAGTTTTGTCTATGTCAAGCATCTTAGAGAACAGCATCCTATTTATTTTTTGAATGAATCTACCACTTGTTGTTACTTCGCTTGTTTTGTTTCTATTTGTTTGCATTGCATTAAAAATATTTGCTTGTTTATGTCTTTTTTTCATAGGATGTAAACACTCTGAGAGCATGGTCCTTGACTCTGTTCACTTTTCCACACCTAGCAGCTGAACAGTGCCTGGAATGCTTTTAAGAAGCATTTGTTGAATGCATCTGTGGAACTTAATGGGACCTAAGATCTGGTAGTCAAGAAAACCAAGTTTTAAAAATATTATTCATTTGCCCATTTCCATACTTTATTGTTTTGTTGTTGTTCATCTCACAAATGTATTTTTTAAATTTCAACCATGCTCCAGGCCCTGTGTTAGGCACCAGGAAAGTAAACGTAAATTAGACACAAGCTTGCCCTGGTGGTTTCACAAAAAGCCACTGACTGATGGAAAACTAGAAAGAACAAAATGTCTTATTGCACTAAGGAAATTTAGCTCATAAGGATCTTGTTGAACTCTGGGAGAGAGAAACACTAAAAAAAATCTCTAAGGAACAAAAGATTAAAAAATAGAAATCAATTATTTCTAATTTAAGATGTGTAACATTTCATTGTTGTCTGTGTTTTGTTTGTTTAGTGTCTTTATTGTTCCTTATTAATGAATATTATAAATATATTTTTATACAGATTCTCAAAGATGTTGAAATCTACTTTCTAGGCAATTTTATTAGTTAAGAATAAAATAAACTGTGGTAAGAAATAGACCCTTGCACTCCTCAAAATCAATAGGAGTTTACTTCTTGCTCATGTAGAGAATGAAGTTGATGTTCTTGACCAGCTAACAGTTCTCTACATCAGCGGTCTCCAACGTTTTTGGCACCAGGGACCGGTTTCCTGGAAGAAAATTTTTCCACGGACCGGGGGGAGGGGGGTTGTTCAGGCGGTAATGCGAGTGATGGGAACAGCAGATGAAGCTTGCTCAACCACCACTCACCTCCTGCGGGGCGGCCCCGTTCCTAACAGGCTGCAGACTGGTAGCGGTCCGCGGCCCGGGGGTTGGGGACCCCTGTTCCACATGGTCACTTAGGGAAGGAGGTTCCCTTTTTTGGCTCCACCGTCTTCTAGGCCAGTGGTTCAGGCCAGTGGTTCTCCAAGTGTGGTCCTGGGGCCAGTGGCATCAGCATCACCTAAGACCTCATTAGAAACTCAGCGCTCTGCGGTGACCTAAATGGGAAGGAAATCCAAAAAAGAGGGGATATCTGCGTATGTATAACTGATTCACTTTACTGTACACCTGAAACTAACACAACATTGTCAAGCAGCTATACTCCGATGAAAACTAAAAAGAAATGCAGACTCTCAGACTCCACCCTAGTCCTAGTGAATTAGAAACTCTAGGGGTAGGGTCTAGCAATTAGCATTTTACAAAGCCCTCCCAGGTGTCAGGAGGGGTGAGTAGTACAGGCTAAGGGGTGAAGCTCGCAGCGTAGGAGACAGACTGACAGACTCGCCTGTGCTTCTGCTGCCAGGCTGCGGCGCCCGCGAGAGTCGCGTGCGAGCTGCAGAGGTGGCGGCAGTGGCGGCAGCCCCGGAAACGAGAGGGGAGCAATGACGGCCGACAGCCGGGAGGAGAAAGGTTAGTGTGGAAAAATAATTAAATTGAATTTAAAAAATAAATAAAAAGCCCTCCGGGTGATTCCATGTGCAAGGAAAATTTGAGAACCACTGCTCCAGGCCTGCAGCCCCCTGTTGTCTGCATCCAATGGCTGGATGGGAAAAAGGGCCACCTTCTTCTGAAAAATCTGGAACCAGAAATGTCACACATGAATGATTTCCTCCACATTTTATTGTCTAGAAATCAGTCACATGGCCGCAGAGTCGCTTCCACAGAAGTTTTAAGTGCAAATTCATGTAATATGTAGAATTTTGTTTTGAGGGGGTTGAGGTGTTGCTATGGTGGAAGATTCTGGAACAGGATTGGGTTGTAGAAGATCAGCTGTACTTTGTGGTGGCCCTGATACAATTTAATAGATGCAAGATTTTGAGTAGACAAAACTTTTCTTGTATTTAATGATCTCTAGTGGGGGAGTATATTCTGTTTGAATAAGGTTGTGTCAAGTTGCCAGTGGGAAATATGACTCCACCATGAAGAATAATTAACTAAAAACATAACGGAGCAGGAAGAGAAACTTGCAGCAGCTACTTAAAAGACCTCGGCCAGATATTTTTTTTGGAGCAGGTGGAAGAGGATTTGGAACTGAGGAGAAACAACTTAAACTTGAGCATGTGTCGGCCTCATCTAGAGGGCTTGTTGAACAGAGATGACCTGGCCCCGCCTCCAGAGTTTCTGATTCAGTAAATCTGGGTGAAGTGGCAGAATTTGCATTTCTAACGAGTTCTCCAGTGATACTGATGTTACTGTTCAGGGACCACACTTGGAGCATCACTGATTAGGAATTGGGAAAAAAAGCCTTTCAGATAAAACCTGGATTTGAGGAAAATCCTTCTTGCCCTGGGGTTTTTTGACAGGTGTTTCTGTGACATGTAGGCCAGATTTTTTTTTCTTTTCCAGGCTCCTGGAAAAGATGTGTGCTCCTGGCTTGAGGACTGGAGAGTAGATATTGGCTGCTCTCCAAAGGGGAAAAAAAATCTACAACTTTGCATCTTTAGGGAATGTTTATTAATCCTCCTAATACCAGCAGTTCTTCCTGTAGAGGAACTAAGGAGCTAAAGGTATAACTCATTTTATTAATTAGACAAATAATCTTTTTCAGTCACAGAAGTATTTTATTACTATTTCTTCCTTTCTCACCCTACCCACCAACACTTTTGAACATTTTCAAATATACACAAAGAGATACATACATAGATGTACACATATATACACACACACTTCCAATCCCTTTCATCCTTGGAAAGAGGTTTGGCTTCATGTAGCTGCTAAGACATCAACCTTCACTATGGTTGAGTACATGCATTAGGAACACAAAATTATCTTGCTTAATTTAGTCGTCTCCTATAGGAGAGCTTGCCTAATAAGTATTGTTTTTGCTGCAGTTTAGGCTGATTTCACGAATTCATTGAATCCAGTTGTTCTTGCTGCTTTTTGATCTCTCTTTCCATTGTTGATTCTGAATCAAAATTCTGTGTTAGCTGCAGTCCACTATTTCTGCAAACTGCAAGACCTATGTATTTTCCTTGTGTGTTATTATTATTATGATATTAATTATAATATACACTATCAACTGAATGTCAGCAGTGACCCACAAATTGTACTGAGCAAAGATTTTGACAGGGTCCCTGCCTAGGGATTATGTAAAAG
Source organism: Balaenoptera acutorostrata (assembly GCF_949987535.1). Lineage (NCBI taxonomy): Eukaryota > Metazoa > Chordata > Mammalia > Artiodactyla > Balaenopteridae > Balaenoptera > Balaenoptera acutorostrata. The sequence goes on along the minus strand of NC_080068.1, from coordinate 21,091,272 downwards.
CCATTAGAGTAGAATTGAATTAACATATGACTTGGTTTAGTGTGGCTGAACTTGAATATTGATGGATTCTTTGGATGTCAAGTGAGTTTGTGGGAGAGAAAAAGAAATGAACTCTACAGATTTTAGGATCTGTTTTTTTAAAGATCCCATGATTTCAACTAAGAACTTAGTGGCTCTGCAGAAGACAATCCCCATTTTATCATTTTATTTCTTGGAGCTGAAATAGTGGGATTCATGGACTCATATTAGCAATAAGGAAATGTACATGATGTCTACTGCTTAATCACCTCTTTTTCATGTCCAACTATGTGTCTTTGCTCCAGCCACTTAGCTTTAAAGTCTTCATTCTATCTTGTGTTAAAGGTGGATGAGATGTAGCTCTTTGTCTCATGTTGAAAAAGGTTTGAAAATTTCTCTGTTTTCCTGGGGTCACTTTCCCCACCTTGTTTAAAATTTTTAAATTGAAGTTTATCAGACCTATGAGTAAAACACATAAGGTGCACTAATTGTAAATGCATGGACTCATTTATTTTTCCTACGTATACACCTGTATAATCACACCCAGCTCAAGACACGGACTGTTCCCATACCACAAAAGTTTCCTCATTTTCCAGTTAATACATCCCCCCAAAGGAATCACTTCTTTGATTTCTAATATCTTGGATTAGTTTTATATGCTCTTGAATTTCAGACAAATAGTATTATACAGTGTGTATTTTTTTGAGTCTGGTTTCTTTGCACACAGGAATGTCAGGAAGAGTGTGTGGTTGCCTGTCTGGGGTTGTAATCTGTTATTTATTGCTGTGTAGTATTCCATTTTATGATCAAGACAATTTATTTACTGTTGTCTTGTTATTGGACACGTGGGTTGTTTCCAGTTTGAGCTATTATGGCTAAAGTTGCTATCAACATTTTTGTACCTTTTTCTGGTGGTCACATTACTAATTATTCTTGAGTCATGGCATAGGCGTATGGTTAGCTCTACTTTATAATTCCAGTATTCCAAATGATTATACAATTTAAACTCTTGGTCATTAGCATTTTTCAAGTAATTTTATTTAGAAAAATTTGTCTTTGCACCAAAATGGGAAAGTTAAAAACCTTTTTTTCCATTTTAAATTGCTTTCGGGAAAAGGCTACTGTTTAGTCTTCAGAGGTTCTTTAAGACTTTTCCTGCTTACTTTTTTTCTAGGTTTTAGAGTATAGGCCGACTCATCCAGAGACATTACAGTCTCATTTTTTAAAGAGTGGTGTTTGAAAATCAAGATTTCTGTGTAGGATTAGAGGCAAACGGAAGATTTGAAGGAAGGTAATCACATCTCAGTTCAGGCACTCTGGAGTTTCTTTGTTCAACTCTTCTGACGACTACATTTGATCAATGAATACTGAGTGGGAAAGAGCAATAGAACAATAAATAATAGAGCGCTGGAATGCTCTAAAGTGGCTTTTAAAACGTCCTTAGCAATTGTCAGAATGACTTCTATCTGTGGTTAAACTCAAATACTGAGGCCAGAGAAGAAAGAAAATGCAGACAGAAGGAGAAAACTGCTTTAGTAGTATGTGCTATTGATGCAGTCCAACACAGCAGTATAATATAATTAAAAGTACCAAGACACTCCAATGGGGAAAAAATACTCTTCTCAGTAAATGTGGACAACAGGGTATCCACATGCAAAAGAATGAAGTTGGACCCCTACTTCATTGCATATTCAAAAGTTAACTGAAAATTTATCAAAGAGCTAAATGTAAGAGCTAAAATTATAAAGCTCTTGGAATAAAACATAGAAAACATAGCTGCTTGACTTAGGCAATGATTTCTTAGATTTGACACAAAAAGTACAAGCAACCAAAATAAAAATAGATACATTGGACTTCATAAAGATTAAAACCTCTTGCATTTCAAAGGACTCTATAAAAAAAAGTGAAAGACAACCTGCAGAATGGGAGAAAATATTTGCAAGCAAATATATCTAATAAGGGATAGTATCCAGAATATGAAAAGAATCTTCACAACTCAATAACAAAAATACAAATGACCTAATTTTTAAAAAAATAGGAGAAGGATTTGCACAGAATTTTTCCAAAAAGGATGTGCAAATGACTGGTAAGCACATTAAAAGCTCATCATCATCATTACTCATTAGGGAAATACAAATCAAAACCACGAAGAGGTACTAATTCACTCACATCCACTAGAATGGCTAGGATCAAAAAGTCAGATAATAGCAAGAGTTGGTGAGAATGTGGAGAAATGAGAACCCCCTCACACATTGTTGGTGAGAATGTAAAATGGTGTAACCACTTTGGAAAACAGTTTGGCAGTTCATCAAAAAGTCATCAAAAAGTTAAACATAGAGTTTCCATATGACCCAGCAATTTCATTTATACTCAAGTTAACTGAGCATATATTCACACAAAAACTTATACATGATGTTAATAACAGCACTATTGCACTATTCATAATAGCCCAAAAGTATAAACAACCAAATGTCCATTAACTGATGAATGGATAAACAAAAGAGGTATATCCATACAATGGAATATTATTCAGACAGAAAAAGGAAAAAAAGTACTGATATGTGCTATAACATGGATGAAATTTGAAAACATCATGCTAAGTGAAAGAAACAAGACACAAAAGACCACATATTATACAATTTCATTTATATGAAGTGTCCAGAATAGACAAATCTATAGGGACAGAAAGTAGATTAGTGTTTGCCAGAGGAGAATGGAAAGTGATTGCTAATGGGTACATGATTCCTTTTTGGGGTGATTAAAGTGTTCTGGAATTAGATGGTGGTAATGGTTACCTAACTTTGTGAATGTATAAAAACCCACTGAAATGCAAACTTTAGTAAATTGTATGGTATATGAATTGTATCAATCAAAAATTATCTAGAAAAAAATAATTAATATGGAATATGTTTGTAGTAGAGAACCCTTAATATGCAATATCTTTGTAGTTAAGACTTTAGTATCATTTATTACTGGCTAGAAATAAATGAGTTTAGGTTAGTTATTCAATCTCCATAAGCTTTAGTTTTTCTCAGTATAAAATTATAAGTCAATATTTAAATAATGGGTCAAACTTTCAACAGGAATCTATTAGTTTTCAATTATTCTATATTGAAAGCTTATGGTTCTATAATTGTGTAAGAAATATTAAATATTTTAACAGCAATTTGATTCCTACAGATTTTATATGAAAAAATGTGTAAAATAAAAATTATGAGCAGTGCATTCACACTGACTAATAAAATTTTCATTTTTATTTCCTTTTGTTCTTGGATGATGAGGTAGGAAATTCAAAACAGAAAATCAGATATAAAGATTTTCTTCCAGCAACAACCTAATTGTCTGTCAACAGTTTTATAAATAAAGATGTGGTATATATACACCACATCTTTATTTATATATATATAATATATGTAATTAATACATATATAAATTATATATATATACCACATCTTTATTTATATATATAGGAATATTATTATATATAATGGAATATTGTTCAGCCATGATAAAGAAAGAAATCCTGCCATTTGCAACAATATGGATGAGGTCATTATGCTAAGTGAAATAAGCCAGAGAAAGAAAAATATTGCATGGTATCACTTATATGTGAAATCTAAACAACAATGAAAAGTCAAGCTCAGAAACAGAGAGTAGAAAAATGGTTACCAAGGGACTGGGGGGCAGGCATGGAAGAAGTAGGGAGAGGTTGGTAAATGGGTAGAGACTTTCAGCTAAAGATGCATAAGGTTTAAGGATCTAACATACAGCATGGTGACTACAATTGATAACACTGTATTGTATAATTAAAATTTGGTAAGAGAGTAAAAGTTAAATGTTCTCACAAAAAAAAAAGATTAAAATGTGTGAAAATGGATATGCTAATTAACTAGATGGGGGAATCTTTTAAAGTGTATATGTATATCAAATCACCATGATGTACACTTTAAATATCTTACAGTTTTATTTGTCAATTACACTTCCACAAACCTGACAAAAACATTATTTTTTAAAATTTAACTTCATTAAAAATATTTTATTGAAGTATAGTTGATTTACAGTGTTGTGTTAATTTCTGTTGTACATCAAAGTATTCAACTTTCCCAACACCACTTGCTGAAAAGACTGTCTTTTTCCCATTGAATATTCTTGCCTCTTTTTTCGAAGATTAATTGACCGTAGGTGTGTGGGTTTATTTCTGAGCTCTCTATTCTGTTGCATTGATCCATATGTCTGGTTTGTGTCAATACCATGCTGTTTTGATTACTGTAGCTTTGTAGTATTGTGTGAAGTTTGGGAGGGTTATGCCTCTTGCTTTGTTCTTTTTCTTCAGGATTGCTTTGGCAATTCTGGGTCTTTTATGCTTCCATATAAATTTTAGGATTATTTGTTCTAGTTCTGTGAAAAATGTCATGGGTAATTTGATAGGGATCACATTAAATTTGTAGATTGCTCTGGGTAGTATGGCCATTTTAAAGATATTAATTCTTCCAATCCAAGAGCATGGGATATCTTTCCATTTATTTGAATCATCTTCAATTTCCTTATTAATGTTTTATAGTTCTCAGCGTTTAAGTCTTTCACCTCCTTGGTCAGGTTTATTCCTAAGGATCTTATTTATTTATTTATTTTTGGTGCAATTTTAAAAGGTATTTTTTTACATTCCCTTTCTGATATTTCATTGTTAGTATAAAGAAATGCAACTGATTTCCATATGCTAATCTTGTACCTTGTTGAATTTGTTTATCAGTTCTAGTAGTTTTTGTGTGGAATCTTTAGTGTTTTATATATATAGTATCATGTCATCTGCATATAATGACAATTTTACCTCTTCCCTTCCAATTTGGATACGTTTTATTTCTTTTTCTCGTCTGATTGCTGTGGCGAGGACTTCCAATACTATGTTGAATAGAAGTGGTGAGAGTGGGCATCCTTTTCATGTTCCACATTTTAGCAGGAAGGCTTTTAGCTTTTCACCGTTGAGTATTATACTGACTGTGGGTTTGTCATAAATAGCTTTTATTATGTTGAGATATATTCCCTCTATACTCACTTTGGTAAGAGTTTTTATCATGAATGGACATTGAATTTTGTCAAATTATTTTTCTGCATTTATTGAGAATCATCTGGCTTTTGTCCTTTCTTTTGTTGATGTGGTGTATCATATTGATTGATTTGTGTATGTTGAACTATCCTTGTGAACTTGGGATGAATCCCACTTGGTTGTGATGTATGATCTTTTTTATGTGTTGCTGGATTTGGTTTGCTAATATTTTGTTGAGATATATATTCATCACAGATATTGGCCTGTAATTTTCTTTTTTGGTGGTATCTTTGCCTCGTTTGGTATCAGGGTGATGGTGGCTTCATAGAATGTCTTTGGGTCATTTTATATCGTCTTCAATCTTTTGGAAGATTTTGAGAAGGATCCATATAAGTTCTTCTTTGTATGTTTGGTAGAATTCACCTGTGAACCCATCTGCTCCCGGACTTTTGTTTGTAGGGAGTTTACAAAAAACATTATTGAAACATAAAAAGAAAAAATATTATCTTCTGAATCTTTAGCATTGAATCACCCTCATTCCACACCCCAAAAAAGAATTTAGTGCAAGAGATTGATTGCCTCTGTTTGTTATGAACATATTAATGGAGAGAGAGATGAGAGAGGAGAGGGGAGAGGGGGACAATGAGGGAGAAGAAGGAAGAGAAGAGAGAGAAATTTCAAACTTTCTGAACAGATATTTTTTTAAAGGTGAGCAATTTAAATGATTCCCCATCTACTTTCTTCCTATGCCACATCTTCTAAATTCTAAGCCAACCAAAACTATATGAATTATGTGACTAGTGTTAAAGGCAATATACTAATTTTAGTTTTATTTCTCTTTAACAGTAGAATTGAAGTTTTATTTTCTATGTGCATTTCTTAGTACACTGGAACCTATGTGTAAACACTGTATAACATACACTTCAGACCAATTTATAGGACTTAGAATGTTATTTGACAAGTATATTTTGAAAAAAGGTTTATTGTTATATTTTTGCTTCTGTGACATATTGATGGGCATATATACAATTTATCTGAATTCTATATAAGGTATAAAGCCTAAGATGTCCAAGGTAAAATGTGATATGTTTTTAACCTGATTTCCAGGAATGCATTGGGGTGACATTGAAATGGAAATGAATGAAGATGAAATTGGGATGAATTGAAATGTAGGCAGGCCCCTGTTTTTAGATTCAGGGAGTTGCTAAAGAACAAACTTCATGTTCCTCTCCAGGAGGAGAGATGTTGGCTATCCATGAGTTGATGGTGGACAGAGTAGGTGCTGGGGACTCTGTACAGTTGGGCATCAGGAGACATAGTGAGCATGTCAGGAGAAATACATATTTTTTGGTTTGAAGGCAAGTGAACAGTGACTAAAACAAAATGATATCTCTGTATTAATGACTTCCTGATTTGAAAATCCAAATTAGCCTTGTGAAATGTAATTTCTGTTATCAATTACCAGTAACTTTGGAGGAAGATTGTTATTTTAACATTATTTTAGTGAGTTATTGCTTTTATTGGGAAGTGAGATGTGCATAATTTCAAAGAATCTCACACAATATATTTATTAAATATAAAGGGAAAAGAGTGGAGGAACTTAGCAAACACCAGCTTAACAAACTTTATCAGTTAACTTCATCATAATTGAGTTATGTCACCATCAGGTATACCATAATATGATGTAGAGGATACCACTTCTGTGATATTCTTGCTAAAAATGCATAACCTCAGTCTAGTTACCAGAGAACATTTGTTAAATCCAAATTGACAAACATTGTGCAAAACCACTGACCAGTAGTCTTCAAAAGTGTCAAGGTCATGAAAGACAAGGAAAGACTGGGGAAGTGTCACAGATTGGAGGAAACTAAGAAGACATGATAATTAAATGCAGGGTGGGATCCTGATTTGGGTCCTGGAACAGAAAAAGTATTATCAGGAGAAAAAACTGGTAAAATTTGAATGAAGTAATATTTGAATTGGTAATAGTATGTACCCATATGAATTTCCTTGTTCAAAAATTGTACTCTGAACATGTAGGATATTAACATTAGTAGAAGCATGGTGAAGGGTGTATGGGAAGTCTATGTAACCTTTTTGCAATATTTCTGTAAGTTTAAAATTATTTCAAAAAAGAGTAGGGCTTCCCTGGTGGCGCAGTGGTTGAGAATCTGCCTGCTAATGCAGGGGACATGGGTTCGAGCCCTGGTCTGGGAAGATCCCACATGCTGCGGAGCAACTAGGCCCGTGAGCCACAACTACTGAGCCTGCGCGTCTGGAGCCTGTGCTCCACAACAAGAGAGGCCACGATAGTGAGAGGCCCGCGCACCGCGATGAAGAGTGGCCCCCACTTGCCGCAACTAGAGAAAGCCCTCGCACAGAAACGAAGACCCAACACAGCCAAAAATAAATAAATAAATAGATTTTAAAAAAGAGTAAAAAATACCAATAAAACCAGGTGAAATTCCATGTGAAAACCATGTAAAAATGCCAATATAACTCTTCATAATTTTTTCTATATTTTGTGTATATATACATATATATATATATATAGAACAACAACCAGAAAAATTATTGCTCAGTCGTTAAGATCACAGACTCTGGAATAAGAACCCGAGTTCAAATCCCAGTTCTCCTACCTACTAGCTTTGTTACCTTAGAAAAATTTCTCTTCTTTCTTTGCTTCTGTAACTTATTTTACAAATAAGAAGGGTAGTGATAGTAGCATTCTTACAGGGCTGCTGTGAAGATTACAGGAGTTAATATATTTAAAGCGTTTAACATTATGTCTGGCACATAGTAACTTCTCAATAAATGTTAATCATGGTAAAGATTGCTTACTGTTTTGTAACCCTGGGCTAGGTACGTATTTAAGGACACTGGTGTTTAATGGTGTATGTGAGATACTTAGGTAAGTAAGGGTTATTCCAAGACAAAGAGGTAGATGCAAAATTCTTGAATTACAGAATGTGACATTAATATCATTACTGCCCCTTTTGCTTCATGGGAAGGTATTGAGTTTGAACTTCTTCTGTGTTATCAGTTCAGACTCTAAATGTAGCTATACAACTACAATTGATTTGTGTTTATTTTCCTCTTTAATAACATGAGCATTTTATTTAGACAGTTATAGAGTAAGATTATATGGCAATAGTATAATAAAATACCAAATATGTTTGACTCCCACTGACTTCCTTTTTGAAAGTTCAGAAATAATAAAGAATCAAAACAGAAAAACAGGCAATAAACTTTCTTTCTGCCGCTTGCAGCTCTGGTTGCCAGAAGCCATAATCCCACATGCTTAAAAATCCCTTTCCTACAAGCGACATGCTGAATTAGCTGGCCCTGAAGGGCAGCATCTCTAATTACCTGAATAGATTTTGAGAATCTGGTCAGTATTCTTGGAAGTCAGTGAACACAAACCCAGTGCTAGAACCCTGTCCAATTACCTATTCCAAATCTTCAGGTGAACCGTGGTGCATGGAAAGAAGGAAAAGCAAGGTCATTTCCTCTCTGGGCAAAGATTGATTTTCCATTCTGTGAGCTGAGATTATTTGGGACATTGAGACCCATATATTTAACCTTTGTAAAGATGAAAACAGCAACAATACTGTACCGCTGGCTTTTCCTCTTGTCATCCAACCCATCCGTAGTATTCAGGCTAAAGCATTGAACAGATGGGCTATGTCCTGAAGGTTAGAGGAAAATATAATAATGATTCAGTTGAAGGCCAAATTGGTAAAGAAACAAGTTTCAGAGGTACCTCTGTGTGTTGAAAACTTTCTACCTTGAGAAAGACTATCTCTAAAGCCCACTGGCATTTTAGGAACACAGCAGCTAATTTTACCCAACCAGTCCTACGGGGATATGTAGATGTGTGAACTCATAATAGGTGAATTAAACACCGCCTCATCGATAATTAACATAAGACCACGTAGTTTTGTCACAATAAATTGCCTTCTGGGTTTTTTTTTTCCATTTAGTCTTCTATGTGCCCACAAGTAATGCCAACATTGGCGACCTTTGTATCACCAAATTTTACTCTTAACTGGTGTCACCGAAATCTGGAAAAATCACCCTGACCATCTCTAATGAAATTCCCCAAAGTACAGAGAGTGTGCTGATTCCAAATGTTTCTATACGGTTCCAATTCTTCCACTGTTTGCTTTGGTTTTAGTGCCCATATCATAGAAGGGTCCATGTCATAAAAGAAGTCAAAATCAGTCTTGAATAATCAGATCCCTTCTGCCAGATTGTCTAATGTCAATTTGTTTTCTGGCACTATTTCTTCTACCTCTTCTTCTTCATTGTCTGGCACTGGTTGAAAGTGCTCATCTCCAGCAAGATGTCTTCTGTTAATTCCTCTGGTTTGATATCTATTAGCCTTGAATTTCTTCATCCGCATCTTTAAACCCTGCACAGAGGCCCCACCTATTTTTTTTTTTTTTTTTTTTTTTACCGTATCCACAATCTCTCTCATGATTTCTTTGATTGGCTCTGTCATAAATCCTGTGAATTCATGCACATCTGGACACAGTTTTCTGTAGCAGGAATTGATTGTTTTGGGCTGATGGCTGTCATGTTTTTTTCTACAGCAGTGATGACATCTTCAGTGGTGTGATCTTTCCAGACTTTCATGATTTTCTCTCTCTTGGGGTTCTCTTCCACAGTGTTGACAATCCTCTTCATAGAATACTTGTATAAAGTCCTGATCTGGAGGCTGAATTAGAGATATTATGTTTGGGGGCAAGGAGAACACTTCAGTGCCTTCGGTGGTGTTGAACTCATGGGGTTCTGGGTGGGCAGGGGCGTTGTCTGATATCCAAAGAACTTTAAAAGGCAGTCCCTTACTAGCAAGGTACTTCCTGACTTCAGGGAGAATGCACTGATGGAACCAATCCAGAGAAAGGGCTCTCATTGTCCAGACCTTCTTGCTGTACAACCAAATGACTGGCAGCTGGTGTTTACCTTTCCCTTCAAGGCTCAGGGATTAACAGCTTAGGGATAAGGGCAGTCCTGATCGTAAATCCGACTGCATTTGCACAAAACATTAGAGTTAGCTGACCCCTTACTGCCTTAAATTCTGGTACTTGCTTCTCTTCCTTACTAAAAAATGTCCTTTGTGACATTTTTTTTCCAGAACAGGGCACTTTCATCTGCATCAAAAAACTGCTCAGGCAGATATCCTTTCTCCTCAGTGTTTTCTTAATGGCGTCTGGGAACCCTTGGTCAGCAGAAGCCACTTCTCCTATTATCTTAACACATTTTTATTTTAACATCTTTATTGGAGTATAATTGCTTTACAATGTTGTGTTAGTTTCTGCTGTATAATGAAGTGAATCAGCTATATGCATACGTATATCTGCATATCCCCTCCCTCTCATGTCTCCTTCCCACCCTCCTTATCCCACCCCTCTAGGTGGTTGCAAAGCACTGAGCTGATCTCCCTGTGCTATGCAGCTGCTTCCCACTAGCTATCTATTTTACATTTGGTAGTGTATATATGTCAATGTTACTCTCACTTCATCCCAGCTTACCCTTCCCCCTCTCCGTGTCCTCAAGTCCATTCTCTATGTCTGTGTCTATTCTTGTCCTGCCCCTAGGTTCATCAGAACCATTTTTTTTTTTAGATTCCATATATATGTGTTAGCATAGGGTATTTGTTTTTCTCTTTCTGACTTACTTCACTCTGTATGACAGACTCTAGGTCCATCCACCTCACTACAAATAACTCAATTTCATTTCTTTTTATGGCTGAGTAATATTCCATTGTGTATATGTGCCACATCTTCTTTATCCATTCATCTGTTGATGGACACTTAGGTTGCTTCCATGCCCTGGCTATTGTAAATAGAGCTGCAATGAACATTGTGGTACATGACTCTTTTTGAATTATGGTTTTCTCTGGGTATATGCCCAGTAGTGGGATTGCTGGGTCATATGGTAGTTCTATTTTTAGTTTTTTAAGAAACCTCCATACTGTTCTCTATAGTGGCTGTATCAATTTACATTCCCACCAACAGTGCAAGAGGGTTCCTTTTTCTCCACACCCACTCCTGCATTTATTTTAACACTTTTTTTAAAAAGACAAACCTCTTTCTAAAATTATCATACCATCCTTTCCTGGCATTAAATTCTCCAGCTTTAGATCTTTCACCTTCCTTTTGTTTTAAGTTGTCATATGACTTCATTTTTTCTAGAATCATATTAGAGTCTATAGGTTTGCCTTTCTTATAGGAATCCTGCATCCACGTAAAAGTTGCATTTTCAATACAAGATAAAAAGTATTTTGCAAAAAGTTGAAGGTTTCACACCTGCTGGTGTAGCTGCAGTGATGGCTTCATGAATTTCCTTTCCTTTTTTCACAGTGGCCCTTATGCTGTGTTCATTTATCCTGAAATGGTGGGCACCCATACCTGCAGACCTCAGTCTATGGTGTATATCAAGCAATTCAACTTTTTCTTGTGATGTGGTGACTTTTCTTTGCTTCTTGGGAGCACCTCCAGCATCACTGGTGGCACTTTGTGTGGACCCCATGGTGTTATTCAAGGTTTCCCATATTGCAATAAATGCAATGAAAAATCTGTGAGAACTGAGAAAGATCACTTTTTTACTGCAATGTGCAATTTACTGAACAGATGAACTGTGTAGGCTGAGATGATTAGAATCACATGGCAGCATTTTAAGCTGATACTAGCAACACTTAAGCGACACATAATAGCAAAGGGTGGTGACTATGAAATTATTACAGTAGTACAGTATGTGCTACAGCTATGATTTAATAACACATCTTTATATTTGTTTACATTTCTCTCCACTGCAAATGGCACTATGTATGGTCTGTGTTTGTGTGCGTAAGTTTTGATAAATTTTAACTTTTTATAATAGAGTTGTGTATATTTTATAGTAGTAAATAATAAATAGACTAGTGTCTACATAAATTTTATGCATTTATAACATACCTTTTTCTTAATATTTTTGATATTTCTAAGCTACAGTTTGTGAGTTTTTTCAAATCATCACAAATCTCCAAAAAAATTTCTATATATTTATTGAAAAAAAACCCATGTATAAGGACCTGTACAGTTCAAACCATGTTGTTCAAGGGTCAACTGTAGTTAAGTTTTGGGGGAGTAAAAGTTGTATGCAAATTTTCAACCGTGCAGGGGGTTGGTGTTCCTAACCCCTGCTTTGTTCAAGGGTCAAAGTGTGGCATATTATGCTAATAATCAAATCATAGTTCTAACTTTCCTCTAGGTATTCTCAAATGTTACTTATAAGTTCCTGGGAAAGCTCATTCTATTTACAAGCCTGTTATGGACTGGATATTTGTATCCCTCCCCAGATTCATAGGCTGAAGCCCTAATGCCCAGTGTAGCATTTGGAGACAGATCCTTTAAGGAAGTAATTAGGGATAAATGAGGTCGTTAAGCTGGGACCCTGGTCCAACAGGATTAACATCCTTTTGAGAAGTGACCAGAGAGCTCATTCTCTTCCTCTCTCTTCATGAATGTATCAAAGAGAGGCCAAGGGATCACGTAGCTGAATGGTGGTTGCTTGCAATCCAAGAGAAGAGGACTCAGAATGAAACCTATTTGCCAACCTATGTTGCCAGCTCCTTGATTGTGGACTTCCAGCCTCCAAAACTGCGAGAAGGTAGATTTCTGTTCTTTAAGCCTCTCAGCCTCTGGTATTGTGTTATGGCAGCAGGAGCAAACCCCTACAGGGCCCACGGTTCATTCCTCAGCATCAGGCTTGAGAGAGTTGAGTGGTGAACTTCGGAACTAACTTCTGCTAATTAGGATGTAGTGTTACAGAGCTATTACAGCAAAGCCTAAACATCTTTCCTTCCCAGCAAAGCTCTACCTATGGGACTCAATTTCATGCCCCAAGTTTCTCTGTAAGTCACTCCTCGGCGCACACATATGCCCTCCTGTGTTATTCTGTAGCAGCTCTGACCAGCCTTGGTTGAGTGTTCTGATATTGATGTCTTTCTGCCTCACGAGGTTGTGCTGTGAGTTGTGGTTTGCGTAAGCTAAGATTGAGACCACAGAATCCCTGCTCCCACAGGTGTTGTTCCACCTTTCTTCTCATCTTCTTTCAAGCCGTAAATGAGGGCTTGATGGGAGTTGGTACAATGATGTAGAAAAAGTCGAAGTCTGGCTTCAAAGAGCACTGGGAAACCTCCTGGGATGGGTTCCCAGCGTGTAGCCTGCTGTTGGCCGAGAGGAGTTCGATGTACTGAAGAATACAGCCAGCACCAGGCGGTGAGTGACTGCGCTGTGTATCCCTGGGCTGAACGGGCACCCCTGAGATGCAGGTTGCATGAGAACCTCAATGTACTGACAAGGGGAAAAGCTGCCAGTGACCCAGAAACTGCAAGGTAGGAAGTCATGAGCGTAAGATGGTAGAGTTTGGGGAAGAGAAGCCCGTGGCACAGACTGTGCTCTATGGAAGAAAGTGTGAATAAGCTGCACAAGCTCACTACTTAATAGGGCATCTGATGATTAGGAAAGGGAGCAACACATTGGAGCAGGCTTAGGAGAACCAGAGAGCTTTTGGCTACAAGTTTGTTAGTGATTTTTCTGGTGTCATAAGTGATAGGTCACCAAAGCCCTATCCCTGGTCCTGAGAATGATGGTGTAAACCCAAAGACTTCTGTAGATAATCAAGAGCAAAAACCCATACTCGCCACATGGCTTAGTCTGCTCAGGCTGCTCTAACAAGTTGCCATAGACTGAGTGGCTTAAACAACAAACATTTATTTCTAACAGTTCTGGAGGCTGGGAAGTCTAAAGATCAAGTAGCAAGCAAACCTGGTATCTGGTAAGGAATGGGTGTCCCTTGCTGTGTCCTCACATGGGAGAAGCAGAGGCAGAGGGAGAAGGAGAAGGAGAGGGAGAGGGAGAGGGAGGGAGAGGGAGGGGGAGAGGGAGGGAGAGGGAGAGGGAGGGAGAGGGAGAGGGAGAGGGAGGGAGAGGGAGGGAGAGGGAGAGGGAGAGGGAGGGAGAAGGAGAGGGAGAAGGAGAGGGAGGGAGAGGGAGGGAGAGGGAGAAGGAGAGGGAGGGAGAGGGAGAAGGAGAGGGAGGGAGAGGGAGAGGGAGGGAGAGGGAGAGGGAGGGAGAGGGAGGGAGAGGGAGGAGAGGGAGAGGGAGGGAGAGGGAGAGGGAGGGAGAGGGAGGGAGAGGGAGGAGAGGGAGAGGGAGGGAGAGGGAGAGGGAGGGAGAGGGAGGGAGAGGGAGGGAGAGGGCGAGACAGAGAGAAAGAGAGACAGAGAGAGAGAGAGAGACAGAGAGAGAGAAAGCTCTTTTGTGTCTCTTTTTATAAAGACACTGATCTTATCATGAGGGTTCCTCTTGAACTGTGAAGGGTAATTTTATGTGTCAACTTGATTGGGTTAAGGGATGCCTGGATGGCTGGTAGACATTATTTCTGGTCTGTCTGTGAGGATGTTTCTGGAAGAGATTACTGTTTGAATCGGTAGAGAGAGTAAAGAAGACAGCCTTCACCCGTGTGGGTGGGCGCCATCCAATCCATTGAGGGCCTGAATATAATAGAAAGGCAGAGAAAAGGAAAATTCGCTCTCTGCCTGAGCTGGGACATCCATCTTCTCTTCTCAGCTGCTGATACTCCTGATTCTCAGGCCTTTGGACTCAGACTGACTTACACCACTGGCTCGTGTGATTGTTTAGACGACAGATCATGGGACTTCCTGCCTCCCACAGTCTCATGAGCCAATTCCTGTAATAAGTGTCTCTCTCTCTCTCTCTTTCTGTAAATAAATAAATTTAGTTATTTATTTTTTCTCTTTCTTTGGAGAGCCCTAGTGCGTGGCCCAATTACCTCCCACTGGGAGGTAATACCTTCTATTACCATCCCACTGGGGGTTAGGGTTTCTGCATGTGAATTTTGAAGGGACACAAACATGTAGTCCATAATAGCACATTAGGCTTGCCCAGAATAGCCTTTCCGAGGAAGCAGAAAGAACTGGCAGTGAGGCCACACAGGTGCACTCGTGGAGTTCTGATGAACAGGTGGCTAAGGCAGCATGGCCCTGGGTTGCTACCCATGAGGAGGATAGAAATGAGGAGTAGTTGGATGAAATATTTTGACCTCCACATAAATAAAGCCCCAGTGACAGGGATTTTGTATAAGGCACTGTAGCAGGTGAAGCACTCATCTCCAATTGGCTGAGCTCCCGCAATGCTGGCCTGGTTCTTCCCAGGCCACCTAGGAAAAGATGACAACCTCTAGAAATACATCCACATTTCTCTCCCTTCCTGTGCTTTTCCCCTGGAAGGGCCATATACGCCCTCTTTCACTGCCTGCTGTGTCTCTTCATCTCTGACATGGTCTGAAACTGAAAGTGGACTTAGATATGCTGGCAGCATTAGATCTTCAGCAATTCCAGCCCACTTTTATAATTCTCTTGCCATGCTTTGCTGGCAAACCACATCTCCTCCCACTCTCAGAGTTCTGTTCAATCTGCTTCATCTCCAGTGGAACCCTTCCAGGTGGACTGCATCCTGCTTAGCACCTGTCAGTCACTTCACTGTCTTCTTAGCGCTTGTGTTTAAATATAGCTTGTTTACGTTCCGAACTGTGCTTTTGCTTTTATTTTCCTTTTGCTGTGTTCTCATGAATTTTGTGGATGTTTGCCTTTCCCCCTCCAACAACAGGAACAACAGTGACAATAAGAACAGCACTGTCGTTTGTTGAGGTCTAACTATGTGACTGTTCTGTGTGACACACTTTAGAAACAAACATTATTTTGTGAACACCTCACAATAATCCTCTGAATTAGATACATTTTTTTCTTTGAATAGTAATACATTAATGCATGCACATTGTGAACTATTTAAAGAAACAGGATTGTTTATAATAAAATGGAAAGCATCCCTCCCATTCTCTTCCCCATGGTGACCGTTGATAACCATGGAATGTGTTTCCTTCCAGGTCTGGTGTGTGACTGTGTGTATGTGTGTACATATGTGCACAGAGAAACTGGCACGCAGATTTGTAATATAATTGGGATTGATCATAGAATAAATATAATTTCGTGTTTTTCCTTTTCACTTAACGATATGTCTTAGAATTAGCGTGAGGAAGGAATAACTGTCCTCATGTGTTAGGCAAGGAAACAGACCCTTGGAGAGATTAAACAACTTTATCTTATTAGGTAGTAGTTTCCATTCCATGATAGGTTCGTTGAAGGCAGTGTAATCTTTCTGTTTCATATTCAGTTCCAGTGCCTTATACTCCAGTTTTTATAGCTGCCTTATTCCAGAAGTTCTTTTCTCCCTTCTACTCCTATTCTTAAAGCTGAACCCTATTTCCTCCCGTGTGCCTGGGTGCCAGTAGCCTACCTGCTACCTATAATTTGGGTCATGCTTTAATTTTGCTATGCCTCATCTAGGTAGTGCATTCCCCACCTGAAGGAATTCTAGCATCTTCCATCTGCTGACAGACTTCTTGATGCTGCCTGTCTGCCTGTGAAATTTTCCTTGCTGCAGCATTTGTTGACACCACTCTTTAAACTTGACAGTTGTCTCACAGGTGCTATCATTTCATCGTCTTTCCTGCCGTCTACTGTGCTGTGCTAGCTGGGCTGGGTTTTCTCTCGGTACTTGCAGTGTTCCTTTCCTCATGTCTCTTCTGTGATCTTATATCTGCCCCACTTCACAGGTTGGATCCCGTTCCAGATCCCTTGCAGCATGCTTGATCCCACCGAAATCCTGCCTGCTTTGCTTTGCAGTGAAGTGCAACTTGCCATTACTTTAGGAGAATACTAGATTCATCCTCAACATTAAGATGAGATTACAGTATACTCCACTGAGAGAAAAACAAATAATACAGTCAAGGCTTTGGCATAACATAGAGCAAACCCATGGCTTCCATTTTTTAAATTGAAGTATAGTTGACATAATATATAGTTTTCAAGTGGATAACATAGTAATTCAATATTTTACATTATGAAATGATCACCATAATAACTCTATTTACCATCTGTCACCATACAAATTTATTCCAATATTAGACTCTATTCCCTATGCTGTACATTACATCCCTATGACTTATTTACTTTATAACTGGAAGTTTGTACCTCTGAATCCTGTCACCTATTTTGCCCATCCCCCCTTTCTTCTAGCAACCACCTGTTTTTTCTCTGTATCTATGTTTCTGTTTTGTTATATTTGTTCATTTATTTTGTTTTTTAGATTCCATATATAAATAAAATCATGCAGTATTTGTCTTTATCTCTCATTTATTTCACTTAATGGAATGCCTTCTGGGTCTATCCACATTGTTGCAAATAGGAAGATTTCATTCATTTTTATGGTTGAGTAATATTCCATTGTATACATATACCACATCGTCTTTATCCATTCATCTATTGATGGACACTTAGTTTGCTTCCATATCTTGGCTATTGTAAATAATATTGCAATGAACATTAGGGTGCATACAACTTTTGAATCAGTGCTTTTGTTTTCTTCAGATAAGTACACAGAAATGGAATTGCTGGATCATATGGTAGTTCTATTTTTAGTTTTTTGAGGGACCTTCATACTGTTTTCCACAGTGGTTGTACTAATTTACATTCCCAGCAACAATACGCAAGGGTTCCCTTTGCTCCAAATCCTCGCCAGCGCCTGTTATTTCTTGTTTTTTTGATAATCACCATTCTTACAGGTGTGAGGTGGTATCTTATTGTGGTTTTGATTTGCATTTTCCTGATGATTAGTGATGTTGAGCATCTTTTCATATGCCTGTTGACCATCTGTATGTCTTTTTTGTAAATATGTCTATTCAGGTTCCCTGCCCATTTTTCAATCTGTTTTTTTTTTATATTAAGTTGTATAAGTTCTTTATATATTTTGGATATTAACCACTTATTCAATATCTGACTTGCAAATATCTCCTTTCATTCAGTATGTTGCATTTTCATTTTGTAGATTATTTCCTTTGCTATGCAAAACTTTTTAGTTTAATGTAGTTCTGCTTGTCGTTGCATTTACTGGATCTTTCTGGATCTTACCAGGGACAGTCAATGAAACTCAAAGGCTAAGACTTATATTAATTCCTCAAAAGTTCTTAAAGAGCTTTTTTCAACCAAATGTCAAGGGGTTGTAGTTGTCCAGTTATGCCATCAGAATATCAACCAAGATTGTACATGAATAGATAATGACATTTACATCATTACTGATACCCAACTAACAGCAGCAATAAAATACCATTGCTTCTTTAAGATTCATCCTTATTTTAGAAGTGCTAAAAAGTGGAAAATGTGTCTTAGTGCTAATGAAATATAGGTATATTAGTTCAGTTAATGTATCTCAGTGAATTAAAAGTGAATATCAAACAATTTTTTGATGATAAAAGTCATATGTTTGAGGCAGCCCTATTACATAGGAAAATCATTGGATATGTATTATGAGTTGTGGTCCAGGTTTTGCCATTAAATCACTTGTGATATTTTAATTTTTCCTATCTGAATTTCAGTTTCATTGTTTGAAGAGTGAGAGCATTGACCTAAATGACCTCTAGAGGTTTTCCAACACTAATAGTCAAGGCATCTGAAAGCAATGAGATTGAAGTTCGAAATCATTAGCTCAGGTCTTGTCCAAGAGAAAAATCCCTTGGACCAGAACTCTGGCTTAGGAATTTGAGTTTGTCTGATGAAATCTGGAATAAGCCATAAGTGGCAAAGGCTGGACTCATGGGGAATTATATATAATCCTTATCCATCGGAGGAGAAATTGTCCATACGCAAACTTTCCTGGTGGAAGTGGGGGGAAGGAGAAGTAATCAAGAAGATGAACTTGAGAGTTTGTTTGAACAGAGAGAGTAGACTCTTGGAGATCTCAATTTTTTTCCCCTGAATATTGATAAAGAACCAGAGGCATTCTGCTGAAAGAAAATTAGATTGCAAAACGGTTAATCCTCCCCAAATGGAAAGCTGATAAAGAATTTATGAGTGGAGCCTGAAATATACACAGCAGAGCCAAGTGACTCAGTCAATTTAGAAAAGATCACATTTTAATTAAATTCAATGGGAGAGAGAAACGTGGCAAAATGTCATACTGCTTTTCAAAGATACATACAACTACTATAAATATGGTAGGTAAGTAACGTTATTTGCTTTTTTATCCTGCAGTCAAACCATGCAATGCAAACATAAGGGTATTTCTTTTTCATGATCATCACCCTTTTGCCCCTTTCCTTTGTAGTTAGTCCTCAAAATGCAAGCACCATTTCTTAAATTGAGTAAATTACATGCAAAGAAGGGTGAGCTTTAAAAAAATGAAGTGCGGGTGCTAAGAGGATTTAATGTTTTGTTAACTTTTACTTTCACATTAAACAAACAAACAATTGCCATGGTTGAGTGGAACTGTGCCTTGGGTAAGAACACCTTTGCATCATCGAGAGTTACACACTGGGACCATCCTGTTGGAATCCACAGATTAGGCATTTTTTTTTGTTTGTTTTTTTTACATCTTTATTGGGGTATAATTGCTTTACAATGTTGTGTTAGTTTCTGCTATATAACAAAGTGAATCAGCTATATGTGTACATATATCCCCATACCCCCTTCCTCTTGAGCCTCCCTCCCACCCCTCTAAGTGGTCACAAAGCACAGAGCTGATCTGTGCTATGCAGCTTCTTCCCACTAGCTATCTATTTTACATTTGGTAGTGTTATTTACCAATGCTACATAGTCTATTTCATCCGACCTAAGGAAAAAAGTAGATGGTCTGATGGGATATTACAATCTTTGTGAAATTTTCAAGTTTTTTAAAAAAGACCGTTGATCGATCTCCCTAAGTTTCAGTCTTCTAGGTGAGAATTTTTAATTACTGCACTTTGTTACATGCAGAATCAGAAATCCTAACACCTAGTACCTTTAGCAACTTAATGAGAAAAAAGAAATGGAAAGAACATGGGTCTCAAATTTAGACAAAACTGGGTTCAGTCTGTGGACCAGTCACAGATAGTATGACCTCAGTTAGGTACTTAACCCTCTGAATCTTGGTTTACTCACCAATAGAATGAGTGGTAGCTAGCCCAGACTGGTGGTATGGCTTAATGATCATATGATCATAGATGAGGAATCCTAAGCACATAGCAAACCTTCGATAAGTGGTAGCTACTATAATAAACAAACGCATTCAGAATATTTGGACCCAGCATGTGAATAAGGGAGAGAGGAAAGGGAAGTGGATAAATAGGTCTGGATTCCCAGGCATCGAGATAAGCAGTAGTCATATAAGTTTCTAATCATAAAAGAAATGCTAAGAAGTAAATATCTTAATTTTTCTCTGAACATCATGAGCATATTCAACTGTCATATATGAAAGGGCACACATTATGTCAAAATACTCACTGAGTAATTTTTAAAACTTGAATAATTTGGCATCATGTGGTCTGGCACAGACGCACAGCCAAAACCATCTTGTCTGAGGCACAAACTGGTTTGTAGGGGTAGACATTACTGTCTTCAAACAGGAGTCTTTTGCTCCCTTTTAGTGAAGCTACCTCTAATCAGAGAGCTTAATTTTCCTTTGAGGTTTATACATAGAGGAAGAGAAGGTTCCTTTTGACATCAGTGCTTAGTCTCAGACTTTGGACAGTATCTGAAATTCATAATAAAATATTTATTTTCTGCCATTGAATTTCTAAACACCAACACTAATGAATCTGATATTCAACCTAGTTCTCAACAGAACAGAAATCTAGTGACTTGAGAGTGTTATAGACCCTGACCTTGCTATGTTTCTCTCCCTTTGCTTTGTGGCAGGTTCTCTGGTATCAAGAGAAAACTGCATTTAAGGCAAATCCTTTCCCTCTTCCCCCTTTAACTCATTTGTGGGTCTCACTTAAGTTGTAAATGTCTCTGCTTTTAGGCTATTGAAGAGTTGCCATTTGTAATATATTTACTAGAAGAGTTTTGCAAAACAAGCCATTAGCCAGCTACTTTGATTTGGTTCTCTTAATCAAAGATTTACAGGGACAGTTCAGAAATAGTCAGATAAATGTTCTTCCTACCTGGGAGATGGGAGATGTAAGCAGTGCTCTGTGGAAGATTTATGCTGAATTGCTCTATGCCATCTTGCATTTGATTAACTTTTATCAACCGGAACAAAAAACCCTTTCCCAATGCATCATTTATATGAACTTTATAAATGAACCATCTTTCTTTTGCCAGCATAATTCACCATGATACAGCCATTTAAAAAGCCTCTGAGGGGTAAGCAATTAACACAGGAGATGTTTATGTGAAATTTCTGCAACAACTTTATTTTGAAAAACCTGAGGGTACTAACTACTCTCTGATCTGAAACGATAGAGGATTGATACCAAGTTTTAAGTGTTCTTGAGAACAGGTAGGAAAAGTAAATGGTTCCACCCTCTAACCTTCTGGATGCCACAAACTGGTTTTGATGAGAGTAAACCCAGTCAGTGACTGACTTCGTCATTTGTGCAGATTATATTTCCTCAACCTGTGATTTCAAACCAATATGACAGTGACATTTGTAGATCTGAATGACGAAACTTAGTAAGTTGTTCTGAGTGCTCAATCAGGACACTCAGAATCAATTATTAGTTCCATCAAGAAAGACGCTTTTTAATAAATTAAAAGGTCCTTTCTGGTGAATGTGGAAAGATATTAGGTCTCTCAGGAACACAAATACGAATTGCCTCCTGTTGTCATTTTACTTCACTAGTTATATCTTCTTAATGATAAATTACTGACATAGACATTTCTTTTGTAGTAAAAAAAAAAAAAAATTGTAACAGGAGAATTAAGGTAAAGAACTTTTGAAAATATTCTAAGTAGAGATGGTTTCCAAAACAGTTTCGTCTGTCCCCAAATGATTGATTGGTATTTTCCATCTCCTTGACATTTCTGTGATCACAAATTCTTTTCAAATGCATATGTCAAAGAAAATTTGGTGCACTGTGTCTTCCCCTTGTTCCTCCAGATGAACTGTCTGGCTTTTCTCTTCTCTACTCCGTGACCCAAGAGGTAGCCTGTATGGACTCCTTTCCCCTGGGGCTTCTGCTGGGTTTGGCCAGAAGGAAACACTGACAAGATCAGAGATTCAGAGGAGAGAGGAGTTGAGTATGTATTCCCTTATCTCTTCTTGGCAGGAGGTGGTTGTGTCCCTCCACATCCCCAGATGCTGTTGTGTGGCTTCTCTTCGATGGCTATAGCTCTTGCTGCAGAATTTTTATTTTTTATTTTTTAACCCCATATCCCTAGGAGTGCTATGGGATTCCCACAGTTGCAGTCATCACATCCTGTTGGTTTTCTTAACCTTGTCTACACCTCTGTAAATATCCTCGTTATTAGAATCTCTGTAATCAAACTCTTTTAGTTCTCTAAAACTCTTTTAGTTCTAGCTGCTTCCTGTTGGGACCCTGACATATGCACTCAGCATCTTACCCAGGTAGATGTGCAGCCCACTAGTACATAGTGCAGACATAATTAGAGTGAAAAGAGTATTTCTGTAGAGTGAGAAATCACTCCCAGTGGAAATTCGTATCAGGATTCTTTCCCAGCTCTGCCAATAACCAGCTGTGTTCCTTTGGTCACTTAATTTTCATAAGTCTCACTTTATTTGTAAAACAAGGAAGTAGACTAGTTGATTGTTCAACTTTCAGTTATCTAAATTTGAATAGAGATGTTGCAAGATGAAGCTTTTTATTTAACTCCATGGAAAGCAGGGATGATTGTACCCTTTACAATGTTCAGTTTGAAACATAATTGCATGGCCACTAAAGACTTGATGAAGAATGGTATTATTCTGACCTGTCCTAGATCACGCTGACCTGTCCTAGATCACGCTGACCCGTCCTAGACCACGCTGACCCGTCCTAGATCACACTGACCTGTCCTAGATCACACTGACCTTTCCTAGATCACGCTGACCCGTCCTAGATCACGCTGACCTGTCCTAGATCATGCTTATAAGTTATTACTTAGAATCTGCAACCTGGAAAAAAGTAAGCCTTTAGCTTTTTCACCTGCTGAACTCTTGTGAACTTGTTGATGAGCCTGATTGAGAAAAGTGGAACTAAATTACATTTCTACAGAACTGAAAACATACGTGAGAAAAGATGGCAAGGATAAAATAACAGGGACTTGATTTACCCTCACACCACATGCAACTGAAATAAACCTGACCAACTGTACTGAAGAGCAGTTTTACAGGCACTGGGCATCAGCAACAAAAGGAGAGTGACTCCTGAGTGACAAGAAACAAACGGAGTGAGCACTGTGTCTCCTCCGCCCAACTAATGTGCCTAACTTTCTGGGTCACAGCACAAGGAGGGGACCTCGGGCAGAGCCATCAGCCTCCCAAAGTTGAGGAGATAGAACTGGAAACAAGGGAGGCCAAAAACCGCTAGAACTTGCAGGAATACCAGAAACAAGAGCTACACAGGAAGATAACTCTGGGAATCTGGAGATCTGTTTTACTAGTGGGATAAAATTAGCCAAAATTTTGTAAAATTTACAATATCCCATAGATACTATTGAACTTTGTTCTGGGATGCTATTAAGTTACTTGGAGATAGCTTTATCCTTTCAAGTCTTGCTTTGAAGCTTGTAAACTCTGTTAGCCAAAGCTTTAAAGCAAGACTCTGAAGGATAAAACTGGCTGATATATTTGTAACTTAACTGCATCCCAGAATGAAGCTCAAGGATATCTGTGGGAATACAAATATATCAACCACCTGAAAAAGTAAAATTCATAATGTCTGATATCTAATAAAATTCTTCCAGATACACAAAGAAGTAGGCAAACACAACTCATAAAGAGGAGGAAAATTAATAGTAATTGACCCAGAAATGACACACATGATGGAATTAGTAGAAAAAAATTAAAACTGTTATTATAACTATATTACATATGTTCAAGAAGCTAAGAGAAAGATTAAACCTGTTAAGTAAAGAAATGGAAGATATAAAACATTCCCAAATCAAATATTAGAGATGAAAACTTCAGATAGGTGAAACTATGGCTGAGTTGAAAAATACAGTTGATTCTTGTTATTTTGGTAGTTAGGATCTATAAAGTTGTTATGAACACTGTTATGAATACTGAACAATTGCTCCTGGGGGAAACATGGGATTAGATTCCTGTGAGCCTCCAGTGATAAAATTTTCATCAGCAATTACTATATAATCTTACTTTATATGTGTTTCTGTTTAAAGACACCTTATTTAATATCAATTGTTGATCCATTGGTATTGAACTCAAGGCCAACAGCACCATATCTCATGCCCGAACAAAATTAATCTAACATATATTTTCTCTGTAAGTCACATCACAACCTTCTTGTGCTTAGATATGCCAGACAGCAATTCAGCACTATGCTTCGGGGACATTTTGAGCAATGAAATCACCAACAAAAAGTGCAAAAATGCAAAAAGTGTGACACTAAATATACTGAAAAAAGGACACATGTTTACAGTGTGAGAGCTGAAACAAGAAGGCAGAGCGTTTCCTCATTTGACCTCAGCTGGGAATATGTGTGTCAGGAAACGGATTGTTTTGCTGCTCTGCTCATGTCCAAGTGAGTATTGATTTTTAGGTTACAAATAGATATTAGTAAGTAGGTGAGTTTTCAAATACAGAATCCACTAATAAAGAGGATTGACCATACCCTGATGGCATTCATGGAAGATTAGGCATTACTGAGGAAAAGGTTAGTGAACTTGAAGAAATAGAAATAGAAACCATCCAACATAGAGCACTAAAAAATAAGATGAACAACTTCAAGTAGAATAATATACATGTAACTGGAACTCCCAAAGGTGGGGAGCAGAAAAAGTATTTGAGAAAATAATGGCTGCAAACGTCCATATTTGATGAAAACTGTAAGCCCACAAGTACATGAAGCTAAAAAAACAAAAGCAAAAAACTCACACACTTCAACCCTCCCCCCAAAACAATCCCCAAACAAGCAAAGAAGTATGGATAAAAGCCACCAAGGCACATCATAATCAAATTGCTCAAAACTGATGATAAAGGCAAAATCTTAAAAGCAGTCAGAGGAGTGGGGGATTGGATTAAATCCAATAGAGGAAGAAAAACAAGCATCACAGCAGATTTCTCATCAGAAACAATTCAAATCAGAAGACAATGAAGCAAGATCTTCAAAGTAATGAAAGAAAAGAACTATGAACCTAGAATTCTGTACCCAGGGAAATTCTCTCTTAAAAATTAAGGTGAAATAAAAACATTTTAGATATACAAATGCTGAATGAATTCACAGTGCATTAATAGCAAAGTAGATTTCAGAGAAAATGACATAACTAGTGATAAGGAAGCTCATTTCATAACGACAAACGGGTCAATTTATCAAGAAGACCTAAAACTTTCAAGTGTTTATGCATCTAATAAAAGAGTTTTAAAAATCCATTAAGTATAATTTGTTAGAATTGCAGATAGAAATAATAGACATACCCACAATGATAATCAGAGATTTCTATATCCCTGTCCCAATAATTGATAGAATAAGTAGAGATTAAATCAGTAAGGGTATAGGAGGCTTGAACAACACTGTCAACCTATTTAACCTAATTGACATCTATAGAACACCCCACTCAACAATGACAGAATATGCATTCCTTTTCAAGTGTACAGGGAATATTTACCAAGATAGATCATATTTGGGCCATAAAACAAGTCTCAGAGAAGTTTCATGGCCATGTGTTTTGTTGTCCCCTTTTCCTGAACATCTCCTGCAGTCCAATAAGATTTTCGTTCCTCTTAAAACCCATTTAATAAATATGAACACAACTAATGCACAGCCAGGTTGCCATCTTTGCCCAATGAAAATAGGCCCTACCCTGTTTTCGCCAAGGGAGCAGACTCAAGTCATTGACATTTCTTAAACCAGCAGAAGAGTCTTCCTGTTGGAGGTTAGATTTCCATTCTGCCTGCAGGAAAAATGCAGCCACGCTTCCAGATACTGACACCTGCTAGTCAAGAGCGTGAGAATCCAAAATGGAACAGGAAGCAGAGGTCTCCACTGGAAAACAGTCAGAAGTCATCACAATTTTCGGATTTCAGACTTTCACCAGTAAAAATGTTTAAGCTTTTGCCCATGATATATGTATATTTATACATTATGTGCAAGCACTAGTTTATACATTATAAAACATATTAAAATGCATTTCAAAAATAAAGATAGAATAAACATTAATTTTAAAATAATCTCTTTTATTAATGGTGCCCAAAGCAATGTTTTGAAAGCAATGTGAATGAATATCCTTCACTATTAAAAAAAAAAAAATTTCAGTTTAACCCATGGTGATACACGATTGTGATTATTTGCTTTAGTTTATTTAAAATTTATTGAAATAAATTTTACTTTATTTCAATAATTATTCCAATGATTTTCATAGCTAAAAATATTACTGAGGATAAAACCCATAAATGCAAATGGCAGGGATGCATATTGGCTGTGCTTACTAAATCAATAGCTTCCACTCAAAATGTTGTGTCTTTGTTTTGTTTTTGCAAAACGTTGTTGTTTCAAAAAATTCTTGCAGTAAATTTCCATCTGCCGGATGTAAATCAGTTGTTTTTGCAAATTAATTGGAAAAGGTGTTTCATTTAAATTTTTTTCTAAGGGTTAAAAATCTTTCAAAATTTCATTTGGAAGGTTCTGTTAAATTTTTAAAGAATGTAGATGGGTTTTTTATGTAACTCTATTTTCAGCAAAAGAAATAATGAGGGAAATAATTTCAAATATCCATATCAAATGTTCTCTTCATAGCTCAGTTTTCTTTCATAAAACAATTACTTTTGCATTCATTGTAAAGATGTCACCTTTACCTGTAAAGGACAGTTTACACAGGTTTGTTTTAGATTATCTGCACTATATCAACAACCTCTCTGTGTCACAAAAGGGAAGCAAACTTGGAACACTTTTTTCCTTTTTAGAGACAAAAAAATCTGTAAGTTGTGTTAAACTTCTGCAACTCTGTGTGCTTTGTCACATGATAAAAAGCAAACCTCTCTGTGCAACAAAGGATTTTCATAATCATTACACATCTCATTACATCTATTGTAAAGATACCTTTTTATTTAAAGGAGTCATTGAAAAAGAAAAAACTTAACCCAATGAATGAGACTGAGGCACTTTGTACATTTTTGGCTTCATTTCTTTGTTGCAATGGCTGGTCCATGAATGATGCAGTGACTGAATTACAGATGTCTGGCTGTTTCTGGAAGACCAGAATTCTTTTTAGAATCCCAAAGTGGCCACTGTATCAGAAGTTAGCTTATACAGCAGTTTTTTGTCCCATAGATTATGATGATAGAAAAATAAGTCACTTACTATTCAGAAGATATCTTCTGCAGTATATCTGTCCTTTAATGGCTCACAAATTGTAGTTTTATGTGTATTTTATCATTGGAAGAGAATCTAGCAAATACCATAAGCTGAGAATAGTAGAAACATCAGTAGTTTGACCCAACTGTCTAACAACTGCTTAACTGGTTCTAATACTTGTTTTTTAAGATCTTTATGTTTCTCTGTATCTTTAAACAGCATTTGCTAACAGTGGAATGGATGTTGATTTATCATTATATTGATTTATTTACATTGCTTTGGTCATTTTTGCCACAGCAGAATATGGAGATTCTCATGCTTTGATAATATGCATGAAACCCCAAAAAGATATACTTAAAGATTTATCATTATGGTTAATAAATATTTATAAATTACTAGGTTGAGTATTGCATTG
Organism: Balaenoptera acutorostrata; assembly: GCF_949987535.1. Taxonomy (NCBI): domain Eukaryota; kingdom Metazoa; phylum Chordata; class Mammalia; order Artiodactyla; family Balaenopteridae; genus Balaenoptera; species Balaenoptera acutorostrata. Next base: position 21,063,442 of record NC_080068.1, on the reverse strand, counting down.
CTAAAAAATTGTAGAGATATGTTACATGTTAGGGAAGTTTGAAATATTAGTGTTTACTTCAGTCAACTGTAACTTTACAAGAATCTTTGAAAGCACTCCTCTACCATGTGAGGGTCAGCTGAGTTGAAACTAGGCACGATTTGTAGATACGTTTGTCTGAGCACTCACTGCCGGCCAGGAGAGAGCTCAGCTGGCATGCTCGTCCCTTAACACTGCTACTCTTTGAACTGTCCTCTGGGTGGAGCGAGGTCTCTGTGCCACCAATAACATATTATTCTAGAAATAAAACTAAACACAAGTATCCCCCGCTTTTTGAAATTTTGCTTTACTCCACTTTGCTTTCACGAAAAACCCACAGTTGTACCTGCTGTCGTTAACTGAAAGAAATCCGAAGAGAATTTTCACTTTAAAGAAAAGAGGCGAAAAGCGAAAATAGCACTAAGCGCTGGTTTTGCAGGAGCATCGCGTACCCCAAGCAGAAAGAATGGTTATCTCCTTCCCCGGGAACTACACTCAGCATTAAACTGCCATAGCTTGGAACTAGGTCTGTGAGCATCTGTGCTTCATCTTGATTTATTTTGTGCATCTGTTAGCAAGACGTGTCCTAAGGCAATTGCTTCTTTGCTTTACGACAATTCGGCTTACATAGGTTTCATTGGAATGCTCTATTTTCAGATATTCGGGGAAACTTGTTTAAATAAAAGTCCTAATAGTTTCTTTTTTTTTTTTTTTTAATTTTTATTTATTTATTTATTTATTTTTAAGGCTGTGTTGGGTCTTCGTTTCTGTGCGAGGGCTTTCTCTAGTTGCGGCAAGTGGGGTCCACTCTTCATCGCGGTGCGCGGGCCTCACGTTATCGCGGCCTCTCTTGTTGCGGAGCACAGGCTCCAGACGCGCAGGCTCAGTAATTGTGGCTCACGGGCCCAGTTGCTCCGCGGCATGTGGGATCTTCCCAGACCAGGGCTCGAACCCGTGTCCCCTGCATTAGCAGGCAGATTCTCAACCACTGCGCCACCAGGGAAGCCCCCTAATAGTTTCTTTTCGTACTTTAAGGTACATTTTGTGTACCACATTGGCTGTGTATGCATCACTTTTTTTTTTTTTTTAAAGGAAGCAAGTTTTTTTTTTTTTAATTTATTTATTTTTTATTTATTTTTATGACTGTGTTGGGTCTTCATTTCTGTGTGAGGGCTGTCTCTAGTTGCGGCAAGCGGGGGCCACTCTTCATTGCGGTGCGCGGGCCTCTCACTATCATGGCCTCTCTTGTTGTGGAGCACAGGCTCCAGACGCGCAGGCTCAGTAATCGTGGCTCACGGGCCTAGTTGCTCCGCGGCATGTGGGATCCTCCCAGACCAGGGCTCGAACCCGTGTCCCCTGCATTGGCAGGCAGATTCTCAACCACTGCACCACCAGGGAAGCCCTATGCATCACTTTTGAGACCGTTCTTACAGAGCAATCTGTGTGTGAGTTAAGACCAGAGTAAAAAGCCAAGATTCCTGGCCTTTGAAATGAATGACTCCACCTTCAATGTTAAAGCACAGAGAAATGGTCCACTCTGACAAGTAAGAAAAATATTGAGATAATGAAGGGCAATTTGTGTATCTGTAGTAAACAATGGGTTATAAAAACTTCTAGAAGCTACCTGGTTTTCACTTAGCTTCATGCATTTGTTTCTGAGATAACTGAGTTGAAACTTTAGGGGAAGAGAATTTAGGAAAAGTTGGGAAAACTGCTGAGCTGTTTACATATTACCTGTACTGGGAAAAATTATTTAATTAAAGAAGCTATTTGCACACCAATAATTAAAAAGCAGCGCTGCTTTAAAATGTCAAACTACTCCCCCTAAAAGAATATTAACATCGCTTCGATAAGAGTCTAATAAGCATAAAATAATAATGAAATGGATTGGGAGGAGGAACAATGTCCTGTTTTATATTTACTAAAAGGTTGAGGTCTTTGAGGAATTTTATCAAACACAATATTCAGCTTCATTTCGCCGACTGCGAGATGTATATCAGAAGGTCGATACAATTTAAAAATGATGGATGTATACCAAAAGTATCTTGAACTGTAAGAATCTGCATACAAAGATACACCTCATGTGCTTCAACTTCCTGTCACTGAATTACAGTTTGATTTAATTAATATTAAGTGATATCTGTTTGGAAATAAAGCAAAAAACGAGAAAGCCAGTATGTGGCCCTCTTTAGCTCCCATGTAACAAACATTTGGGTCAAATAATCCAAGGCAGCTGCAGATCATCCTTCTCCATTAGGAAGTTAACTTGTGAACTATGACGTTGTGGTGGGATGGAGACCAAAAATTTGTATTCTAACATCATTGCATTCCTAAGACTCTAAATAAGCATGCTTTTAAAAGAGTAGTTTTTTTTTTTTTAAAGGAGGAGACAATTTTGTCTGAAATACTGTGACAGACAGATTGATTTTCTCTTCCTGTATCAGACTCTTCTGATGCCACCGTCCATGGTTGCAATGCCATTTCCCCCCGTACATCGTTTTCCACGCTATTTTTTACTGGGTTTTCAGTTTCACCATAGTGAATCTAAATGTGGAATTTTGTTTTAAATTCTGCTTGGGACTTGATGGGTACTTCAGTCTTACAATATAAAAAAATTTATCTTTTTGGACATTGTTTATCCCCCATTTTCTCTATTACTTTCTCTGGAATGTTAACTAGATGTATGTTGGAACTTCTTTTTCTATTCTCCTTGTCTGTTAACTTCTTTTTAATATTTTCTATCTCTTTATCATTCTGTGCTGCATTCAAAAAAATTTATTCTAAGTAATTTCTACCAGTCTGTCTTCCAATTCACTAATTCTTGCTGTATCTAGTAAGCTATTTGGCCTAAGTTTGAGTTGTTCTTCTTAATTTTGATTTTCATATTTTTATTTCAAGAATACTTAACTAAACCCTGTCTGTTGTTTTCCATATTATCTTATTCTTGCATAGATCTCTGTTATTGTTTTTATCTATTTGACCACTTTAAGCATACTTATTTTAAGATCTCTTCCATATTTTTCTGTTATTTGTTGTTTCTGTGTTATGAATTCTCCAGTGTATTACATTTGTGACTATGCTTCCTGGCAATTTGTTTCTTCACTTTTTTTAGTAAGTTCGACTTGTGAATGCATCTTTTAAGAAATCATTCCCATGGAAGTCCTGCATGCTTTCATGTGAAGATACTTCTATGGGATTGTTTTATGGTTGACTCTGCCTGTGCTCTAAGAGTTTTGCCAGTACTGAGTTAGTCTTGTGTTAATTTCTCAAATTGGAATTTCCTAGCTTTGCACATTGAAGGACTGGGTTTCATATCTCTCTGTTCTCTTTTCCCACCCATTGTCTGTAGTAGTTGGCCTCTATGCCGTATCCCTAGTACAGTGGCAGAGATTTTGTAATCCATTTTTCAAGGATGGGTCAACTCTTCTTGGTTCATGATTTTATGTAAAGAGCTCAGAAACAGCACTTGACGTTGGGACCATGGCTGTAATTCCTGTATCCACATTCAGCCCTTTAGGCATATACCTGGTTCTGATACCCACATGGAGAAAAGGAGAAAAGTAGTGCTTACTTATTGCTCTGGTTTTGAGTTCTTTATTTCTAGCATTGAAAGTTTCCTTAAATTTGAACATAACTATATTTAAAATGTTTAATTATAGCTTATCTAGAATTTTAAAATAATTTGAGTGAAAAAAATCCTACGTTAGCTCAATCTATTATACGAATTATAAGGTTAGACTTCTTTTTTATTGTATTACTTTATGTTTGTATTTTAAAATTTGTTGGAGGAAGGAAGCCTTAAAAATTGGTGGGATTTCTTTGTATAGGGTGAAATCTAGAGGGATTCTTAGGTAATTGGATACAAAAATTAAATGAAATTCTCTCCCCTTCAATGTTTCTGTCATGGACAAGAAATGAAAATAAAGTTTTTGAAAATAATCACCTGTGCATGAGCATCGGCCACTCTGTGGCTCTGGCCCATTACTGACCACATTTTCTCACTTTTATTTTATTTTTGTTTATTTAGTTGGGTATTACGGACTCTGGAAAAATATGCAGATAAAATATTTTCCTGTAAATTGTTCCACTGCAGTGGTGAATGGTTGGATTAAAATAGTTGAAAGACACTAAAAAGTTAGTGTGAGAGTCTGACCCACAAAGCTCTAAGCTGTGAATGTTCTTCTGTGCCACCCAAATTCCTGATTTAAGACTGAAGGATCTTCCCCTGCTGCTGGGAATGTTACTGACACCTCTGAACCATTTGTTAGCCCTCTCTGGGAACTGCCTCACTGCAGAGAGCCACTTTGCCTGAATTTAAACCCTCCTTCCAAGGTAGAGCACATCCAATACCTTGTTGATGTGCAAGTTCAAAGTCATGTTGTCTGAGGTCTTGGTGTGAATGCATTAGTGCTCAACTCTCCTGAGCTTCGTTCCCTTCTACTGATCATGCTGACCCTGAGAGTACTGCCCAATAACCTTCCTGGGCACTAATCCCCATTTTGGAATCTGCCTCCTGGGGGATCCGACCTGTGGGCATGAGACCCACAACCTGTCTTTAAGTCCAAAGTAGTACAGTGAAATGAGCACTGAACTTATATATTTTGTAAGACCCTAGGCTTAAATTTCATTTTTGCCGTGAACCGGTGGTGTGATCTTGGGCAATTTATTTCATATTTCTGATTTTTCATTTCCTCATTTGTAAAATGGGATTGACTGTATTCACATCAGGCCACTATGAAAGTAAATATGATAATGTGAAATTTCCTAGAGAAATAGCTGGTAAAGCATAAGTGCTCACAAAAAGTTGGATAAAACTGTACAGAAGGCATGAGCGTTTTCTGAAAATTGGGCCTCTATATGTACTCTCAGACGTCGGGGCTGGGGGTGGAGGGAGGGAGGAGACTGTCCAGAAATTCTGCACTGTCCTATAGAGACATTCTGTCACATTTATGGTGAAGGACATTGTCAGGCTTAGTGGAAAAAGGAAAGGCCGGGCAGAGGATCAGGAACACTGGTGGATGCAAAAGCAATATGTTTCCCCTGTGTTGTTGGTAGTCAGATGATTCCAGAAAGGCCAGGAACCTATCCTCTCCCTTTCTTTTCTATTTAGCATTTAGCAAAGTGGCTTGAAAACAGTAGCTGCTCAATAAATATTTCTTATATAATGAATTACATTTCTTCCTACAGAAGTCAAAGAATTTCATAGACAGACACAGAAACCTGCATAATCCACTTCTTATTTTTTTTCCCAGAGAGAATCTAAATCCTTGAACTTGTTCTAGGAAAGAAAACATGAATACATTTTATTAATAGTTTACATAGTTCGTAATTGCATGATAAATGATGCTATTAGAAAATGTGTTAATAGGAAAGTATTCAAGAAACATAACTCCATTGCACTTCAAAACATCTTGACATGAAACACGTTATGACCCTTCTTTATCATCTTAAGATGACAACAAAGATATTGCAAATAAGGGTCTGAAATCTTAGCCCCACTGTTTCTTGTCTTCTTATAGCTTACAAGCTAATTTCCCAGCTCCTGCACCTCTTCCTCAAATAACCCATTCTGAGTAAATACTATGATATCTTATGGTATCTGATTTTGTGTGTGTGTGTGTGTGTGTGTGTGTGTGTAGGTGGCCATCATTTCCTGAAGAAACACATTCATTCTTTAATATCTTATTTTCTTCTTAAACAGAATGTAGATATGATTTTTGTTGGTGTGCTCCTGGTTCTTGAGGAAGAAACATAGTAGAATGGTGAGAACTTGAGGACCTGAGTTTCCTTGCCTCTGATTTATGAATCATAAAATCATGAACAAGATATTTAATCCCTACAGCCTCACTTCCCTTATCTATATAAAAGAGGTAATACCTCATAGAATTGTGATAAAACTGAATGAGTTTGTGCATGTGAACGACTTAGCACAAAGTCGATAACACTTGTGATTATATGATCATCTTTAAATTCCAGAAAGCCAGAAGATTTTGAGTCAATGGCGGCATTTATGGAACGAGCCATTCTTCTTCCAGAGGAGTATCTTTTGTTCCATTGACAACCACAAAATCACTTTTCAGAGATTTTCCTCTAGCACTTATCTTTGTATCTGTGCTTCACAATCATCCAGCCTCCACTCCAAATTATAGTCTTTAAACCCAGCCCCAATGGCATTATAATTCCTGTGTCATAATTGCTCAGCACTTTGATTGGTGGAAGGATCTTCTCTCCAATTCAATACTCAGCTCTACAGACTGATGTTTCTAGGGTTGGCTCTAAGCAAATTTAGTAAAACAAAGTTCAATAGAAATAGTGACCCTTTATTTATAACTCAGTATGTACTAACCACATGGTTTTATTCAATATTTCTCAATAATATTATGATATAGAATGTTTAAATCCAATTTTACTTATAAAAGTGTGGTTGAATGAGTTTGAGTTAGGTACCCAGCGTCACATAAACTGTTCAGATCAAAATCAGATGTCAGACCTACATCTCCCTGATGCCAAAGCCATGGCAGTTCACACTGGGCCAGTCTGTTTCCTCTCATTCGTGGCCTCCTTCTTGCTGATGGTAAATAAGATACTGAATACTCTTGTGCTTCTGTGTCATCATTTTTAGATAAATATAAAGGGCCAGCCACTCTAGTTTTAAGGCTATGGTGAAAGTCAATATAGATGGAAATCTCTTATAGGAAATATGGTTGAAGCTCTTCAACCTAAAATCTATTAATGCAAAGAGAGGAGAACAATGGTTTTTAAATGTCCATTTTACATATTTGGTGACATTGCATACAGTTAACAACAGATGTGAGAAATACATTAACTCTCCCGTTCATAATTGCCATCTTATTCTAAGCACTTTGATAGAAAAAGGCAGGTCAATAATTGCTGGCCAGTTTGCTGGCTCTTAAAACAGGTGGTTGCATAGTAGGCTCATGTGGCCTCAGAAAAGGACCAGCTCCCTGTCAAAAACAGTAGGCTCACTTTGCTTCAAGCAGTAATGGAACTGAATGTGCTCCGTTAAATTGATACCAAGTGCAGAGAGCCTGGCGATTTTCTTTGTTTGGAAAGAGTGAGACTTTGCTCAGTACTATGAAGCAAATGCAATGCAGCATGAAGCAGAATGCTGTCATCTCAATTGCTGTTTATGAGCTCTGTGTTTTCAATAGCCAAATAAACTCCAAATCTTACTTTCCCAGCTAGCGTTTCATTAAAGCCATTACACACTATTTTTACTGTATTTTCCTAAGCCACACGAGGCTTTTGTTTACCTGTATGGAACACAAAGAAGAGCAGAAAGAGAAATGAATACTGTGCAATAATCACGATTTCTGAGAGAGGCAAAGTGTTCCATAACCGTCCCAGGGCCAGTTTGGCTAAGGTATCAGCCAAGTCATAAGAGGTTAGGATTAAGATGGGCTATACTATCCGAGGCAACCTGCCAAGGAGAGAAGCAGAATTTAGACCAAAATTTCTTAGGCAGAGCTGAGAAACGAATCCCAGTGAGACCAATTACAGACACCAGGTCTAAATTGCCAGAGGTGGGTTCAGACACAGACCATGGAGCCAAGAGTTGAGGGTCAAATGGGGATGCACTGAGATTAAGGATAGGTCAGAAACATAAGGTCCAGGGCAATTGTCAAGAATACCCTTGGAACATTCATACATATCAACATGCCTCAGTCTGTGCATGCATATGAGATGTCAGTCTGGCTGAAAGAAAATTGGAATGCATGTATTGTTCATTCTCCTTTCTAATAGCTATGTACAAGCAGCAGCTTATAAGATGTAGCTGAAAGAACATGTGATATGAGGTGTCATCTTTCTTTAAGAAACCTTCCAGCACAACATAACAACCCATCCTTTTCCCCTCCCACCGAGACCTTACAGCATAGTGTTAGATACGGCACGGTTCCTCAAAAAGCATCCCCTGATGGACTAAAATACATATTCAGGTTAAGTAAAGCCCCTTGAAATAGGTTTAGCAGCAAAATATACATATATTTAGAATATGTAACTTAAAGGCAGTGTACTACAACATACAATGTTTATATATTTAACACTCAAAGATTAATTTCTAATGGTAAGTCACTGGAGAGGGTCTAGAAGAATTGGCTGATTGCAACACACCTTCTAAATTCCTAATCTGCAGCTAACGCTGTTACTGTAGTAGTTTGGAAGACTGAAAATCAAGTGAATTTGGTCCTGTCAATCTACCACACACTTGTTCTACTCTAATATATTGTCAAGGTTGATTCTTTAATGTGGAAAGCACCCTTGGAGAGAGAAGATATTGGTAAGATAAATCATGAATGTAAAAAAAAAATCACTTGAAATGTGACCCAAGTGGTTTCTTGGTAAATGGAAAGTAAATTTTGACCAGCCACTTTTTGCAGAAAAGCAGGCTGAACGGTAGTTCTTGAGCTTCATAATACTCTAAATTTGTGAAGGAATAGTTAATTATTACAATTTATTATTTTTTTTATCTGTGGCCATTAATTAGCAATTATGCTTCCTTGGACACAGTGAGTTTTTCTTTTATGCCTTTCCATTCATTTGTAAATATTGACTCGTCCCACTCTAAGCTACAGAAACTAAAAACATCAACATGTTGACAAGATACTTTTTAGTGATGACTGTGGGTAGTCTGGATTTTCTCTTTTATCCTGTTTGGATTTCTCCAATTCTTTTTTTTCTTTTTATTGGGGTATAGTTGTTTGTTGTGTTAGTTTTTACTGTTCAGCGAAGTGAAGCAGAGTTCCCTGTGCTATACAGCAGGTTCTCATTAGTTATCTATTTTATACATATTAGTGTATATATGTTATCCCAATCTCCCAATTCATCCCACCCCCCTTTTCACCCCTTAGTGTCCATACGTTTGTTCTCTACATCTGTGTCTCTATTTCTGGATTTCTCCAATTCTTTTAAGTGGACAAACATTACCATTATAACAAGAAAAAAGTAGATACTATAAAAATATTTGCCATTTGTAGCAACATGGATGGACTTGGAGGGCATTACACTAAGTGAAACGTCAGACAGAGAAAGACAAATACTGTATGATATCACTTATATGTGGAATCTAAAAAATACAACCAACTAGTGGATATAACAAAAAAGAAGCAGACTTACAGATATAGAGACCAAAGTGGCTACCAGTGGGGAGAGACGTGGGAGGGGCAATATGGGGAGGGGGTGTGGGCGGCACACACTATTGGGTGTAAGACAAGCTCAAGGACGTTTTGTACAACATGAGGACTAGAGCCAATATTCTGTAATAACTGGAAGTGAAAAGTAACCCTTAAAAACTGTATAAAAATATTTTTTAAATAAAAAAATAAATTGAACTTTGAAAAAAAACAAAAACAAATAATAGGAATAAAAAATATTACTCTGCAAGGGAAATGAGAAATAATTTAGAGTCTAGATTAAAGTATCAGATACTCTTTCTTAGGCTATGATAACAACCTCAAAATCTCAGTGGCTTAATAAAAAGAAGGTTTTTTTTTTCTCATGTAAGGGAAGCCGGGTAACTCTCTGGTATCACTATTACTCACATGTATCAATGTAGTATTTCAGCTTGCTTTACTCTTACAGCATCTTCATATTAACAGTTGCTTCTATAATTGCCAAGATAGAGGAAAATTGGAGAATTATATTTTAAATAATTCTACCTGTAAATGCACATATCACTTCTATTAACATTTCACTGGCCAAATCAAGGAGATGGGGAAATACAATCCTTGCATGGGCCTAGAAAGAGAGGAAAACTGGAAATGGGGAGAGGCACTAATTTCTACATAGACTGCTCTTCTCATCACCAAACGTTAGGCTCATTGTCTTTGCTGCACGTCAAACACGCCCACTTTTTCCCAAAGGTGACTAATTCAAAGATCCCCCCAAAATATCATTGACCTGAAAATTCAGGATCTTTTGGTGATGCATGATTGTTTCTCCATTAGGTGTGATGTGCAGTAGTCTTTATATCATGTCCAGATGTGGCAGCTCTTGATGTTCTGCTTCCTAGAGACATACAGTGGTGGAATAGGGACAGTAATTACGACAAGCATTTTCATTCTGAAAGAGGAAGAGTGGGGGACCTACAGAAGTTCCTAGGCCGTAGTAACACGGATCATCCTGAGAATACATTTCAACAGCCCCCTATCCTGAGGACTTAGACAATTCTGCTCCCTGGGAAGGCTTCCCCAATCCATTCTTTTTTTTTTTTTTTTGTCATCCCTGGCTGTGCCCTCTGAGAGGTTCTTTATTTTATTCTTCTTGGCTATATCTAAAAGGCCATCAAGAGATATTGAAGAATTTTGTCCTGGGTTTTAACTACTTCACTGCCTGGGCAAGTCACATTTGTGCTCCCAAATTCAAGTGCATGGGGACGTGCAATCTTTTCCTGCATCTAAAAGAGAATTAGAAATGTGAATGAGAAGTACTCATTCTACCACAGATGATATTATATTTCATTAGAGAGGATTTTTATTTATGTCTACAGCTCACATGGGTGTAAGCAACCTGGGGTCATTTCTGAAACAGATTTTCTGGGCTATGCAGATGAGGTGGTAATAGGGCTGCTGTCTTTTTTTTTTTTTTTAATAAATTTATTTATTTTTGGCTGCGTTGGGTCTTCATTGCTGCGCGTGGGCTTTATCTAGTTGTGGCGAGCGGGGGCTGCTCTTCGCTGCAGTGCATGGGCCTCTCATTGCAGTGGCCTCTCCTGTTGAGGAGCACGGGTTCTAGGCACAAGGGCTTCAGTAGTTGTGGCTCGCGGGCTCTAGAGCGCAGGCTCAGTAGTTGTGGCACACGGGCCTAGTTGCTCTGTGGCATGTGGGATCTTCCCGGACCAGGGCTTGAACCTGTGTCCCCTGCATTAGCAGATGGACTCCCAACCACTGCGCCACCAGGGAAGCCCTTGCTGCCGTCTTTTTGATGGTTGGTTAATTAATTCTAGTTCGCCCTTAATCCTCAGATGCAACTGTTTGGTTTTCCAAAGCAATATAGGGGATGTTTTCCAGGGCCCTTATCTTCGGTGGGTCTTTGACTTCAATTTTTATCTCCCTCACCATCTGAGCTGTCGAAAGCACTTCTCAGCTATCTCTCCAGAATTGGCAAGTGCCACATGTGCAAAAGTAGACCAGATATTACTACATGTCTCTGGAGTTCATTTTCTACCACATCTTGCTCTGGAATATAGCCCATATTTTGCTAGTTTCCTAATGCTTTCAAGCCAATGGTTTTTATATTTTTTCCATGTTTTCTTGTTATTCTCAGAGACTGCAAGAAGCAGAAGTCACTTTGACCAACTCTTTGCCCTCCCCCCCCCATTTTTTCTATTTGATTGATGAGAGTCATTATTTGAGTGAACAGCTTTTAAATTTGTTTTCAGGGATGTTAGATGAAGGTTATAATGCACACTATGTTAGAATCTGGTTGTGATTTCTTAGGCATTATAATTTGAATATAGGCAGCTGTCACTGAGTAGATGGTAGTGGTCTTTAACATAGTATAAGGCTGTGATTCATCTCTTTTCTTACGTTAAACCATGAGGACCAAGCAGATGTGGACATGAGGCAGGGAGACAGCACTGGGAAAGTCATGCCAAATGAGAACATCTAAGTAGGGACTAAGGAAAGAATCTCAAGATAGTCCTGGGCTTAGAATTTTATTAGTCCCAGTGGAGTTAGGGCTTTGAGATCAAGGAACTACCTAGGAGAAGAATGTCTTCCACTCCTAAGATCAAAGATAGAACCTCACCATCTTTTTTTTTTTTTAAAGTCTTAGCTTATTAACTCTCTCATGAAAAATCTGCACAATCACCAAAGACACAGTCATAGCAGAGTCTTTATTCCTTCTGCTGCCCAATCTCCAGCTCACTGCTAGACACTTCATTTCTTTCTGCCAGCACCAACATTGTCCTTTGCAGTCCCCCTGACTTTCTTCATTCTGTTCTTGCGTTCCTTTCGCTATTTTCTTGAGGTATTTTTCTTCTCGTACAGGCCATGTCTTGCAAGCCTGTGTTTGGGCTCATCCTTCTTCACATAATCCAAGGAATCATAAATCATGCCAAAGCCAGTTGTCTTGTCACCACCAAAATGGGTTCTGAATCCAAACACAAAGATGACATCTGGTGTGGTCTTGTACATTTCGGCTAGTTTTTCCCGAATTTCTGTCTTAGGTACTGTTGCCTTCCCAGGATGAAGGACATCGATGATCATTTGTTTCCGCTGAAGTATTCGGTTAGTCATGAACTTCCTGGTCCAGATAGTTACCGTGTTGTTCATGACGGCAGTTAATCTTCAAGCAGCCAGGAAGGAAAAGAGGACTATTTTCCACCGGCCAATCATATCAATGCTCACGGAAAGACCTCGGGAGGCCAAAGCTGGAAAGTGAATTGTCCAGATAAGCTTGGCTCTCTTAACAATTTTCTCCTTGAGAATGAGTTTTACTATAAATATTCCACAGAAACTCTTCTCCCCTGCTGCATCATCTTGTAGATTATGTTGCCTATTTCACTTTTTTTCCCTATTCTTATTTTCTCCCTTCTCTCTTGAACTTGATGCTTCATATGCATACTTGCCAGGCCCAGTCTCACACAGGACTTGGACTTTGGCTACCCACTGAACCATACTGACCAGGCCCACTCATTACTATATCTAATCCTGGCCCCAGGAACACAAGTTTCAGATGGGTGCCTCTTCCCCCATGCTCATCCCAGAAGGAACATCAGATATAATTCAGATCTCATCCATCTCAGGGATGTTAGATGAAGGTTATAATGCACACTATGTTAGAACACTATGTTAGAGCCTGAGTGGGTTAGAAGACTGGGAATCTAGAAAATAATACTGAGCAACATGGACGTGTAGGCTGTGAAATTACTGTGGGAAAGAGGCTCAGGATATCATCTGAGAGAAAGTGCTTGATGTCACACCAAAGGCTGCTAGGCCAGGCCTAAGACCATTGTCTTACTTTTCTGTACAGATGACTCTACTTCTTCTTTTCTGCCTTGCCAGAGGGAGAAGGTATACTTTATAAAAATTAGAAGCTGTAGAATTGAGAGTCCTAGCCACAGGTTTGCCAGATAAAATAAAGATAACCAGTAAAATTTGAATTTTAGGTAAACAACAAATAATTTTTTAGTATAAGTATGTCGTATGCAATAACGGGGCTCTACTTAGAGTAAAAAAACATCTAATTGTTCACCTGCAATTCAAATTAAACTGGGTATCTTGTATTTTTACTTGCTTCATCTGGCACCCTTTCTAAGTCTTGGGGAAAAGCTACTGGATTGGATGAACTCAATAGTGTGAACATTTGAGAGACATTTTTTAGATTGGAGAGATTATGTGTTGTTCAAAAAATGGAAGAATGTCAATTTGGCTGGAGCTCAGTTTGAGCTGGAGGAAGCATAGTTATAAGACATGTCATGATGAGAAGGGGCAAAATTCTATTGCAATTCCATCCATACTAAAGATTTAAATGCTGTAATTACTCAAAAATTTACATTGATAAGTGACAGATTAATTAAGAGGTAAAGGAAAGCAAGTAGTATTCAAGAATGAATAGAAATGACTGAATAAGGATTGATCACTTATCAATAGAGTCTTTGTTGCTTAAGTGTGATTTAAGATTATGGATCCATGTGTGTTTAAACTGAAATGGTCCAGTTGCTATAAGGACATTATGATACCTTTATTATGTCACTTTTCAGGACTTTGTTTAGAATATGACTACATTATTTTGAATTATGGTTGTCAGGAATACCAAGATACTTCTTACATTTGGTTAATGCAGTACTCACTCAGAAAACTCAAAATTATAATTTGGCACAGCTAAATAAATGTGTAATATGGTGAAAGATGTCATAAACATAAATGGGTATTATTGATGTTATTATTATCTGAAATTTAAAAAAGCTAGGTAAGAGAAACATAGATTAGATAGAAAGTTTCTAAACACCATATTTCACTCTAGAACTGCCCTGGCATCTGTTCTACTTCTTGCCAGCTGCCCCCTGAGGCCTGTGCCTGTCTCAGAGCACTTTTTCATCAAGGCTTGCGTAAGGCTAGTCGTGTTCCAAGCGTTTTTCAAATCTGATAAAAGTGAACCATTTGTAGAGGCGAAATTCTTTGGTTCCCCATTAAAGTATATTATTTTAATGAAAATGTTTCTTAAACATACTCAGACGTGAACTGATATATTAAAAACAGCACACAAGTTAAACTTATAAACAAACTTTTAAAATAATATTTTTAAAATTATCGGCATCAATTTAATGTCATAGATTATATTGATTTGATGACACTGCTATATCTCTGCTTGAAAGATAATGTGGTGAAGACGCTAAAACATGAGCCCTTAAAATTGGATGTTACTCTACTCTGGGAGGTATACTAACTCATTTTCTCATCCAGTTTTCTCTTTTCAAATCACCTTAAAATTTCTGTTTGTTTAGGGCATTGTAATTGCATTTATACTTCACCTGGCACAAATCCAACATTATATATTATGTCCGGTTCTGTTTTTTTTTAGGTCCTCCTCTTAGTAGCCCACAATTAAAGCAGTACTCTTTGGTAGCAACATGAAAACAAACTGAACATCAAAATCACATTAATAACACCTAGCATAAGGTGGTCATACAAACAATCCACTATATTCATATGCAAACATTTAATATATGTTCATTAAAATAAAGACTCTATATAGATCTGTTTAGCAAAAGCGTTGCAATTAAAAAATTACTCAGTTAGCTCAAAGCTAATTAAAATCATTCAATTCCTTAAATAGTCTCTCAATTAAATGCATAAACTGAGAGCAATCTTTATGCACAACACAGATGAAAATGTCACCTGTATTTTTGCATCTTTGGGGCTCCTACAGTAGATAGTAGTTGCTCCCTGAAACACTCCATTTTCCACTCTTGATTCCAAAACCTCAGAAACTTGCCTCAGCATTCAGCCCACCTGATTTTTCTGTCTTCATCTCCAAGCTCATTATGATGTAGATTAACTTCATTTCTTGTTTTATGTTGCCTTTTCAGGGCTTCACTCATTACCAAGATCCTGTATTTAAAGGAGGACTGTTCAAGTGCTAAAGAAGGGAAGTCAAGAGGGGCAAAATAGGAAATATTCACGTATTAGTACTTTTTACTTCTGTTGAACACATCTCTTGAGTTTTAAACCTACATCTCTATTTGGCCAGGTATTCAAACTAATTGTATCCAGTGAACTCATCATATACCCATAGATCTGTGCAGATTCTAAATTCCTTGAGAGTCTCAAACAAGATAGGTGAGAGGTAGCCCCAACTTGAGCTGTGTCTCTTGATCTCAAGTTGTCTGCACTCTGCTCCTATTCCTGGCCCCAATCTCATTTCTGCCCCCAAGAAAGAGTTGGGGATCACCAGACTGATGGAAAAAAAACAAGGGCTGTTGAAATTGGACTTTCAACAGACCAAAATTAATAAGAGCAGAAGAATGAAAAGCTGATAGGAAGTGAAGATAAAAATAGTTTATTCGTGTACCATGAAATGGTTGGATTTTCCCAAGTCTCTGCTTTTCACAGTATTCCATCCGTCTCATGGTCCAGCCTCTGGCATTCCTGGGGATCACTCTGTAAGCAATAATCACAGCTTTGCCTTCCAAATCAACTTGAGCTTCTTACCTTGTTTCTGAATGCAGTTTGCTTTCTTTTTCTCTTTTGTGTTGACCCTGTGGGAACACTCTTTTTTTCCCCTTAAATATGCTCGGCTCAAGAAAGCAATACTACTTTTCCCAGTTCTTAAATCCCTGGACCCCACTGGCTGCTCTGGGAAAGCCCCTGTCTCCCATACACCTGTCTTAGCCCTTGAGATATTAGCCCTGTTCAGAGATTCCATGGTCCCTGATTCTGGCTTGCCTGGATTAGGTAAGTAAACCCATCATCTACCTCTTCCAAATCTTCAAAGTCATTATTCCATATCTATTTTTAATCTTGGTTAATGATGTTAACACACACTTAGTCCAACAAGTTAAAGACTTTGAGCTTTTCCTTTTCTTTCCCTAGCAGTCCACATTTAAACCCATTTTTTCTATTTGCTGTTAGAACAAATCTCCTAAAAGAAGTTGCCTATGCTCATTATCTCTATTTATTTATTATTATTTTTATTGAAGTATAGTTGATTTACAATATTTCATTAGTTTCAGGTGTACAGTATAGTGATTTAAAATTTTTATAGATTATATTCCATTTCAAGTTTTTATAAAATCTTGGGTATATTCCCTGTGCTGTACAATATATCCTTGTAGTTTATTTATTTTATACATTGTAGTTTGTGCCTCTTAAGCCCCTATCCCTATCTTGCCCCTGTCACCTTCCCTCTCCTCACTGGTAACCACTAATTTGTGCTCTATATACGTGAGTCTGTTTCTCTTTTGTTCTATTCATTTGTTTGTTTTATTTTTTAGAGTCTACATATAAGTGATAACATACTGTATTAGTCTTTCTCTGTCTGGCTCCTTTCACTAAGCATAATACCCTCTAGATCTATGCATGTTGTTGCAAATGGCAGAATTTCATTCTTTTTTATGGCTGAGTAACAGTCCATGGTATATATACATATATACCACATCTTCTTTATCCATTCATCTGCTGATGGACATTTAGTTTGCTTCCATATCTTCACTATTGTAAATAATGCTGCTATGAACATTGGAGTGCATGTATCTTTTCAAATTAGTGTTTTCATTTTCTTTGGATATATACTCAGGAGTGGAATTACTGGATCATAGGTAGTTCTATTTTTAGTTTTTTGAAGAACCTCCATACCGTTTTCCATAGTGGTTCTACCAATTTACATTCCCACCAACAGTGTACTAGCATTCCCTTTTACTCACATCCTCACCAACATTTGTTATTGTTGTCTTTTTGATGATAGCCATTATGAGAGGTGTGAGGTGATATCTCATTGTTTTTCATTTTCTAATGCCTTTAGATGATAGCTTAGGTTGTTTATTTGAAACTTTTCTTATTTCTTGAGGTAGGTCTGCATAGCTATAAACTTCCCTCTTAGGACTACTTTTGCTGCATCCAGTAGATTTTGGAAAGCTGTGTTTTTATTTTCATTTGTCTCAAAGTATTTTTTGATTTCTTCTTTGATTTCTTCATTGGCCCATTGGTTTTTGTTTTTGTTTTTGTTTTTTTTTAAACATCTTTATTGGAGTATAATTGCTTTACAATGGTGTGTTAGTTTCTGCTTTATAACAAAGTGAATCAGCTATATATATACATATATCCCCATATCTCCTCCCTCTTGCATCTCCCTCCATGTTTTTTAGTCTCCACATGTTTGTTTTTCCCATTTTTCTTCCTGTAATTGATGTCTAGTTTCATACTGTTGTGATCAGAAAAAATGCTTGATATAATTTCTATCCTCTTAAATTTGTTGAGACTTGTTTTGTGACCTAACAAGTGATCTATCCTAGAAAATGTTCCATGTACACTTGGTAAGAATGTGTATTCAGCTGTTTTTGATTGGAATGTCCTTTAGATATCTAATAAGCTCAACTGATCTAATGTGTCATTTAAGACTACTGTTTCCTATTGATTTTCTGTCTGGATGATCTGTCCATCGATGTAAGTGGGGTGTTAAAGTTCCCTACTATTATTGTATTATTGTCAATTTCTCCCTTTATGTCTGTTAATATTTGCTTTATATATTTATGGGCTTATAAGGAGCAAATATGTTGAGTGTTACATCCTCTTCTGGTATTGATCACTTTATCATTATATAATGCCATTCTTTGTCTTCTATTATAGCTCTGAAGTCTCTTGTAAGCAGCATATAGATGGGCCTTGTTTTTTATTATCCAATCAGCCACCCTATGTCTTTTGATTGAAACATTCAGTCCATTGACATTTAATGTGATTATTGAAAGGTATGTACTTATTGCCATTTTATTACTTGTTTTCTGGTTTTAAAGTCTGGCAGCCCAGGAAACTGACTCTAAGAATCACACTTGGTTGACTTAATCACAACTTTTCAGAAAAGTTTGTGTGACTGATTTATTATTTTTGTGAAATAAGGCTGTATGGCTAAAGTTAAACCCTCTTCTATTCATATTTTCCCATTGTGGTTTTCCTATGTGTTCTGCCACCACATGAACTTAATCCATTTAGAACAGAAAACTGTATTCTCACATGACAAAAATATTATGCTTTCAGTTGTCTCTGAGAGGATTATAATAGTGACTGAAGCAGATGTTGTTTAAATCATTTTTGTGCATAATGTTTTCCCCTGATAGTCTCCTGAAAATAAGGTATAGACAGTTCATGGTAATAGCTTGAGATGACAGTTTACCTTTAAACCCAATGGGTTATGTTTTACATAACCAGATGAAATATTTAAAGCACAGCTGCAAATTCATCCTCCTGGGACACAAAATTGGTGACATTACAGAGGGTTAATCTGAACAGAATATGACACCAATTGTTAGCTAATTCCAAAGATAGTTACAAGAAAGAATTAGATTCTAGAAGGAGAGTGTTAGGTTAAGGTAGGGTTGACAATTTGACAAAAGATATATATCTACATTTTAACTACAAAACGCTGCAGAGAGAAATTTAAAAACCTAGGTAACTGGAAAGATATATCTACTGATGGATCAGAACACTCAATATTGTTAGGATAATTTTCCCCACTTTATCTATAGATTCAATGTATTACTAATGAAAATCCCAGCAGGCTTTTGATTTGTAACAAGCTGATTCTAATATTTATATGAGAATGTAAAGGATTTAGAATAGCTAAAACAGCTTTAACAAAGAAGAAAAAAATTGGAATTCTTACACTACACAATTTCAAGACTTATCATAAAGCTACAATAATCAAGATAGTAAAATATTAGCATAAAGAGAGGGTAAAATAGACCAATGGAATAAACTAGAGTCCAGAAATAGGTCCACATGTATATCATTAATTGATTTTTACCAAACTGCTAGGAAGAGAAAAGATAATCTTTTCTACAAGTGGTGTTTTAACAATTGGATAGTCATTTGGAAAAACTAAGCTTGTTCTTTTCCTCATGTGATAACTTGAAATGGATCATAGACTTTAGTGTAAGAGCTAAAACTATAAAACTATTAGGAGAAAATGTTCATGACCTTTGGTTTGGCAAAGATTTCTTAAGTACAACAAACAAAGCAAGAAGTATAAAAAGTAATAATTAACAAATTGAACTTCATCAAAATTAAGAAACTTTGCCCTTCAAAGGACACTCTAAAGAAAAAGAAAAGGGAGACACAGATTGAGAGAAAATATTTATAAAATATGTATCTGATGAAGGATTTGCATCTTTAATATTAAAAACTTTTACAAGTCAATAATAAGTTTAAAAAAACTCAATAAAATGGGCAAAAGATTTGAACCCACACTTCACCACAGAGGATATACAGATGTCAAATAAGTACATAAAAAGTTCCTCATCGTCATCATTCATTAGGGAATGCAAATTAAAAAATACAGTGAAATAGCTATCACTATGCACCCATTAAAATGGATAAAAATGAAAAGATGACCACACTAAGCTTTGTGAGGGTGTGAAGCAATGGGAACTTACAAACATTGCTTGTTGTAAAATAAAATGGAAAAATGACTTCAGAGGAATTTGGCAGTTTTGTGAAGATGTAAGCACACCCTTCTCATGTGATCCAGCCATTCTAATCATAGGTATGTACTCAAGAGAAATGAAAGCATATGTACACAACATGTCCATGAATGTTTATAGCAGTTGTGTTTATAATAACCAAACAGTACAATAGAAACAACCCAAGTAACCATCAACAAGTTAATGCCTAAACAAACTCATGTAATGGAATACTAGTCAGCAATAAAAAGAAATCAAATATTGATACATAAAACAAAATGGATGAATCTAAAATAATTAGTCTGAGTGAAAGACTCTGGACAAAAGAGAGTATACACTATATGATTCCATTTATATAAAATTTCAGAAAGTTCAAGCAAATATAAAGTGATAGAAGCCACTGATAGATTGGTGGTTGCCTGGCAAAGGCAGGAGAAAAAAATGGGAAGAAGGGATTATAGGAGCGCTCTGGGAAACCTTTGCAGAACGGCCATGTTTACTATGCTGCTTTGGTATTCACTTGTCAAAACTTACCAAATTGTCGGAGGTTTTCAAGACGATGGCTCAGGAAGATCCTGAAATCAGTCCTCCCACTGACACAAGAAATCTGCAACTATATGTGGAATAATTCCCTCAGAAAAGAGACCTGAAAACTGGATGAGCAGAGCTTCCACAACAAAGGTTAAAAGGACAGCCCTGAGACCCATAGGAGAGGCAGAGAGACAGTCTTGCCAAAGAAAACAGCCACACCCTCGCTGTGGCAGTCCACATCGGGAAGGATCACACAGGTACAAATCTTTTCCCTGAGGAGCAAGGGGTTCAAGCTCTACATCAGGCACCCCAACCCCTAGATCCTGCACAGGAGAGAGGAGCCCCCAGAACACCTGGCTTTGAAAACCAATGGGAAATATGTCCAGGAAAACTATAGCACTGCAGGGAATGGAAAACCCTCTCTTAAAGGGCCCATGGTCAAACTCACTGGACCCCCAAACCAGTGCAAAAGCACCAGATTGAAAAGCTCTTGGACCACAGGTGAAGTGGACCCACTTATTAATTTTGAAGCATCTGCTAGAGAGGCAAGACCCCGTTAGAATGCTCCCCAGGGACTGAGACACGGCAGGAGCCATTTTTGCAATCTCAGGCTAGTTGCTAATGCAGTTGCTGACGGGCACATTTTGAAATTCTCCCTCTAACCTGTTAATGCAAGTGATGCACCCTGCTGAGAGCCTTGCCCACCCCTGCACTCTGGCTGAGCCTCACAGCCATCTGAGCAATATCCTCACACACCAACGTGGCGGCAATGGAGGGCAGACATGGAAGCTTGTCTGAGGGCACGCCCCGCCCACTAGCATGCTGCAGCTGCAACCATGGTCCCATCGCAACAGGAGGAAATATTATTCAGCCATAAAAAAGGAAGAAATCTTGCTATTTCAGACATGGATGGACCTCAAATAGAGAAAGGCAAATACTATATGATTTCACTCATATGTGGAATCTACAAAGACAAGACAAATGAACAAACAAAATAAAACAAAACTAACTCGTACATACAGAACTTAGATTAGTGGTTACTAGAGGGGAAAGGGTGTTGGGTGCAGGTGAAATGGATGAAGGGGTTCAACTATGTGGTGATTGATGATAAGGAGACATGTGATGGTGATTCCTTTGTATTTATACAGATGTGGAATCATAATGCTGAACACCTGAAACTTATATAGTAGAAACAACTTATCAAATTGTATACTTTGCATGCCTGTGGTTTATTTTATGTCCATTGTACCTTGATAAAGCTGTAAAATAAACCTGATTAACAGAAAATTTTCTTCTTGGAAATAAGATCAAGTGACTGTCTAAAAGGACTAATAAAATTTTATTGGAAGCGTTAAGCAAATTCGATATTTAATATAATATCAATACTTTGTATTTTGTTTTTCATAATAAAAGTTTTTCTCCGAGTCGTATAGAAACCACACTCCCCCTCCCATTTTCCCCAGTGTTCTGTGCAAATCACACAATTGAGTGTGTGTATGTGCGTGTGTCATATGAACAAGTTTAGGAAGAACACAGGAAAATGAGTTACCATCAAGTGTTAGCAACTGAAAGATCTGTCTTCCCCCTGTTTTTTAAAACTCCTTTATTATATTAAAGATTTACAGTGAACGTGGATTTCTAATAGTTCTGCTTCACTCCAAACCTCTCCACTTCAAACCCTCGAACCACAAGTCTATCCTGAGGGAAGGAGATAGGGTGAACTTCTAAGGAATAGAAGTAAACTTTGAATTTAATAGATTATGAGTTAAAAAGAGTATGTTTGTCTTTTAATAACTAACATGAAACTTTCTAGAATAAATGAGATTTTGACTCAAACTAAGGTGCCTGTTAGGAAGCTGGGCACTCAGTAGGAAACAAGGTACCTTTGAACATGGAAGGTACCAATCATTAGATCAAATGAATGCTTTTCATGTTTATGCCCCAACAATTTGAGACTCCATAGTAAACCAGTCATACAGATTTAAAGTGTTTTGCAAATTTCATTCAAAATTATTTTGGATAATGTACACATCCTTTCAAATAGTTAAATAATATGAATCAAAACGAACAGGCCTGGATACAGATGAGTATCCAGGATTAACTTCATGCTTCTCCCTTTTCCCTCATCCCCAAACAAAGTTATGTATGAAATAACAAATTCAGGCTTGCTCCTAACTTCTATGCAATAACACATAACACATTTTGCCTCCCATTTTGAGGGCATGATTTCAGGACCCAATAATTTTGTACATAGCCAAGATGAATGTCACACAATGAGGATACAGAAAACATATTTTCACATATTTGGAAGGGAGATCAGAAAATATATTATTCATGAACCATTCTTGAAAATGTATTTAAAAAACTGCTCTAACAGACCGAACCATACATTCATATTAAAAGCTCCAGAGTGATGAAGTCATAAAGAGACAGCCGATGAGTGAAAATGCAATCGAATACAGGGTTAAATTCTAAATAACTATAATAAATTTAAACAAAATACATGTAAAAACTTAAACGTTTATTATCTGTGGGTTGGATTTTAAACCCTATATCAGTGTTTCTCAAATTATGTTCTGCAAGAAACAAGTCTCATGAGATGTTTCATGAAGAAGGCTTCAGTGGTTACATAATTTTTAGAGGAGATATCTCTCTAGCCCGTCTTGGATATTCATACTGTATATTAACGGCTTCAGAAAGCTTGCCTCAAAGCAATAGGTTCAAATTTGTGTAATGAGTGCTTCTCACATTTACTTGACCTTAGAAAACTTTCTAGAAAAACACTTAACATGTTAGGAATTCCTGTCCGAAATAAAACGTTTTGCCAAAGAACAGAAATATTACATTAGGGAAGAATAACTGTGCTTAATTACTCATTTTATTTTGGGACAATCAAAAGTTGTCATTTAGTTCTCAACTTCGATATTAAGTAGGTATATGTGTGAAATAGGCAAATTTTTTTTTTTTTTAAAGTTGAATCTTTTTTTTTTTTTAATTTTATTTATCTATTTATTTATGGCTGTGTTGGGTCTTTGTTTCTGTGCGAGGGCTTTCTCTAGTTGCGGCAAGTGGGGGCCACTCTTCATTACGGTGCGCGGGCCTCTCACTATCGCGGCCTATCTTGTTGCGGAGCACAGGCTCCAGACGCGCAGGCTTAGCAATTGTGGCTCACGGGCCTAGTCGCTCTGCGGCATGTGGGATCTTCCCAGACCAGGGCTCGAACCCGTGTCCCCTGCATTGGCAGGCAGATTCTCAACCACTGCGCCACCAGGGAAGCCCTAGGCAAATATTTATATGCCCCAATCAATAAACTGGGGGTACTGATGCTTTCATTCATTCATTCATTTTTTTAAAAATTTATTTATTTTTTAAATTTATTTTTGGCTGTGTTGGGTCTTCCTTGCTGTGTGCAAGCTTTCTCTACTTGTGGTGAGCGGGGGTTACTCTTCGTTGTGGTGCGCGGGCTTCTCATTGCGGTGGCTTCTCTTGTTGTGGAGCACAGACTCTAGGTGCACGGACTTCAGTAGTTGTGGCTCGTGGGCTCTAGAGCACAGGCTCAGTAGTTGTGGCTCACGGGCTTATTTGCTCCACGGCATGTGGGATCTTCCCGAACCAGGGCTCGAACCCGTGTCCCCTGCATTGGCAGGAGGATTCTTAACCACTGCACCACCAGGGAAGCCCCATTCATTCATTTTTATTTAATGCTCTGACTTCCACAAGTCCTATTAGTGGGAATTTCATTAATTCTCCCTTCAGGTCTCCCCAGTCGCAGTTTGTCCAAGAACGTGTCATTTGCTCATGCTATTAAAGTGAGTTGGAGTAGGAGATTCGGCTTACTTCCATACACAAAACACAAATGGAGAGTTGTCATCTAGAAATCCCACTGCTGCCATTACTTCCACGTCCTGTACAGACGATGTTTGACAGATGATATTATTTGTCTACTGGCTCTGGTGTGTCCTTGCTTGTTCACACCCCTTCACAGAGTCAGTGAAGTTTCTAGATTTCACACTCTGCTATTGTTTCCTAAATAGAAATCACTGGTATGGAAGCTGTAGAGCTTTCAGCTTGAAGTACACTGAACCCTAGACCATGAGCTTAGTCTCACTCTGGTCAAGGTAATTTTACTGCAGGTCGCTCTGGTCACCTGAGTGCAAGTTGATTGGTTTCTCTTATTTTAAACTTTAGGTAGCAGGAATTGGGGAACTTTTAATCTCCCAGAAGGCCATGAGTTTCTTAGACAAATTGGCCACTCACTCCATAGACCTGCTTACCACAGATTGTTTAACACCTAACTTGGTCAATCAAAAAGTCTTATGTGTCTTTACTCCAGGTCACAGAGCCTGCTTGCCTCATATTTATGTAACTAGACTCCTCATGTTATTCTTCACAGAGTTTCAAATGGATTTTTTTGTTCTAAACTCTTATCAAAAAGCAACTCATGGGCTTCCCTGGTGGCGCAGTGGTTGAGAATCTGCCTGCCAATGCAGGGGACACGGGTTCGAGCCCTGGTCTGGGAAGATCTCACATGCCACGGAGCAACTGGGCCCGTGAGCCACAACTACTGAGCCTGCGCATCTGGAGCCTGTGCTCCGCAACAAGAGAGGCCGCGATAGTAAGAGGCCCGCGCACCGCGATGAAGAGTGGCCCCTGCTCGCCACAACTAGAGAAAGCCCTTGCACAGAAACGAAGACCCAACACAGCCAAAAAAAATTAAAAAAAAAAAAAAGCAACTCATATCTTTGCTTGCAAAAATAATTTTAATGTCTACAGGGAAATGCTTATAGTTTCCTATGTTAGTAGAATTGTGTATATGCAATAAAATATGTACATGCAATAAAAATAAATAGTGCATATGTGTGCTCATGTGTGTGTGACATAAATATCAAGAGTTTAGTCATTATCTCACTTAAGAAGAAATCTAGGGGTAGGCAAGCCAAGGGTTGTTGTACTTGCTCAAAAATGCAGTCAAGGTTCCAGTCACTTTTCATTTGTCTGCCATCCTTAGCAGATGAAATGTCTGTCATCATTGCATCATATGCTCATGTAAAGCTGTTCCACAGTGAGAAGACAAAGAGGAAGTCCCAATGGTGAGAAAGATTTCCCCTCTGTATAAAGAGGGGGAATCTTTCCTAGAAGTTCGTAGGAATGCTTTCCTGCTGGAGAGCATGCATGCTTTAGGCTGCATTGAGCAGAAACATTTTACACGGTTATCACGTGTGTCATATCACCACTCCACCACTATGTCACGTCGCCACCCCAGAACTGTGTCCCATGACCATCCCAGGAATGTTTCTATGGCCATTCCAGAACTGTGTCACATTGCCACCCAGGACTAGATCCCATGGTCACCAGAGACCTGTGTCACATTGCTACCCAAGCACTGTATCTCATGGCTCTCCCAGAACTGTGTCACTTTACCACCCAAGAGCTTTGTCACTTGGCCACTCCAGATGTGCCGCATCATCACATTGGCACTGCAGGACTCTGTCACGTGGCACCCCAGGACTGTGTCACATTGCCACCCTAAATCTATGTCACGTCACTATATCTAGCAGCAAGGAAGCTGGAAAGGCTGGTGACTGACATTTTATGTTCTTGTAGGAGGCAAGCTATCCCAGCAAAGGAGAACAGAGGAGAAAATGGGCACCTACTGGGTAGGCAAACAACCCAATTTTGGGTACCGCTAAATTGCGTGCGTGTGCACCTGTGTGTGTGTGTGTGTGTGTGTGTGTGTGTGTGTGTGTGTGTGTGATGTTAAAAGCAAGAGGTAGGGAGAGAATGAGTTATCTTGAGATTCAGGAAACATATGTCACAGGTTGGGTTGAATTATGGAACATGCAAAGGCTAATCATTATTATGAAGAGAGAAGAACGAATTTGCTGAAACAGATGAGAGGCCAATAACGGGGTAAGGCAGTAAGCAGGTGCCTGTGTGCTCTGTTTCCCACGTTCCAGTCCTTTTGCTTGTATGGACTTCTGGTACGTTCAGGAACGTTCCCACCCCAATGTAGAACTCCAGGAGTTGGTTCCAGGTTCTAGGCTTCCTTCTTTTGATCAGGGTAGCATCAAGAATCCCTCAATTCACCCAGCAGGGAGCATATCAAATGGCAGTGACGTGGGCTCACCCAGCTCACACGGCTCCCTTTGCTAATGCACAGTGACACAAATGCTTCTTCTCCATTTTTTTTTTTTTTTCTCTTGGCTGAGAGCTAGAATCTTAGCAGAAAAGTCAAGAACGTTATCCACATCACACACCATCCTCCCAGTGGGGAGGGAGCTGAGAAACCCAGTTTGTTATCAGAGCAACATTTACTTAGAAACTCAAAGGTAGTGCTCAGGACATAGCATCCTGCTGAACTGGGGCTGGCCTGCTGGCAATCACCTTCCTGAAAAAAAAAATCAGAGACCTTAATCCCAGTCACTAATTATATTCATTTCTTGTGATGCTTCCTAAATATGACTGGACTGATATTTTGACAAATTAATTTTAAAAATTTTAAAATTCTTCCACTCATTTCCCTCTTTACTGAGTTTTTATTTACAGAAAAACTTCCGGGTTATTTGCTACTGGAATTATCTAGTAATTGTGAAAAAAACTCAGCTATATAAAAATGTAGACATGTACAAAAGGCTACCAAGAGGGAATATATTTTTTTCTCTTGTCTTAACTAATTCAGGGTACCTTTGAAAGCCCACAGAGCTCTCCCAAGGTGGATGGCGGGGGGCAGTTTCAAGGAGGAGTGGAGGGTCAGGTGTTGCCTGCAGGCTCCCAAGATCCAGGGCTTTTGCAAGCCAGCTGAGCAGAGCGTTTGAGGAAATTACAGAGCAGTGTTCCTGCGAGGAGCCTTCCTTCCTCCCTCCCACGGTCTAATTCCAGGCTACGGCGCCCACCGCGTTCTCCTTCGTTTCTCTTCAATGACAGCCTGACTCTCAAAAGTGTCACTAATAAGCCGGTTCCCAGTTATCTGTGGAGGTTTTTCAGGGATCTTGGCAAGGTTCCTGTAGCTTCTGGAGGCTGTTGCTGCCTGCAAACGGAGGATCATTTCTGCTTTGCACGATTCAAAGGCGAGAGCTGCTGGGAAGGCAACGCTCTGGTCTCTTTATGCCTTGCTAGCACGAGAACAGAATACGTTGTTTTTAATGCTCAAATATGTCATTTGAGGAAAAAAGATGTAAGTCCTGCCTAAACCAGCTCTCCGTTACTTATTTGCGCAAGTGCACGCATACATCCAACAGCCCATGATGTTCTCACAGACGGGTCCTCAGAAAATCGTGCACAGCAATTTAGAGACTGCAGGGTGTAATAAAGAAAGGCCAAGTTGAGGGTACAGACTGAGACTCTAAGTAAGGCAGCAACGCGATCTGCCATGTAGCTGTTGATGAAACAGGGACAGTAGGTCGACCTTGCGGTGCCTTTGTGTTTGACTTGAGCTCCAACTGGGAAAGTCAGCCCCATTTGGGTATTTTAACAGGCGCCATTGCAGGCAGCCCCAGTCTTCCTCCTTGAGCCAAGAGAAGGTCAATCACTGCTTTGCATCTGTGTTTAGCGTGTGCTTAGGACAAATAGGAAGAACGTCTGGTCATTATCCTTGGAAGGTATCAGAGCATGGCTGGTTTGGCATATATGGTCTCTACATATAGAATCGAATCTCGTTTATCCTCAAAGAACAGCTCAAGTACCCCAGTCCTCTCTGCCAGTGGTCGTCATAGGTCGTTCTCTATGTACCCATATTTCAGGCTCTTAGAAGTTGTATGCAGCAAATATTACTATTTCCATTCACAGATGATTTAAGTTTACATGTCCAATCACGGATAGAGCATAACTTACCCACAAATCTAGTTAACTCTAAATTCCATGATCTTGTTACTATATCATCTGTCATCAGCTAGGGATCAAGCCTATAGAGACCTTGGATAGGGTAGGTAGTAAGGAAAAAAAAGAGAAGAAATCTCAGCCACTAGTTAAGACCCTCGGCACTTTGCACACCAACTTTTGGGGATGGTATACCAACACTGTAAGGGTGGAGTGCGTTTTATGATATTCCTAGTCTACTTTGAGTGACATGAGAAATAAAATTTAGAAGTAGAAACACATAATTCCTTAGCAGGGGGCTGTTTACTTGTTCCTTGTCACTTATTGAACACTTGGCATGTGCCAAGCCTTGCGCTGAGGGCCTTTAATGGAGTATCTGTAACACGTGCTTAGTAAGTATGTGTTCAATGCTGCTGTCTTTGCCCCTGGTCACTCACACATAAGTGGATGAGATGAACTGCAGCCCCCGTGTGTGGGGCTTTTCTTAAGTAACACTTCACACATTTCCATTATTTAATTATTTGGTTGAAGTCTACAATGTTCAGAGTGAAAGTTCCATGAGGGTAGTGGCCCTTTGTCTGAGTCTCTTCTGAAGCCTCAGGGACTTGCAATCTTCCTGAAGTATCATGAACAGTGGATGAATATCTATGATTGACTGACCTTCCTGTTACACAGTACTAACACATACACATGGCAAGGTATGTGTGTGTGTGTGTGTGTGTGTGTGTGTGTGTGTGTGTGTGTGTGTGATAGATTCCAGAAGGGCCATTGTCCCATTTAACCAGGAGTAACTTCAGGGAAAGAGATATATGACAGGAGGTAGGAGGGGGGATCTTCTTCCTTGTCTACTAGTTTCATCTTGGGAATAGAGAACAGAATTCAAGCTACCTTTTAAAATATGAATAGTTTTGCCTTGTTCTAGTGTTTCTTGCCCATAATGGAATAAAATGAATTATGGAATAAGAACAAAATTTAAAATGGTGGTTTTCCCTTTTCTTGCAAGTTTACATACTTATTCCTCAATTTTCTCTTCAAGCTGTGCCACCTCAAGCTTACTTTCCTCTTCCTACAAGGCAGCATGTTATAGAAATACAGACTAAATTAACAAAGAAGGGGAAAAAAAGGAAAGTCGTCTTTTAGCCCTGCTTATCTTAATCTTTACTTCCTGCAGTGCTCGGGGTCAGGGGAAGCAAAGCTGTTGGAGATAAGCCAGGATCAGAGAGGCCAGCCGATGTCAAAAGAATTCTGTCTCACGTGGGAAGGTCAACACAGCAAAAAGGCCATTATGTTCGAATCCAAACAACTGCATATGTGTCAATAATAGAATTAAACAAATGTGGCCTTTATGGTACCATTACTCATTTAGGAGTAAAATTTCTTTGATTCATTTTTTTAATATTTAACCTTCTCATCTGAGTATTAACTAAATATTGATAATTGAACCAGTTAATTATCTCTTCACAATTAGCCAGGCATATATTACATTTCCATCTCCTATTGATTATTTTTTATCTCTCTGTTTTTCATTTTGTTGTCATAATGAACATTATGTCAGGCACGTAATTATATTAGACTGAGTTATTGAGGGAAATTGTCAGATCTCCTTCAGACAAGTAATTTCAGCATTGATAAGATGATCATATTTTCATTTAGAATGCAGGTGGTACACTGGACGATCATAATATTCCCATACAGTTTTATGGGGAAGTCAAGATTTTATTAATATGTTAGGAAAAATCCTAGGTTTGTGCAAGTCCTTTTCTCTGAGGAAAGGTATATTTTCTACACTTTATGAATCTTTGCCATCTCTGTGAGAATCATGTAAGCAAAGATTTCTGTGTTTGCAAATGGGGCAGTCGAAGCACTGAGTGATTAGGGTGTGGTTTTACTGAAAACATAATATATTTCTCAATGCAACTTAGGATTTATATTGTCATCTTGCTCACTTGTGTCAAGTCCCATTGCCTTAGACACAGCAACAGGTGTGAAGGATGTTCACATTTAATCGGCTACATCATTTGCCAGAGGAAGTGAATTTTCAATTCCCAGCAACGTGCTGCAGAGACTGGGAGGCTGGTACGCACTTGTGTTTTGAGCATCTGTCCCTCACTCCTCTCCCTCCACCTGGGATTCCTTTGTCCTTGTGGGACTTCTTTCAAAGCTGGAAGCTGGAGGGAAGGGTTTCTTGGCCTTCTCTCTCTCCTACCTCCTTTCCATCTGTAAACAGAAAAAAATAAGGCAAGCAGAGGAAATTTCATTTGTTAAATTTAACTACTCTTTTGCTGGAGGGTTACCTATTGAAGTTTGTTTTTTTATTCCTTCCTAATGGATGGTAAGTTGTTACCAAAATGAAAAAAACCATTCGATTTTAACATAATAAGGTTGATGCCTTAGATTACTAGGTACTTTGAAAATGTAATTTACGCTTAGCTATTGCCTTGAAGTGGGCTCTGTTCTGTTTGTACATTCAGTGAGACTGAATTCATGTTGGTTCCTGGGGAACCGCATCAGGCACCCAAAATGTCACTTTGTTGCCATTCATCTGATAGCCTGCCAGCCAGTTTTCAAGCCAATTTAGATAAATCGAATGAAATCTTAAAATGTTATTTTATGAGCCTGTCATCTGCTCAGCAAATTAAGAATTCATCTTGTAGTTACAAAAACAATTTAGTGAGTTGATCACAAACCTTTTTTTATGAATCCCTGAAACTGTTTCTCAAACTCACACTATGGTAAAAGTGATGGTGTTTTATTTCTATATTAAGTCTGTGTTTTATTTGAGGTGGGAATTTATTTTGGTCAGTTACATTATTCAGAAAACATTATTTCTTACATTTTAAAAATAAATTATAATTCTTCTAACTTTATGACGTTTCCTCTCAAATTTTATAACATCTAATTTTCAGGTTCACTTTTTCTCTGTTCCTTTTATTATATAAAATCATAGAAATATAATTTTCAAATATCAGGTTTAGAAAGTGTTATCTGTCTCCCTCATTTTCAAATACCCCAACCAAGCTGCTATCACTTCCATTCTTTCCTATTTGCTTTATATTTCCTTATTAGAGGTTTTAGTCGCTGTTCATTTTTTCTTCACTTATAATTGCAATCTTCAACTCTCTCCCCTTGTGTTGTATATTTAAAATTTCCTTTCTCTTTATGCACCCCTTTCTCATTCAGTTCTTCACCTCCTCCCTCATATACCGCCCCCGACCACCAGTTTGCTTATTTCACTTGTTCATTTTGTCACCACAGTCTTTCCTCCCAACTGGAAAGCAGCTGTAGATCAGATGACACTCTGGAAAGCTTAATTTCTCTCTCTCATTTTTTTCCTATGATAGGATTAGCTTTAAGTGATGGTTTTTAAATATTTAACTACTTCATTTAAAAACACAATTCTCAAACTCAAGTGTTAACACCCACTGGTGTGATGTGACAAGTTGTGAGTTGTATAAGTGAATTATTATTTGAGGTGATAAATTTACTGTAAGTTGTGAGTGATTTACTTCTTTTTTCTTAAAGCAAAATGGATCTAAGTGACTGTCTACAGTAATATCATTGCTATACAGTGCATTTTAATTTCATTTTGGAATTCTGCTTAGCACATGAAGAATTGCACAAAATCCTGGGTGCACCCACGAGAAACAGCCCCTTCTCTGTTCCTTCCTGCCTTTGTCCTTTGTAAAAACACATGTGGTGGTCATCTGTTCCATCATACACTGGGAAAGAAAAGAAACAACCGTTTCCCTCCTTTTTACTTTCATATATTACATATCATCTTCACTTTATTGGTGTCACTATCTTCCATTTGCTTTACGTCTCTACCAGTAAGGATGTAAGGATCAGTTTACACTGTGGACCTAGTTAGGATTTTTTAGTTTTCTGTAACAAAACCAAACTCATTCAAGACTGTCTGCTCTCACAGGATTGAAGGGTGGAGACCCAATTTTAGAAATAGGAAGATCTCCAGCACCCCTGAAAGCTGGGTGCCAGGAGCCATAACTCTGTTATTTTGCAGGAGCAGCTAGTTCTTGAAAGATCTGGGTTGGTGCCAATATTTCTTGGATTCAAAATCTTATTTTGGTTCATTCCATTGTTTTTGTTCTAGCACATCCTCAAGTAACTTCTTAGGAAAGAGAGTATGTAGGGTGAAATATCTGAGTCCTTGTGTGTCTGAAAATGTCCTTATGCTCCCCTTCCATTGAGGAGAAATAAGTGCTGTCAGCTGGCGGCAGGCCCGCTGCCAAGTGATGCTATACTCCCTATTAAAATGGACAATTTTGCAGAACACCACCATCAGATAAAGTGACTCTGTGACCATGATGGAGCAAGTAAAAAACAGGATCACTCTGGAATTGTGTTTGTGCACAGACAATAGCAAGAACACAGAGCAAACCATAAAAACTTCCACCATCCTCTCTCCTAGCTAACATGAGTGATTGTTGTTTCCGTACCTCTTCAGCTTTAGACCTACCTGTTCCATTTCTCTTGATTCCTAGATAAAAGTTATTAAGATACCTAATCATAAGATCATTCTCACCACCTGACAGCACCCAAATCAAGACAAACCCTACTTCCTAGCACTCTTTCCAAAATCACTCAACACAGGCCTAAATCTTATAATAAGAACTGTCCTAACACCTGCTTACAGAGATGCCCATACCTCCCCATGGGGTGAAGACTTCCTTCCTGAGCCACAATCAATAAACTCAATCTTGTTCAACACTATAGGTTTGTTCCTGGTGGGTTTTGGCTGTTGGATATTGACATACCTTATTTATAATTCGGCTGGATATAGAATTTTCGGTTAAAAATCTCATTCATTGTCACAGAACTTTGGAAGTACTGCTTACAGTCTGCTAGCCTCAGACTTTCTGATGAGAAGTCTGGTGCCAGTCTAGTTTTTGTTTCTTTGTAAATGACGTGTATTCAGGTTCTTTGAAAGCTTTAGGGGAAAGAATAACATTAGGTAATGTGTATTGAGTACTCATCATGTTTCAGGCATTAAACAATGCATTCTTCATGCCTTAGTTTATTTAATCTTCACAAAAGCCAAATGAGAGAGCTGCTACCCGAGTTTACTATAAATGAAGTAACTGGCTCAAGGTCACAAGGCTGGTTAGTGGCAGAGCTGGACTTCAGCCCAAATCTGTCCTACTCTTAATCCCTAAGGCTGCACTATTATGCTAATGAGACTTGAGGATTGTCTCATGGGCATTCTGGAATAAAGGTTTACTTAGTGAAAGGGTTGAAACTACTGATTAAAATCAGGATTTGAGATTACATATGGCTTTCGTTGGCAAGCAATTCCCAATTTACAAATGGGCTTGGTTTTAAAATTTCCTCATCTTTAGCTGAATGTTATTCAACCTTGGGGAAAAGAAAGCAGCAAAGAGAATAAAATATGATGAACTTCTCTCCATACACACACAAAACGTTGGAATCCTTTTGAAACATTGGCATCCCTGACTAGCATGCTGGACCACAAGAGAAATTTGCATTATTAAAACCTAGAAATTTCATGTAGAATGAGCTAAGAACGCTATTTATTTATTTATTTAATGGCATTTGAAATGCAAATATTTGGTTATAACAAATGAGAATGCAAACTGATCCAAAAAACTCAAAATTGATAGTTTACAATGCAAATACAAGAGGTCCACGTAAGGCGGGGTTGGGTAGGAAAATGGCTACTAGACTGCATCTTTGATGATGACATCTCTGCATCTGAAACTCTCATCAGGGTTTCCAAGCCAGAAGTCAGATCATGCAAAGGCTGAAAAACAACTCAACTCTCATCAAAGTCATAGCAACCTTAGTGTATCTCTTTCCTCATTCCAAGTTTCCTGTGTGGCCTCTAGTTTTCTATGCATTCGTCAAAAGGAAGAGCAAGTGACCAGAGACAGTTTTGGTGACACCATGTTGCTGCAATTTTTTGCAAGAAGAAGGCTCCCATTGCACCTAGCGTTAAAACACGTAATGACCTTCCAGCTGAGGTAAGCAGTGCTCTACATGGCTTTACCATGGCCAAGCGGAAAGGACGTAGAGTTTGAAATATGAGTCATGGCACAAAGAACATGGGACTACTCGTTTGCTTAGAGCATAGCATCTCTTACAGAGTGATTCCTCTAGAAACTGTAGAGCAATTATAACCTCCCATTCCCTTCTAAGGGGCTTTTAAAAAATTGAATGATAGCTCTTGCTGGTCTCCAGAGTGGGATCACTGTTGTAGAAAATTGTGTGTGTGTGTCTAGAAAGAGAGGTTTCCAGACACCTGTTCCCATTTCATAGCAGGGTGGTAACTATAGAGGGTGTTGTGAGCCAGTGGAGGTAGAGGTGGAGGTGAGGATGACGGCATCTTTGTGAACATCGGTTTGCTATGTTCCCTAGTGACAGTGGAAGTTCAGCTTCAATGCTAATAAAGGTAGCAGCTTCCACCAATCCTCAACTGAGTGCACACACTAATTAGTAAAACAAAGTTCCAAACTCCTGCAACCTTTACAGGCAGGTCATCTGACCCTCTCTTATGTAACACACACTTTAGTAGGAATACAAATTTCCCGAAGAAGTCAAGGAAAATGAGGAAGTGAACATCCTGAATCCCACACTCTTCTGTTCTGTAGGTGGAAAACTCAAGGATTTTTCTTCCCCCAGGAATTAAAAAAGCATCATCATTATCATTTCTACTGAGTTCCTCAGGTCTCTGCTCTTGTAGGTTTTCTTTTGCTCTCCTGCAGGCATCTTGAGACTCAGAAGAGAGAAAACATGGTTTCCTTGAGAACCAAATCTCTGGATGTTTTTAATGTGTTACAGCTCAGTTTTACTAACATTTCTGATGCAATATGATTAGAGCTGAGTATATTTAGATCCAGTGGCCCAGCCACCCCCTCCAGCAATTTGGTGGCACTGGGGAAAGAAAGAAGTGAAGGAGAGGAATTGGAGTGGCTTGTAGGAGGAGGAAAGTTCTGTTTAGTTTCTGCTGACAAAAATGCTGATATACCAAAAAGGAAAAACCACATCACACACAGAGCTGCTTGTCCTACTATTGATTAAACTTCAGACTTCTACTAATTTTATCTGCTGTTACCAACATAACTTCTCTTGACCAAAATCAAAACAAAAAAGACCCCCCGCCAAAAAAAACCCAGACAGTATGTCAAATGCTCCATTCTCTCAAAGAATACTTAAATCTTTTTGCAAAATTACATAGTAATTATTATTGCTCTGAATAGAGTTATACAGGCTAAACTATCCCTCCTGACATTCATTTCTCTTATTGATGCCCAAAAGTCAGGATGAAGAGACAGCTACTTCATCATGTGCTGTGTATCAAGATTACTGCCAGCGAAAGATGGTGCATTTTGGTTAATTCTTGTTTTTATTTATTTATTTTGGCTGCGTGGGGTCTTCATCGCGGCAGGAGGGCTCTCTAGTTGTGGCACGCGGGCTTAGTTGCCCTGCGCATGTGGGATCTTAGTTCCCTGACCAGGGATCAAACCCACGTCCCCTGCATTGGAAAGCAGATTCTTTACCACTGGACCACCAGGGAAGTCCCATTTTGGTTAATTTTTGATTGAACTATTGGTATGTAGTTAGTCACAAATTCCTGGAAAAGATTGTTTAGACTCATTTTGACCCAGTGGTCTTTGTTTTCCAGGATAAGATGCCACTGGTAATCTTACCTTCACTGTCTTTATATAATTTCCCTTTTTACTGTAGATGATATGTTCAACAAACTCTACTACTGGTAGAGTAGCAAGGTGTTCAATGTCAGGTACAGGAAAATCAGGAGTTAACAGATCATTGGTAAGGCTAAATCCAAGCTTTACCATGAAATAGCTATCTGACCATGATCTTACTTTTCATATCTTCAAGACAGGGATATTAATAATATGTACCTCACTGGGTTATTGTGAAAATTTACTGAGGTTATATAAAGTGGAAAAACTCTGTCTTACATAGATTAAGTGGCAAATAAATGATGTGAAGTTTACACCTTAATCAGGGTAAGTGGGATTTAGATACAATACAGAGAATAGTTGAGACCCTACTTTGGGCTTAATTCAGATTTTATTAACTCTTAGCTATGTTAAAATCTGCAGTAGAACCTTAATGAATGTGGATAATTAACAGTAAAGTTTCTGGAAAGTGGATTGTTTGCTTCTAAGACCTGCTTTCACATCTTTCTTAAACTTGGAGTTTAAAACGGGGAGACCTAACCTCCATACTAACAACCAAAGTTGTTCTTTCCGAACAGAGGATCTTGCTTTATTAAGGATATCCAAGTTCTCCCAAGGTCTTCTCATATTTAAAATGTGTTTGACTCTCTGTCAATTACTAAAACAATAACAATAACAACGCTCACATCTGACAAAAGAATTGAAGAAGCCTTTGTGAGCTGTCTCTCGGATTTGAAAACCCCTGACAATGGTTCTAGCTGATGGTAGCAGTTTTCAGAATGGACCACTGAGATACCTCAATGACTATAAATGACCTTCTTCATGTTTGATTTTCTTCCCAGTACCTAAAAGATTGAACAGAAAGGTTAAATCTTTTACAGGTTTTCCAGCTCCCATTTTTGCAGATAGCCTGGGGTGACTTCATGATTAGAAGGGAGCTATTTGAAGGCCTGACGACATGGATTGTTGAATCCATGAATCTTCTTGAATCTTTTAATGTCTCCCTATCAGAAAGGGTCCATATCACCCCCATTGAAATTCCCCTTCTCTACCATCTAATCATTTGCTATAGAATATTATTCCAGTCTGCCCACAAAACCCTGGCAGTGTGCTTCCACAAAACCCAGAGTGTTCAGACATGAGGAATACGTAAAACTACTGGTAACATAATTCTCTACAAGTCTGAGGTCTTGCCTCAGTGGTGAGAATTCACTGGAACTGGACAAGATGAAAGTACATTTGCAAATAATGAAAAACTGCTAAACATCACTGCGGAATGTCTTTTCTCTTTTATAGCTGCAGTTGGAATTTAAGCATTTCAGTAACAGTGCCTTCTTGCTACTGAGTGAAACCTGTAAGAGAAAACTGGATTCCCCTGAAGTATAAGGTGTTCCAAACACTCATTGCTTCGATCTACTTGAAAAACAGCTCGCTCACCACTTAGAGATATATTAATATCCCTCCCCTGTCAGTTCTTTGGGTTGCAGCTAAGCCAAAAATGAAATTCACTGGAAGTTGTAAGTAACAGAGGATCTTTATCATAAGTGCCAGAAAATTATTGTGGGGAAAAGTTACATTTCATCAGCATTTTTCAAAGGCTGTTTCTTTTCATATTTTTCCCCTAAAGAGAAAAGAGTTTCATTTCTAGACTGTGGTAAGTCCTCTACTGGCCTGGCCTAGGTTGAGACCTGGAGTTGAGCCAAAAAATTTGCAAAAAGCTTGGAACTTTGTACCTGGGGAAATAATATCCTAATGATCTGAGCTTTAGGACTGTCATATAATAACAAATTATGATTTTATGGCTTTTGGCATCTCCATTGCTTTGTCATACTTCAAGTAGTGACATCTTTCAAAATATGTCCAGAATCTTGATGTTTACGTTTCCTTGAGTAAATGTTTTCCAACTATAACTCTCTTCTTTTTTTTTTCCATTTCCACAATTGCCCCCGACATTTGTATAGCATTTTCTTGCTTTCTTTAGTTGTCATCTTCTGTGTTTTATTTGCACTTCATGAGTCCAAAGGTAGAGAGTGATAGAGAGAAAAGGAATAAGGACTTACAGAGTCCTTAATCATATTAAGGTTATTGATTTAAATATATGAGGGTCAGCAAAGGCTGTCTTCTTGAAATACTGACCCTGTTGCTCATGTGATTCTATATTAAGGCAGTCTAGCTAATACACTAAACTTGGTTGTTTAGAAATAGTGGAGGTGAATGGATTTATGGCTATGATTTAGGTTATGAATTAACATTTACTAAGCCTCCTGAAGCATACTGAAGAAGGGAGTCATTTGTAGTGCAGTTCTGGGGAACTGTATATCTGGATGTGAGTGTGGGTGCGTTCACAGGGGAATGCACACTCACATGGTAGAACTGCCTAGAAGAGTACTCGTTCAGTCAACACCAAGTAAGCATAATCAAGTTCTTCTCTTGATACAAAGAAAAATGACATTCTCCTTCACTTTCTTTTTTTAATTTTTTTTAATGTTTATTTATTTATTTATTTATTTATTATTAGTCATCCATTTTATACACATCAGTGTATACTTGTCAATCCCAATTGCCCAATTCATCACACCACCACCCCATCCCCCACCGCTTTCCCCCCTGGGTGTCCATACGTTTGTTCTCTACATCTGTGTCTCAATTTCTGCCCTGCAAACCGGTTCATCTGTACCACTTTCTAGGTTCCACATATATGCGTTAATATACGATATTTGTTTTTCTCTTTCTGACTTACTTCACTCTGTATGACAGTCTCTAGATCCATCCACTTCTCAACAAATGACTCAATTTCGTTCCTTTTTATGGCTGAGTAATATTCCATTGTATATATGAACCACATCGTCTTTAACCATTAGTCTGGTGAGGGGCATTTAGGTTGCTTCCATGACCTGGCTATTGTAAATAGTGCTGCAATGAGCATTGGGGTGCATGTGTCTTTTTGAATTATGGTTTTCTCATGGTATATGCCCAGTAGTGGGATTGCTGGATCATATGGTAGTTCTATTTTTAGTTTTTTAAGGAACCTCCATACTGTTCTCCATAGTGGCTGTATCAATTTACATTCCCACCAACAGTGCAAGAGGGTTCCCTTTTCTCCACACCCTCTCCAGCATTTGTTGTTTGTAGATTTTCTGATGATGCTCTCCTTGACTTTCTTTCTTTCTTTTTTTTCTCCTTCACTTTCTGAAGGAAACAATGAACATCTCTCCAACCTCCCCAAAAAGAGAGGTTAAATTCTTTGCATAGGATTTTAACAAACCAATGACAACAACCCAACATTTAAACATTCCAAATTTTATTGGACTCATTAAATGTTGTATTGGAGAAAAGGTTTTTAAAATATACCTAGAAAACAAAAATGTCTTATTCGTAACTATTAATATTTTGTTAGTCACTATTAAGATCTGCTGAAATAGCATATTTTATGCAGATTAAGCTACTTATTATCTTTTGGTTTTTCTTAGCCTTGTCAGTTTTGCTTTTCGCAGCTGGAGAACTCAAGGTCGTCTTACATTCTACTAAGTCCTGTTGATTCTTCATAAGATTTTTCACATGTATTCTTCTCATTTCTACTGTATTACTATTATCTAGGTTTTTCATACTTCCACCCATGAACTTTTAATAACCTCCCATCTGATCTCCAGGACTCTGATCCTTTTCCTAATCTATCTTTTGAAATCGTGGCCAAATGCATCTTCCTGAAAGACTTATAACACTCCTGGCAAACAAAAGAAAACAGCCACTAAATCTTTTAATAAATTTTCATGCCTGGAGGGTAAAGTTCAGACTTCTCTTTGGGGCATGAACTCTCTAATCAATCCAGACAGGTTTGCTCACTGATTCCCCAATTTGTCTAGCACATCAAGATTTTTACATCTTTACCTGTTGCTCTTCCTCTAGTTTCATCAAATGGTTATCAGGATGTTCTCAGGGTTTGTTCATTTAAAAAATTTTTTTTAATTGAAATATAGTTGATTTACAATGTTATGTTAGTTTCTGGTGTACAGCAAAGTGATTCAGTTTTACACACACACATATATATTTTTTTCATATTCTTTTCCACTATGGTTTATTACAAGATATTGAGTATAGTTCCCTGTGCTATACAGTAGGTCCTTGTTGGTTATCTGTTTTACATATAGTAGTGTGTATCTGTTAATCCCAAACTCCTCATTTATTCCCCGCCCCACTGCCACTTTCCCCTATGGTAACCATTAAGTTTGTTTTCTATGAATGTGAATCTATTTCTGTTTTGTAAATAAGTTCATTTGTATCATTTTTTTAGATTCTACATATAAGTGATATCATATGATATTTGTCTTTCTCTGCTGGCTTACTTCACTTAGTATGACAATCTCTAGGTCCACTCATGTTGCTGCAAATGGCATTATTTCATTCTTTTCTATGGTTGAGTAATATTCCATTGTATATATAAAACACTTCTTTATCCATTGGTCTGTTGATGGATACTTAGGTTGCTTCCATGTCTCGGCTATTGTAAATAGTGCTGCTATGAACATAGGGGTGCATGTATCTTTTAGAATTATAGTTTTGTCCAGATATATGCCCAGGAGTGGGATTGCTGGATCATATGGCAATTCTATTTTTAGTTTTTTGAGGAAGCTCCATATTGTTTTCCATAGTGGCTGCACCAATTTACATTCCCACCAACAGTGTAGGAGGGTTCTCAGGGCTTGTTTCTAGAGCAGGTCCAGTGATAGGGCCATAGAACCATTACTGATAGCATAGATAGTAAATGAACTTTAAAAAAGCATAAAGGGAGAAGAAATAAAATGTCTTGTACTGAGAAGGCTAAGGTTGTGATCTACTTGGGGAAGAAATGGAGATGGAGACTGTGTTAATCTGCAGAATGAATACAATGACTTATCCGACAAAGAAAATGCAGAGCAAAGGTTGGGGGCTGAATGAGTTCACCAGGGCTGCCTTAACAAAGTGTCACAACTGAGTTGCTTAAACCACGGAAATTTATTGTCTCACAGTTCTGTAAGCTAGAAGTCCAATATCAAAGTGTCGGCAGGGTTGATTCCTCCTGAAAGCTATGAGGGAAGGATCTGTTCCAGGCCTCTAATTGGCTTGTAAATGGCTGTCTTCTCTCTACGTCTCTTCACATTGTCTTTTCTCTATGCATGTCTGTCTCTCTGACTAAATTTTTATTTTTTAAGGATACCAGTCATTTTGGACCGGAGTCCACCCTAATGATCTCATTAACTTGATCGCCTCTGTGATCCAATCTCCAAATTAGGTCACATTCTGTGGTATTCTGGGGAAATGTGTCATACATTAAAATAGATAGACAGATGGATAGATAAAGGGTTGCATTGCTTACCCTAAATAATTTTTTTTTTGGTCATTTTAACTTCTTGTCTTCTGTGTTGATTTATGACATCAACCATTGTTGCAAGTGGCAGTAATCCTAGATGTTTCCTGCTCCTGGAAATTTAACCCAGAGCTGATTTTATCATCACTTTGTTTTTTTGCTAGTAGTTGAAGTAGCACAAGCCCTGAAGAGAAGACATGGAGGTAGAGATGGAGGGGCTCCTCCTAGCAATACTTCCAGGGCCAGGATGAGTAGGATTTGGGGCCATTCTTGTAGCCACAAACAGCTATGAAGTAAGAAAGGGCTATGAGTTTGTGTAATGGAGGATCACAGCACACAAGAAATGGGGGCAGGAAGCGTGTCCACCCTTGGTCAGCATGAACAACACTTTTCACTGTTCTGAGGAACGTAAATATCATCGTTGTTCTTGATTTTCTTTCCATGGGCACACAAAGTAGAAACAAGGAGAAGCTGAAAACATACTGAATCAGGTTATAGGCATCTAGTGCAGAGTGGTTAAAAAACAGCACAGGATGAAATATTCAAAGGCTGTGCCAAACCTCTAGAAATTCTGTAGTTTTAAAAATAGTAATAATAAAATATATGCACACTATGGTAAGTGTTATGTGATACTGCTTTGAAAACAAGGCTTGGTGCAGCCAGCAGAGGGAGAGGTGTATGAGGTTTTTTTTGTTTTGTTTTCTGTTTTTAATTGCTGTATAACATATAACCACAAATTTAGTGGCTCAAAATCATACCCATTTGTTATCTCACATTTTCTGTAGGTCAGAAATTTTGTCACTATATAGATGGGGGTCCTCTGGCCAGGATCTCACCGCAATGAAATCAAAATGTTTGCAGGGCTGTGTTCTCATCTGGAGCTCAGGGTCCATTCAAAGGTCATCCAGGTTGTTGGCTGAATTCAGTTCCTTATGGTTGTAGGCCTGAGGTTCCTGTTTTCTTGCTGGTTTTTGGCCAGAGGTTGCTCAGTTTCTAAGAGTTGCCCTTAGGTCCTAGTCATGTGACTTTCTCAAAACATGGCAGCTTACATCTTCAAAGCCAGTAGAAGAATCTCTCTAGCCTGCTATCACTGAGTCTTGGTATAATGTAACATAATCATGGGAGTGACTACCCATCATGTTCATAGGTTCCGCTCAGACTCCAGGGGAGGGGATTATTATACAGGGCATGTATACTAAGTAGTGGGAATATTGGGGGCCATCATAAAATTCTGTATATCAAAAGAGCCTATGAAAATTATTAAAAGGTCATTAAAAGGTCAGATTAATAAAACAGCATGAGATATTTTTTCAAAACTCCCTAAAAACCAAAAATATTTCTTTGTGTATAAACACTACAAATTCTGAGGATGTTATTGTGAGAGGTGAGGGTTGAGACTTGCTGCTGGCAGAGGGTAAATGAAGAGCTGTTGTAATTGTCATAATTAAAATTCCCTTTTCTGTTCTAACCTGCATCCTCCTTTGCATCCCTCATTCAAGGTCTGACCCTGAATTTTGCTGGTAATGATATTTCTCTAAAAGTTTAATTTTAATTAAAAGAATTTGGCTGAAGTGTGGAGCAAGGCATGATGTAAGGTACCTCCTGAAGGCTCCTTCTCTACAGATGTGGTCACAGAGCCATGTCTTCAGGGCACCCTTTGCCCCATCTCTGCTGGTGCATGTTTTTGGGCTATCTCTAGATTGTATTATTTCTGTCCAAGTAAACAGCAAGGTCAGTCTCATATGAATATGAAACAAGATAAATTCTCCCCCTGTTTCCCAGGAGTAGGTATAGTTGTATGTGTCCAGTTGTCAAGGTATATGGCTGTTTTCTGGAGATTTATCCCCTAGTGTAACTACCCTCAGTACCACCCTGTTGAGTAGTGGGAAAACACATCTAAGTCTGTCAGTGTGGTATCTCTGAAATCTACCTTGGAAGGTATAGATGAAGCAGCTATGCTCATCTTGAGCTGTGTGGAACGCTCCTGTTTTACTTTCTCTCCCCTCTAATGACACATGCATAATCTCTGTAGTCTCTCACCTCCTTAGCATCCTCTGTTCCGTTTTCCCTCAAGTTAGCACACCTGGTAGATGCTGTCAGCTTAGGTGTCGGGGGTGGTTTACTTTCCTCACGTGCTGGCTCCAACCCTGTATTCATGGCCTGTCAGTTTCATGTTTCCTGCCTACTGAAAGGTGTGTTCCTAACACTTCTCAGCCTCCAGGGGTCAGACTCCACTTTTCAAAGCATGTAATTGTTTCACCTCCCAAGAAGCCCATCTCTTTATTTATTTATTTATTTATTTATTTATTTATTTATTTATTTATTTTTAACATCTTTATTGGAGTATAACTGCTTTACAATGGTGTGTTAGTTTCTGCTTTATAACAAAGTGAATCAGCTATACATATACATATATCCCCATATCCCCTCCCTCTTGCATCTCCCTCCCACCCTCCCTATCCCACCCCTCTAGGTGGTCACAAAGCACCAAGCTGATCTCCCTGTGCTATGCGGCTGCTTCCCACTAGCTATCTATTTTACATTTGGTAGTGTATATATGTCAATGCCACTCTCTCACTTCGTCCCAGCTTACCCTTTCCCCCTCCTCATGTCCTCAAGTCCATTCTTTACGTCTGTGTCTTTATTTCTGTCCTGCCCCTAGGTTC
The DNA here is from genome assembly GCF_949987535.1 of Balaenoptera acutorostrata. Classification (NCBI taxonomy): domain Eukaryota; kingdom Metazoa; phylum Chordata; class Mammalia; order Artiodactyla; family Balaenopteridae; genus Balaenoptera; species Balaenoptera acutorostrata. The sequence continues at coordinate 21,019,756 of NC_080068.1, read as the reverse complement.
ATCAGAACCATTTTTTTTTTTTAGATTCCATATATATGTGTTAGCACACGGTATTTGTTTTTCAGTTTCTGACTTACTTCCCTCTGTATGACAGACTCTAAGTCCATCCACCTCACTACAAATAACTCAATTTCGTTTCTTTTTATGGCTAACATTCCATTGTATATATGTACCTCATCTTCTTTATCCATTCATCTGTTGATGGACACTTAGGTTGCTTCCATGTCCTGACTATTGTAAATAGAGCACAATGAACATTGTGGTACATGACTCTTTTTGAATTATGGTTTTCTCAGGGTATATGCCCAGTAGTGGGATTGCTGGGTTGTATGATAGTTCAATTTTTAGTTTTTTAAGGAACCTCCATACTGTTCTCCATAGTGGCTGTATCAATTTACATTCCCACCAACAGTGCAAGAGGGTTCCCTTTTCTCCACACCCTCTTCAACATTTATTGTTTGTAGATTTTTTGATGATGGCCATTGTGACCACTGTGAGGTGATACCTCATTGTAGTTTTGATTTGCATTTCTCTAATGATTAGTGATTTTGAGCATCCTTTCATGTGTTTGTTGGCAATATGTCTATCTTCTTTGGAGAAATGTCTATTTAGGTTTTCTGCCCATTTTTGCATTGGGTTTGTTTGTTTTTTTGATATTGAGCTGCATGAGCTGCTTGTATATTTTGGAGATTAATCCTTTGTCAGTTGCTTCATTTGCAAATATTTTTTCCCATTCTGAGGGTTGTCTTTTTGTCTTGTTTATGGTTTCCTTTGCTGTGCAAAAGCTTTTAAGTTTTATTAGGTCCCATTTGTTATTTTTGTTTTTATTTCCATTTCTCTAGGAGGTGGGTCAAAAAGGATCTTGCTGTGATTTATGTCATAGAGTGTTCTGCCTATGTTTTCCTCTAAGAGTTTTATAGTGTCTGGCCTTACATTTGGGTCTTTAATCCATTTTGAGTTTATTTTTGTGTATGGTGTTAGGGAGTGTTCTAATTTCATTCTTTTACATGTAACTATCTGGTTTTCCCAGCACCACTTATTGAAGAGGCTGTCTTTTCTCTATTGTATATTCTTGCCTCCTTTATCAAAGATAAGGTGACATACGTGTGTGGGTTTATCTCTGGGCTTTCTATCCTGTTCCACTGATCTATATTTCTGTTTCTGTGCCAGTACCATACTCTCTTGATACTGTAGCTTGGTAGTATAATCTGAAGTCAGGGAGCCTGATTCCTCCATCTCCGTTTTTCTTTCTCAAGATTGCTCTGGCTATTCGTAGCCTTTCGTGTTTCCATACAAATTGCGCAATTTTTTGTCCTAGTTCTGTGAAAAATGCCATTGGTAGTTTGATAGGGATGATAACAGATGAAGACATAGTGGCTAATTCTGCCAAGAATGTTATAAGCTCCTTAATTAAATGAGGTCATATGCCCAATTCTGTGGTGAAAGGTCATCATTATTGGGCTAATAAGACTCTATTTAAGAATAACTTTATTGTCTAAAAATAGTCAATGATTTCTTCTTAAGAAATGTAAAAAAGTTCAAGACACACATATTTTCAAAAATTCAGGTTTCATATTGTGTTGCCAATTGGCATTAATATTTATTATGGTAGGAATAGTTTAGGTTGAAAAGATTAGTGACAATGTAAATATAAAATATCTCAACAGCTGTGTGTGCTTATGTAGATTGGCTTGAATTTATTCTTTTAAAAATATCTAATTTCCTACTTTCTCTTACATGTATGTGTCTGTTGCCCTATCAGTGTCAGTGTTTCAGTTATTGGTTGATGCATAACAAACCTTACTAAATCTGAAACAACTTAAGTGACTTAATAACAACATTTACTTTGCTCAAGAATCTGCAGTTTGGACAGGGCTTCGTGGGGACTATTAGTTTTCGTCCCACTGGGCATTAGCTGGGTGTCTCGGAGGCTGGGGGTTTGAATCATCTGAAGTTTCATTTACCTGCATTTCGGGTGCCTGGGTTGGGAAGCCTCAAACAGCTGGAGGCTGGAACAGGTGGGGCTCCTGGGGTATCTGTCTACCTACGTGTCGTCTTTTCATGCACTTTTCCCAGCATGGTTACTTCAGAGTAGCTGCATATCTTACCAGGCGCCATGTTTGCAGAAAGAGGGAGAGGGAGAGGGAGAGAGAAATAGAAAGAGAGAGAGCATGTGTCAGGAGGAGACTGCATAGCCCTTCACTACCTAGTCTCACCAGCAGACAGCATCACTTCTGCCACATGCTGCTTGTTGAGTACGTTATAAAAGCTGATCCAGGTTCAGAGTTGGGAGGAAATAGGCTTCACATCTCAATGGGAGAGTGGCAAGCGTCTGAAAGGGCAAGTGGGGCTGGAAATATTGTTGTGACCATTTTTGAGAAATACAATCTGCCACAGTCTTGTTACTGGATTTAAGCAGGTGTGGAAATAGAAAGCTCCTGAAGGAGCGGATTAGAGGTGAAGACTGGAATTTTAGTCACAAGCTGAGAAATGGTGTCAGTGTTGTGAATTAGTGAAAGTGTGCCGACTTTAGAGTCCAAAGAGCTGAGTTTGAAGCACAGTTCCCTGACACACTGCATGTGAGGCTGTAAGCAAGTTACCAAACCTCTGAGAGCCTGCGGTTCCGCATCTGTGAGCCCATAATGCTTCCTCCTCAGCATTGTTGCAAAGATGAAATTAACATAAGCTCCTAGCCCACAGTTAGAAAGAATTCAATTCTCAGTGGGCTCCTTTTTCTCCTAGTCACTGCTTGCTCCAGTTTCCAGTTTCCTCTAGAGATGTTGTTGTTCCTTCCTGCATTTCTGCATCTTTCTGCTTGGACTGCCTTTTCTGCCTCCCCCACTAAAGGAAACCCAATTGTAAAATGGAGCTCTGTGCTCTTTTAATTACTTCTGTATAGCACCCACTATCAGAAGACAGTGGTGGAACAGACTTTCTCTAAAGGCTGGAGACAATGAAGGAGGATTACTACACACCCCAGCACGTAACTTCACATGTGCTATTAGACATCGTACATCTTAAGAATCCCTCAGCCAATATCACCTCTAGAAAATTTTCTCTGACCGTTGTGTTCTTCACAGACATTACTTTGTATCTCCCCCCTTTCTCCTGTTTGTGGTCTCTCCATCTGTTCCTCATCCTTCAGCAATGCTCCAAATACCTCCAGTCTCTTCATTAAGTATGCCCAGCCCTTGAGTTTCCTCTGTGTGTTAGCCCCTGCAGACTCTGCTGGGCCACACACTGGTGCACAACGAAAAAGCCAACCGAGGTGGGTTTTCCCAAGCAATGACAGTTGAAGTAAGGGTTTTGTTTCTCCCACTACACTGATTTTCAGCTTTTCTATTATCAGCTTTTTTATGATTTAAATATTAGTATTATATATCTACTAATTTTTCAAAATAACACAAACACCTATTTGGTCAAGGTAATTATTATCTGACTGTTTAATAGTCACCTAATTTTTTTTTTTTATAAATTTATTTATTTATTTTTGGCTGCGTTGGGTCTTCATTGCTGTGCACAGGCTTTCTCTAGTTGCGGCGAGCAGGGGCTACTCTTCGTTGTGGTGCGCAGGCTTCTCATTGCGGCAGCTTCTCTTGTTGCAGAGCACAGGCTCTAGGTGCGAGGGCTTCAGTAGTTGTGGCACGTGGGCTCAGTAGCTATGGCTCACGGGCTCTAGAGCACAGGCTCAGTAGTTGTGGCACACAGGCTTAGTTGCTCGGCGGCATGTGGGATCTTCCCGGACCAGGGCTCGAACACGTGTACCCTCCATTGGCAGGTGGATTCTTAACCACTGAGCCACCAGGGAAGTCCCAGTCATCTAGTTTTTCCTGCCTTTAGTCGTAACTTGAGGTCACTTAAAGGGGGACTACAGAATCCAACCAATGAAAAAATAGAATGAATTCTACAATGTTTTCATTTTTTACAAGAAACTTTGATAAGCAGAAACTTTTTTCTGGTTTGCTCTTGTTTTCCATATCAATATTTTGGATTCCATTATGAATAATTTTGACCCACCTTTGGTCAGATCTCACAATGACCTTCTACCCTACATTCTGGTGCCTCCATTTGCTGTTTCTTTATTGTACCCGTTTCTTCATTCTACCCCTTGCAGTGCAGAGTGCAGGGGGAGTTGATACTTACTGAACATCAATTATGTATCGATATGTATTGATAGGTGCTACTCCGAGCACTGTGCCTTTGTGTTTGTGCCACTTCGTTTAATTTTCAAAACAGCCTGCGATAAATAGGCATCATCCCCAATGTTGTATATGTATGTGGAAACCAAGACCGAGAAGTTAATAAACTCGGTCATCACCGCATAACCACCAGTTAGAGGGGGACAGAGGGACTTAAAATTCAGGTCTTCAGTTCTAGGGCACCTACTCTTTCCACTGATCCAGGCTGAGTGAGAAGGACACAGAACTGTGCTAAATAGTTTTATTTTTTTCTTTGAAAACTGATGAAGTATGATGATATTTTATTCATGACATAGCCTCATCTACAAATCTGAGCAGCTCTTTTTCTCCTTAAAAGTTATCTTTGCACAAGTTTTCATAAGATGTTAAATCTCCATTTGGGGTTTTATTTCCTGTGTGAAAAAGTAAAATCTCATGCATTAACATACCCTTTTCCTCCACTGCACTTATGTTCAATTGGGGCAATTAACTCATCAGGATGTGACTTGTTGTGTATAATGTTGGCGCTGTCTTTACCATGGATGTCACCGGTGTGCTCAGCCTTCTCACAGAAGCACTGAATTTGGCTCAGGTATTTTTAGCCCATCTTCAGGTTTTCTTTTTCTTTCTTTCTTTCTTTTTTTTTTTAACCATGTACTGTGGTAAGGTGGGAACACAGCACGGAGGAGATGGAACTGGTGGCAACGAGACTTTTGAGCAAAACAAACCTGATGCTCCCCTTTGCACATGTAAATATTCTTGGGCTCTGCCTTGGGAGAGGGTTGCTAAGCTGGGAAAACCATTTTGCCTTCTGCTAGGGTTCTTTCACTTGGCTTTAGCCAGGCCGAGGCCTGAGTAGAAGGGAGAAGCTTAGACCCCGCCTGCCTGGGAGAGTTCTGCTTCCTGACTTCGGAGCTAGAAAAATTAATTACACAAGCCATATTGTCTGTTTCATAAGCCACAGAATTGTTAAGACAAAGCAGCAGCTCCTGGCAGATCTGAAGGGCCCTGAGTCATGCAGAGGCGGGGGACTGTGTGGACAGGGAAGAGGGCAGGGTTGATGCCTGAACAGACCCTCCCTCATAGGCCCCCTTGTTTTGCTTAGAGGCCAGCTTCCATCAGAAAGAATCAACCCCGCTTATTTTTTTTTAATTGTAAAAGTAATATATAATCATTTTTAATTACAAAATAAACATAGAAAGACAAGAATATAAGCCATAATCCACTATCCAAAGGAAACGGCACTTATAATTCCATACATTTTATACATTGTAACTTCTTTTTTTTCTTTTTCTTTTGTTAATGTTCACTCTTTTTAAAAAATATTTATTATTATTATTATTATTTTTTTGGCTGCGTTGGGTCTTCATTGCTGCACATGGGCTTTCTCTAGTTGTGGCGAGCGGGGGTTGCTCTTTCTTGCGGTGCGTGGGCTTCTCGTTGCTGTGGCTTCTCTTGTTGCGGAGCACGGGCTCTAGGCGTGCGGGCTTCAGTAGTTGTGGCTCGCGGGCTCTAGAGTGCAGGCTCAGTAGTTGTGGCGCACGGACTTAGCTGGTCCGCGGCATGTGGGATCTTCCCAGACCAGGGCTCGAACCCGTGTCCCCTGCATTGGCAGGCGGATTCCCAACCACTGTGCCACCAGGGAAGCCCCATTGTAACTTCGTATCTCTCAAAAATGTTTTAAAATAATTTTTAAGTCAATTATTTCCCCCCAAAATACAGAAAAACATAGAGTATTAAAAAGTTCCCAGTTTTCTCCCACAATAGAATTTCTTAGTGTTAATCACTAAACAGTGGCTATCCTCCTAGATATTTCTATGCATACGTAAACTTATATTTTCAGCCTTTTTGAATGCACAGGGTTTTGGAGGGGGTTTAATTTACAAAATGTTACTTTTTTTTTTCAACCACTTTGTTGAGGTATATTTTACATATCACATAATTCACTCAAATGTACAATTCAATGATTTTTAATACAATTATTTTACTATTTTACATGTGCAACTATCACCATATATGCATTTTGTGGGGTTTTTGTTTGTTTGTTTGTTTTTAAATTTTTGGCCACACCTCCTGGCACGGGGGATCTTAGTTCCCCAACCAGGGATCGAACCCGCACCCCCTGCAGTAGAAGTGCAGAGTCTTAACCACTGGACCACCAGGGAAGTCCCAATATATGCATTTTAAAACGTTTCCATCACTCAGTAAGATGGTTCACACACATTTACTGTCAACCCCTGTTCCTCTGAGCCCCAACCCAGGGAAATATATACTAATCTACTCCCTGTTTAGAGCTTTGTCTTTTCTGGACCTTTTATATAAATGGAACCATACAATATGTGGTCTCTTGTGTCTACTTTCTTTCTCTTAGCATCTCACTTATTTTTATCACAGTGAGCTTACTAGGATCTTTGAGAATTCAGATACAGAGAGCCAGAAGAGTTTTGTGATGGATTTGGAGTTAGAAGACCAATGTTTATACCTTATTTTATTATGCTTTTGGCAAGTCACTTAGTTTCATTGATTCTCAGGAATCTCATCAATAAAATGGAAATTGTCTCAATGCCTGTTGATACCGACACTCCACACTTGAAAGCACCTTGTTATCTGCATGTGCCATGCAAGAGTTTATTGTTATTATAGGTGATATTTTTCTGCTTCACTATAGAGCTTCTGTCCCACCAAGTGGAGCCATGCCTGCCCTAATTTTTTAGGGCTCTGGCAGGGAGAAGTTCCCTTGAGCCTTCTGAGCAAACAGTTGCCACTGTGAGCACGCAGTTGGAGAATATTCCCTGGGCTCTGGCCAATCTCATGTCTGATTCTCAATTAGAGGTGTGAGAGCTCCACAGAGAGTTTATAAGACTATTACCAACCTCATTAGAGGCTCCAAACATACAAGTCACTGGTTCAGTACCCCATAGAGAGAGAAGTAGAACTGACAACAGATTTCAAAAAATCAGTGATGGGTTCTTGAGGCAAAATTGTTTTCCTAATAAATTGGCATGGTCTGAGCCCATCTGATGACAGCTGTAGGAAATTCCCAGGGCTCATGAATCAGCTGATTCATTCACTGGCTTCTGAAAACAACTCAGTTGAGGGGTTTCTAGGTTTCAGATTCATCTCTTTCTAGTGTTTACTATTTGACATAATTTGGTAGGTGGCTAAAACGGAACCACTCTTTGGCTCTCAAGTGAAGCTTGATACCAGTATAGAGTAATGAATGAGAGTGCAGGCTTTGGGGTTCACCCGACCTAGAATTCCAGTCCCTAATTATAAGCTGTGTGACCTTAGATAGACTAAGTGAATTAGCTAAGGTGAGATTAGCTGCTGTAAGGAATACATCCCAGAAATGAAACATAATGGAAATGTATTTCTCACATAAAATCCAAAATGATTCTTCTTGACCTGCTGGTGGCTTTTCTCTAAGAGGTAGTGAGGAAGCCAGGATCCTTCCCTCTTATAGGTCCTCCATCTTTAATGTGCAGTTTTCAAGGCTGCCACAAAGGAGGCAAGAGCACAAGGGATGGCACATGGTGGGTTCTAATGGACCAAGTTTGGACGTAGCATAATCTTTGCCTCACATACTCCATGCCGCTCAGTTACATGGCCACACCTAGGCTGTCCACCCAGTCTCCAGCTATGTACCAGGGAAAGAGGAAATAGGTTTGGTGATCAGATGAAAGAGAAAGATGAAAATAGGAACTGTCTCAAAAGAGTTGTGAGGATTCTATGTGATCATATATGAGAAGGTGTCACATAGCTAATGCTCAATAAATATATTATTACTATTATGATGCCTTTGATTCCAACTAAACTTTTTGTATAATAATTTTCAGCACTAGGAGTCTAGATTCAAACCTTCATAATTTTCCAGTTGCCATGAGTGAATATTAACATTTCATGGATAGTAATTCTGAAGTAATAAGAGAAGCTCAATTTTATTAGGCATGCCATATGCCAGATAATATATTAACATTTACATGCAATTTGTCATTTAATCTTATAAAAAGTCTCTGAAGTCAGTGTAGTGCTATTATGATCATCCACAAGAAGAAAAAGGTCAGAGATTTTAAGAGACTTATCCAGAACCACTCAGCTAGTGAGTGGTAGAGTCGGCTATCAGTACCCACATTGCTGACCGCTAGGCTGGACGACCTCCTCAAATGCTCAGAGTATAAGGACATGGGCTCATTCTCTAGCTGGATAATCTCAAGCCAGAGATGCTTCAAATCAATCATAATTATCTGGAAATATTTCTAACATCTATGTGAATTCAAGGTAGTAAAGCAGAAACAGACCTTCGTTTCTAGGAATCTACAAACCAATGACATGTACAGACACACACTATTGAGAATACACTTCATACAAATGCATCATATATAAGTGTAGTGGATTACTTTTTTGATAAATTAATCAATGTCCTCTCCCCCCCACCCCACCTCCTTTTACTCCTTTCTTTTGACCTATTTCCAGCAGAGAGTTGGTTCTATTTAATTGCCTGGGCTCAGGGATGAGGACAGGGTAGATATCAGAAATAGGTTCCTAGTCTCTCGGGCTCTTCTGTTCCAAAAGCACTTAAGCCCTTGATGGACCTAAGTGAGGACGGATAAAATGACTGGGACAAAGAGTGGGAGGAGGGTAGGGTCCACCAAGGCTAGAAAAAAAGTCCTCGGGGCCTGGGAAGAGGAGACAGGCAGACAGGTGATGAGGGCAGAGGAGTTGATAGTTCGCAAGGGGAGGAACTCTGGTTTCTGTTTACCAGGCAGGTTTCCAGGAGGCAATTAGAATGATAGACTGTGGGGAAGCCCAGGCAGATAAGACCACAGACAGCCTCACAAAGATTTCTTCTGTCTTAAGCTTGGTACAGAAATAACATACTGGAGTATTTCTAACTCTAACATAAAGGTGCCCTGGGGATCTGGTTAAAATGCAAACTCTGATTCAGTAGGTCTGAGGTGGAGCCAGAAATTCTGCATTTCCACCAAGTTCCCAGGCGATACCAAAACTGCATGCTTAGAATAACAATGGCATAGGATATTGCTGGATTTGAAGGGGCCACCTGGGCAGAAATGAGCACCTAGGAGTTGTGTCATCCTTGGCAGATGTCAAATGTCATTTGAGCAAATCCAGTCTAGCTCAAATCTCCTCCCCTTTGGTCCACACTTTCCTTTGTCAATAAACAACACCTTAAACAGTGACATCTAACAGAGGTCAAGGCCATTAGAATCCCGAGCCTTTGCTCCATCCACATCTGACTTATCCCACATGAACATCATTAGGGCATCCTCCTATGACAATCTTGAATTCAAGCAAAGGTGCACAGCGCCTTGGAAACCCAGGGAGGTGGTGGTGATGGGAAAGCCCCCCACACTCACACTTGTGAACCAGTCCCCAACCGCAGTAGTTAATGTGTTCATAATGAACAAAAAGAATAAAGCCTTGGCTCTGGAGCTCAACAGACCAAGATTTGCATTATGGCCTTACCAACTTGCTAGCTGGAAAATATCTTTTCCCTGAACTTCATTTTCTTGGTTGATAAAAATGAGACTTTTTGTGGGAAGTAAATATGAAGATATATTAGGTTCTTTCTAGTTGATGTGAGAGAAAACTCAGTCAGGTGGGAATGAGTTGGGTGATCCCTAAGGTTCTCTTAAAATCGTTTGGAAGGGGCTTTTTTTTTTTTTTTTTTAACCAGTGTTTAATCTCTGTGCAAATTATATTCAGGCAGTTTAGTTCCCAAAATATAGAGTTCCTCTCCTGCCTAATGGTGCCCAGGGGTATTGGCATAAAATACCTTAAAGGGAGCCAGTTGTAAGCCTTCCTTTTCCATCAATAATCCATTAGTCACTTATCCTACCTCTGCCTTTAGGCCACTTATCTGTAAAACAAGTTCACTTTTAATTCCGCTATATAGTTCAAAGCCAAGGCTATTTCCCTTAGTTACCTTGATCTCAAAGGAAGTAATTACTTGCTATCAAGACTCTCTTATGATTCAGATTCAAACAAATCAGATTTAGACAAAATTGCCAGTAAATAGTGCTTCTGCAGTCTCTGGAACAAATTTGCTCCTTCCTGCTCCTTTTCTGTTTCTGTACATGCTGCACTTTGTTCCAGAGATTCTGCCACATTTGCTTTAGGGAAGGTTAATTTTGCCATATATACATAATCATTGGCATTTTAAAGAAAACACTTACAATTTTCTCAGTATGTGATCAAGGTTAAAAAGGTGGCTATAAGATCGGAGCGGCAACAAGGATGGCTCCAATGGAGAGACCAGTGACCTGGTAGTTCTGAAGATGTACAAGGTCTCTCTTTTTAAGGGAGCATAGGGTACTTGCAACAAGAAAATTAGTGACTAGGCATATTAAACTTTCCATGCCATACTAGGAATGGGAATGCTTTGAACATTTTCCTTTAGGACAATTACATTTTCCTTTAGGACAACTACATTTTCCTTTAGGACAACTGTATTTTCCAGCTAGCAAGTCTTTCATCTCATGGCAGCATGGTTACACAGCTCTCACACATAGATCTTGAAATCTGGGGCAGCTATACCAAAAATTACCACTTAAATGTTGGTATCGTAACAATTGGTAATAAGCACGTTTGCCTGACACAAAAGATGAGTTCAAATGGGAATAAGAGATGATGAAGTTTAATTGAAGAAAGGATGGATGTGCTAATAAGAAACTTTCTTATCATGGTCGAGAATTTAGAGTGACTGAAGTCTTCTGCAGGTTTTTAGGCAGAGAAACAATATTATCACAATATATTTAAGGAAGGTGATTTCTGTGGCTGTGTGCCCCATAGATTGATAAAGGTAGAGATATCAGTTAGGAGGTTTTGTGGTAGACCAAAATGCAAAGTGATCACAATCTTTACGGTAATTGTACCTTTAAAAGTGAAATGATTATGTCTGAGATGTGTTTTAGAAAACAACAACAACAACAAAAAACACCTGCAGAAATATTCCTTGGATTGGATATTTGGTGTGAAAAGCAGAAAGGGCTTTCTTTGCCATCAGGTAATATCAGTACTTTGTTATTTAAAAAGTGATGGAGAGAATATATTCTTCATTGAGGGTTTAATGAGTAAAACGAGAACCATTTGACCAGTTATGGATCATAAAACTGGTATGGGCTAAAGGTAGAATCTGGCTCATTTAAAGATTTTGTTTGCATAGCACAGTGTTGATTTTCAATGACTGAAGTCAATTCGCTACTCTATTGTCTTATGTGTTGTCACAAAACATAATAATTTTACCTACCTGGACTCCAAATGCATTTGAATTTGTGACCTCTGTCTTACACATCCTTTGAGGTCCTGTTTCTCTAGTTTTACAAAGCTGTACTTCTAAATGGTAGCAGAAATGCAGAAATTGCCTTTGTCTTTCATCTCGCGGCAGCATAGCTACACAGCTCCCACACGTAGATCTTGAAATTATGCAAACTTTTGGAAGTAGAAAAAAAAAAAGTTTCTCTATCAGTGTGTGGGCTACAGACAGAATATGAGGATTCTCTTAAAATGCAAGCAGATGCAGAAAGTAATAAATCTTTGGTCATGGGGTCTTAGTCAAGAGCAATCTTTAAAGAAAATCTACTCCAGTAAACAGAGGGGCAGGAAAATAGGTAAAATCAGAGAACAAGATTTGATGTGGTTTTAGTGAGAAAGGGGTCACATAAATGACCAGCTATGGCTTGGAGGCCTCTCAGACAAACTTAGTAAAAGGCCAGAGGAGAAACCTAATCTCCAGGAGAGGGCCAAGACAAATCACAATTTTTCTTTCAGCGTGGCTTCAATTTTCAATTTTATGGTCCTGTCTCATGCAGTTGAAGTGATGAACAGGAAAACTTCTGATGGCGGGCGTATAAAATCTGGAAGGTAAAAAGACACTTAGCCAGCTTGAGGAAAGGTACAGAGAGACCAATATGAATAGGAGGTTGACTCAGAAGATGTTTCGGGCCAATCAACGGAGCAATGCTAAGACTTTTCGGACAAAATGCAGATATAGTTTCAAAAAGGATTAATTTGTTAAAGTACTTCTTCACTAGAAAGAGTCTTGAATACGAATATGTGCATCCTCTCTTTACATGCCAGTAGGACAGCACCTAATTTTCTTTCCAAGAAAGCAAGTATAAAAGCTGCTATTTGTTTGCTTTTTGTTTTTCGGATAAAACCTAGCACGTCTTTAAGTCGATTTGTAGAGTTTAAGTATACCCACTGTCCCCCTTCTGTGCCACATTACCAGCTAGTGCGTGGGATTTTAATTCCCATTATTTTAACTATTGTTTTGGTTGTCAAGAGAACAAGGTAAAACCGAATTTCATAACATTAAGCTCCCTCTGCCCAGAGGCTGCACAGCTTCAGAAATCTGGGTTGGTACACAGAAACCTTGCGTTCAAAAGAGTATAATTATTTTGTACCAAGGCAGTATGATGGGAGTATATAATGTAATCAAAATTCTTTCAAAGTACCCTATTTAGACACTCAACTTTCTAATACTGTGAATGCTTAAGTGTTATAGCCTCAGTATTACCTCAGGATCAAGGAAATTTTATGGAGAGCCAAATTATAGCTTTCTTTCTAGGACAACAAACACATGATTTAGTCAAGAAGAAAGGGGGCACATTGGAGACCTTTCATTTGAAGACGATTTTTAACAATAGCATCTTAATTTGTAGATCTAGTACACTCTTATTTTGAAATACAATCAACACGTATTGAGCACTTACAACATATCCAATACCATGATTAGTGCTTTTGCATATTTGGAGTAATTATAATCTCCATAGCCCTCTGGGCTAGATATCATTAGCATTGTTCTAATTTTTAAGATGAAAAACACTGATGCTTAAAGCAATTTGTCAAGGATTACACACTTAAGAAGTGGCAGAGTGGGAATTTAAACTCCAACTCTGACGTTTATTCTGTGGCATACAGATAAATCATTGTTCAAAATGCCTGTATTTTGGGAGAATTTAGCAATTTCCTGTTGAACAATTTCAATGCACTGGATTTCCAACAACTTTGCTACTTTCTCTAGTTGTATATGCTTCTGATGTGTGTGTGTGTGTGTGTGTGTGTGTGTGCGTAAGTGTAGCAGAGTTTGGAGAATAGACTATTTTGTGAAACAAAATGCTCAATTTTTGGAAACATTTACTTAATTGTCACCTACCCCTATTTAAGTGTGGCAGCTAAATAAATGTAATACTTTCTAAATTCAAGTAAGATCTTTCCTTTTATTTCCAAATATAATGTAACCAATGTTGTTCATCTCACGCATTGACTATTACAAAACTTTCCAACTAGTTTATTTACATCACCTTTTCCCAATTTTGAATGGTGTCAAATTAATCTTTATAAAGCCTTGTTGCTATAATTTTCCTTCTTACCTAAAAAGTTTAGTGGTTAAAAAAAAAATTCTTCCCATGTGAGACTTCCTAGCTTTCCTTCATTTCCCCTAACTACTAAAAAGATTTTTGTCTTTGCTTGTTTAGTTCCTCCTCCTTCATCCTCTAAGGAAGGAGTTTTCAAATCAGGTTTCAGGAGATTATCTAACGAGGGTGGTAAAAACTCCATCATTGTTTTCACTATTAAAATTAAACATTTTCAATTATGAATGTAAGTGGCAACAAACGAAAGTAATGTTAGTGATACCTGAAGCTTTTCCGCAATAGAAATATATTTATATATATAAATATTTATATAAATACATATTTATATACATACACACATATATTATATATTTATATATATCATATTTTAGTTGTAGATATCTCAAAATATCATTTACACTCATCACTATTTTTTTAATATAAATTTATTTATTTATTTGTGTATTTATTTATTTTTGGCTGCGTTGGGTCTTCGTTGCTGCACGTGGGCTTTCTCTAGTTGCGGCGAGTGGGGACTACTCTTCGTTGCGGTGCACGGGCTTTTCATTGCAGTGGCTTCCCTTATTGCGGAGCACGGGCTCTAGGCGCACGAGCTTCAGTAGTTGTGGCTCGTGGGCTCAGTAGTTGTGGCGCATGGTCTTAGTTACTCTGCAGCATGTGGGATCTTCCCGGACCAGGGCTCGAACCCATGTCCCCTGCACTGGCAGGCAGATTCTTAACCACTGTGCCACCAGGGAAGCCCCACATCACTATTTTTTAATTATAGCGGCTATTAATTCTATCATCAGACCTTGTTATTTAATGTATAGATAAAAGAACATATTATTATGACATAATTTTTAATAAGTCATATTTTATTCACCATATTTCAATATATTTGATTTCCTTTGTAGTCTAGTGTATTCTATCTTAGGCATTGAGAAACATTGTTCTGAGAGAGGGTTCACAGGCTTTACCAGACTGCCCACCAGTCGATGGCACAAAAAAACGTTACAAGCCCCTGCTATAAGAGTCCGATCTTTTCTAGGGTCTTCAAGATTTCATAAAGCAGAATTGATGGACTGATAGAGGAGGGGGCAAAGAAAATGGAGAGGAGGGAGAAGGAGAAAGAAAGTGGAAAGTGAGGGGAAGAAAATACCAAGTGTTGTGTGAGTTGGTGAAGAAATAGAAGATGAAAGATTAAGGATAGGGAGAAACTATGTAAGTTAAGAAAATAGGAGCAGGAAGGAAAGAGGATTTTTGGAAGTGTTGGTTTCATTGCAAATGGAATCCCCGTTAATGTTCTTAGAAAAATACAAAAAGTTTGATTCCTTCCTTCCTTCCTTCTTTCCTTCTTTCCTTCCTTTCACTTCTCCTCTTTGAATATGACTCTATTCAGAACTGGGCTATGAGAACACTGGGATTTATACCTTCAGTTGATTGCCAATGAAGTTCTTCAAGAAAACTTCAAATGAATTAGCCTGGCATCAAATGTCCCTGAATTGTGTCAGCCTTTCAAATGTGTACCCCTTCAGTTCCCAGCATCAGTCTTCTTTTTGAGCCAAGGCATACTTTTTACTGTCCCTTGATCATCCCCAAGCATATCTTAGGAATATGCCTTTGCTATTTCTAGATTCTCTGCCTGAATTCTCTCCTTTCAACCCTTTCCCCAATTTTTCCCAACGACCTAGGCCTAGCTCTTCTTCTACCCCAATAAAACCTTCTACAATGACTATACATCAGTAGTCAGCAAACTTAATCTGTAAAAAAACCAAAGAGTAAACATTTTAGGCCTTGTGTACCTAAGCAAGTCTCTGTTGTAAATACTCAACTCTGCCCATCTAACAGAAAAGCATCCATAAAAAATACATAAATGGATGAATGTGGCTATATTCCAATAAAATTTTATTTACAAAAACAGGTTGTTGGCCAGATTTGGCTCATGGGTGATAGTTTGCTGACCCCTGTTCCAAATCATAGCAACTCTTCTTTTCTCTGAATTCTACTAAGCTATTTTCATAACCACTCTTTTAGTTCTATTTATAGCCTTATACTATTAGTTATATCTTCTACTATAAGCTTCTTCAGGAAAAATTTGATAGTGTGGACTCTATTGTTGAAGAAACAAATGAACACAGTATTGCATGTCAGTGAGATAAAATGTATTAGACCTAACACATTTCGAATAAATATTTCTAGTCCCCTATGTCTATCAATAATATAGCGCCAATCACATGTAATTGTCAATTTAGACAAACCAATCCCTAGGCTGTCAAGAAACATTAAGAGCTTTTCAAAAACACTGATATTGTTGACTTGCATTTCAGAGAAGAATTAATAACATTTTTCCTACAGTGAAATTTGTTTCAGCTTTTTGTATCTGATTTTAAAAACTCATTAAAGTTACATTATCTGTTTCACTAATGTGTTTTAATGAATTTTACTGAATGGTTTATTATATTTGTCATAAGTGCTGTTACCTCCCAGAAAGATAGAGTTTGGAATAAAAAAGCCTAGATTTGAGACCCAGCTCCATCAACTAGCTTTTTGACATCAGGTAAATCATTTAATAATTAGGATCTCTATTTTACTTTTTTGTAATGACAGGATAATACATGTATTCACTGCCTTTAAATGGACAATGAATGTGAAAGTCCTTTGTAACAGGTAAAATAATGTAAGTCTCACTTGTTGTTGACGATGCTATCATTGCCTTCAGGATCTTTTCCTTCAGTGTATTTTTAAAAAATAACTGCTTCTAGAATAGAGTTAAGGAGAGTGGTAGCCTCATTGATCTGGCATTCTGGCAGCACTTGGTCCAGAGCCCAAGGAACAGGAACTTGTTGGAGGTAAATGAAAAAAATCAAGGTCAAATCAAGAACTCTCTCCTTCAAGATTTCAATAGGTTCAAGAAAGAGTGACAAATTCAATCCAAAGACTATAACAATACCTAAATGGGTCTAGATCAGATGGACTAAATGGGAAACATAACACTAGAAATATAGAAAAGACATATTGGAGTGTTGGGTAGAGAACTTGAATTGATTCCAGAGAATCACTTTTAGAACAATCAGAAAGATTAAAAACAGGGCTCAACTCTGGCAGGAATAAAGGATGGGGACAAGGAACAGCTGGAAAAAAAAAAAAAATCATGGAACTATGCTTTTCTGGAACATCACATTTTCCAAGGAAGAGGACAACCATGGGTGGGCAAGACCTGGTAAGAAACCCTTAGCTGGCAGGGGTAGGACACTTCTACGTGTTGATAGAGTTGGTGTAATACAGTGGAAAGAGCAGAGCTCTGGAGCCAAGCAATTTGAATTTCAGATTTGTCCCTTTGCTAACTGCGTAATATCGATTTTCCATAAATTCGTGCTCTTTATCTGTAGATATTGTGAGGAAAGTACGTAATGCAGGGCATGGCATGTAGTTTGCATTAAATAAATGTTAGTTCTTCTTAGGACAATCTGTATCCGGATTTAAGACAATAAAATATTGTTTCCAACCAACTTTCTCCTTTCATGAAAATTCCTCAGATTTTGTTAGACCAACATATAATGTTTGAACGGACTTTAGGTGGCTAGCTGAATATTAAGGTAGCTGGGAGAAATTAGATGGGATAAAGAACATCTAGATTTTAAAAAGATCTTATGGGTTTCTTTTTTTAAGTTTTTGTTTTTAGTTGTAGTTTGAGCGAGACTGATTTCCTGTTTTTAGATAAGTACACCTAATTGAAAATGTGTTAATTTATGCATATCAACTGTGGCCATTTCCTGGATTCAATGTAAATTGAAAATTTGAAAGCCTAGCGTGAGTGCTTTTGTTATACAACAATTTTCCATCTGTTAACTTAGAATTATATACATAGATTTCCTTTCCATTTTTTATTTCTGTCTCCTAGACACTGATTATAAAGAGACTTATTAGGATTAACTTCTATATTCATTTCCTAGTTTTTGAAGTTTATTTCCTTTTTTTGTGGCATTCTTTAACATTCTATGAACTTAATTATTAAGTTTAAAATTATTATCAATAGATTATTTTCTTAAAAGCATCTCTGTGTGGTATTTTCACACTTTGAAGTAGGTATGTTGTTCTATGTATAAAAACTTATATAAGTAGAAATGTTCTATCAATATATTAATAGAATATATTGTCACTATGTATTAATTAGACTCTAGGTTGTTTTAGTTGAAGACAATAACTTTTGCTACTTTAAACAGAATGGGAGTTACTAGAGAATCATTGAGAGATCTGGAGAAACAGGCTTTAGGCTTTCAGAAACAACAATAGAACCTCACTTCTAATTGGCCTGATAGTGATTGCTATTGCCACCACCAACTTCAAAACAATGCCAACACACCAGCAAAATTGATGCCTGGCTTCCTGCTTTCAGTAGCTCACTTTCAAATCAAAGTCTCAGCAGGTACTTCTGATTGATGGAACTTAAGGCACATGTCTGCACCCTAACTGGAAAGGAACCTGGAAAATATTTTCTTTTCTTAAAATTTTAACCAAAGAGAGTAGGAATCAAAATACAGGAACCTATCAAGGTGTGGACAGATATTCAAAGTTTTAGAAGAGCCCTGAATGGCATTAGTCCACCGCACTCTGCTTGGTCTTCTCAATAGCAGTGGAGAAAATTGTTATAGAAGTTTATGTGAAGGCCAAAAAAACTCATATTTACATAGTTTTCTTTCCATTTTTAGGACTCATATAAATACTCTCTATGTAAACATGTCCAAAGTTGAATTTCTCCTTCTTGCCTGCTCCCCACCCATCCACTGCCCCTCATCATTGTTCTTTAGTTCAGTAAATGGCATTGTTATTCACCGGGAGTCATCCTTGCTCTCTTTCTCCTTCATCACTCTTCCCTCCAATCACAAAATCTTACCAACTCAAATTTTGAAATATGTATCAAATATATCCACTTCTGTCCATCTGAACTGCCACAACACTAGCCCCAGTCATAATTATCTCTTTCACAGACTATGCAGGAGTTTCTTCAGTTATCTCTTCTCTTTCCCACTTGTTATTTGTTAAGATCACTCCTTCACCAAAGAAGGTGTGTTCCTTCTATATGCTCACATGGTACCCTTATTTTTCCACAAAGGACTTTTCCAATTATATTTTTCTACACTTATAATTTAATAAGTATTTTCGCAAGTTATAAAATACCTGTCTTTCCCACTGGACTATAAGCTTCTAGAAAGCAGGGGCTGTGATTATTCATTGATATGTTCCTTATATATAACATATGTGTGGTTTAAAAAATGTAGGAATGAGGTTAACATTACATACTAACTTTGGAAGATTACATAAACTTTGCAGAGGCTTCTCTCCACAGCTTTAAAGGTCCTAAAGAATCTTTGCTCAATGCTTAATCTTTTGAGGAAATGACAATATTTTTAATGTAAAGATCTATCCTCAAGGGAGGAACCAGGAAGAAAACTTATTTATCCTAGATGGACCAGCGCATGGCTTTTGCTCATGAACGGGCCTCCACAACTACCTAAATCAGAGTTACCTACAATGGGAATTGTATTCTTTTTTTCATTTACATGTTGAGTTTTTACTATGCGCTAGGTAGGCACTGTGTGCAAAGCTAGGGATGCAAAGATGACTCGGACATCTCCAAATTGCTCCCAATCTAGTGGGAGGAGAAGCTTTAACAACCTCTTTATAGGATTATCTAATAAATGATCTATCTCTAATGGAGAGTAAATAAAAGTCTTTTTTTTTTTAAACATCTTTATTGAAGTATAATTGCCTTACAATGGTGTGTTAGCTTCTGCTTTATAACAAAGTGAATCAGTTATACACATACAATATGTTCCCATATCTCTTCCCTCTTGCATCTCCCTCCCTCCCACCCTCCCCATCCCACCCCTCTAGGTGGTCACAAAGCACTGAGCTGATCTCCCTGTGCTATGTGGCTGCTTCCCAAATAAAAGTCTTGATAATAGAATGATTGATATTACTGGCAGAATGAAGACCAGGCAAGATTCAACTTGAAGATTAATCACAAACCAGGAAGAATGTTAAAGAAAGATATTTCAGACAGAGATAATAAGAATAAAAGTATCAGTGCTTGAGTGAGTGAAGATGGTTGTGTCTCCTAGTCCGTGAGGGAGGATTAAAAAAAAAAAAAAAAAAAAAAAAGACCAGTTATTCCTCAGGCTAGATGAGGGAGAATGGCTTGACCACTCCATATTAAACTGCTGTCCTACAGAGACTGTTTTTCATCTACTAACAGTTGGTCCTGTGCTGTAGGTCAGTTTTGATTAGTGTTGCTAGGTTTGTACTTCTCTGTCCATTCTTGCTGACCCCACCCCTTTTGTGATAGACCACAGAAATCATAATATGGTTGGCCAAGGAGAAGATGCCATATGCGGACATTAAACACAAGTTGCCTCCTTTCCAAGATCACCTTCACCTCCAGCCTTGTCAGAGGCACATGTTGTGAGTCTCATCCCATCAAGGCCAGAACAATACGGACTCAAGTTTTAATCCTGCCTCCTTTTCATCTCAAACCAATCACTAGCACTTGTCCACAGGAGAAACACTGAATGTAGAGTCAGACTGACCCACGTAGAAATCCTGGCTTGGCTACTTATGACTTTAGGAATGTTACTTATCCTCTCTCAGATGATTTCTTCCGGAAAATGAAGATGGGAGTATTTCCTTACAGAGTTGGCATCATGATCGTGGGAAACAGGATGAGCAAAAGTGCACATGGCAGGCAGTCCATACTGGCTCCTTATTTTCATGTTTCTCCCTACATTATAGCAACTCTTTTGTAATCTAAGCAATCCATGTGATAAACTACCCCATCCTAATGCTATTACTAGTCTCCATTAGATTAAGACAGTCTCAGTGGTCCTTTAACAGTTAGCATAACCTCAGTAATCTTAGGTCAACCTGAGCTTTGAAATCCAGGGTGCTGTAGCCCCACAATCACAGCCTTAGATCTCTGAAAACACCTGATTTTTCAGTCAGCCACATGAACTCTAAAGAGATGAAGTCAACTTTGTATTTCTCCACTGTGCCACCAATGTATGGTTTATGTGAAAGAGATGTTCAATTTCTGTTAATAAATGACATTTATACACACATCTTCCTTTTCCAGTCCTAAGCAAATGCAGTATGCTGTGGCTATGAATGCTATAATGCACCAACTCTCCCCGGTGCAACTAAAATGTAAGAAAACAAAGAGGAGTTGTGTTTGCCCTCATCAGTACACTTACGCAAACTAATTACTCTCCCCTTCCTTCCTTGCGCCCTCACTCTCCCCTCTACCTACCCTTTTGTGTTTATGAGGAATGAAAGCAAGACCCAGCCCATTTCTTTTGAGTTTATTATTCTGACTGCTAGGCACCTGCTTCCTGCAGTTCCTTTTGTGTAGAAAGCATTAAGCCTTTCTTCCATTCACTTTAAGATGCTTTAAGAGTCACATCAGTAGGATGTAATTAAAAAAGACAAGAACAGCAGGGAAAATGCCAGACAATTACTAAGAGACACAGGGTAAAAACAAGGTTGAGACAAACTAGTTTGGATCAAAAGGAATTCTGATTACCACCATAGTTATTATTGGTATTTAACATTTATTGGGTACCAACATGGAGTTACGCACTGTATAGAACATAGAATGAGACCCTTTCCTAGCCAGGCAGCAATATTTAAAAAGCTGTGAGATTCTTCTAAAGCTGCTAGTCTTAGGTGATACTCTCCTGTGTGGAGGATTGGAGACTTGTGATCCTATGCAGATCTTGCAGTTATTATAGGGGAAATAAATGAGATAATAAACTAAAAAATGACAATTGTTTACAGCGAGAACTCAAGAAGAATTTGTTATACAGGGGGAAGGCAGGCTTAATCATTCATAACAGCGTTAGGTACCTAAGTGAAGCTGCTGCCTTCCTGGCGAATGTTGCTTTCCCCGTGTATAAAGCGGAATTCTTCAGGTTGTGCTGTACTTTCAGCAAGTCCCTGTAAAAATACTGTTTTAGTTTTTCTTGAGAAAATGTTGAGGCATTTTTCAAAGCACTCGAATAGTATTATCAAATGTAAATATTTAACCGTAGGCAAACCAGCTAATAGCCCAAGTCCTTTGACTTGGCAAAAGCTTATTTAAAAAAAATCTCTGTAGATCTTGTACCAGAAAGAGTACCTGATAAATAATAGGTGCTGATGGAACGAGTTAAGAAATAAATGAATGAAAACATATTTAAATAATCAAACTACCAAAACAACTGGGTTCTGAATTTTCTGTACAGGAAGCTGTTTAGAAAAAAAAGCCTTTTAGTCAGCCATACCAAGCTGCGACAAGGCCATAAATTGTAACCGATACAGGCTGTGTCAGTGATGTGACACGTGGGAGCCAAGAAATTGTCTTTCTGTTATATTTGCTATTAGCCCAACCCTTGTTTAAGTCTAGTTAATTTGCATTCATTTGCTTACTTTCAGGCATGAGCTGATTCTTATAAGTGCATTTTCAGACAAATAAAACTTACTCTCTTAAGTCCTAAAACTATTTTGGATGGATATCTTTCCAAAATATGTATACATTGCCATTCTTTCTGAAGCAGAGCATATTCTGTTCAGTTTTGATCTGCACATTTTTGGAGTAATGTTGGAAAATTGGAGCAGATTTAGAAAATAACTTTCCACAAACTTCACAGCCCGGGACACAGATCCTGTGCTTGTTGCCTTCCCAGCTTGCAACTCTGAGACATTTGAGTATTCAAAATTCCAATCTGGTGTTCCAGGTGGTTTTAAAGGGTATTAGTTTAGGTAGGAAGATAAAATATGTTTTTTTAATTAGTGATTTTTTTAAAACTTGATTTTTATGTTTTAAATTATTTAGACTCTGTTTGTATTCTTATCCCAGGGTCTGCAAAAGATAGACTGGATCAGTACCAAGTTTGTCAACGTGAGCCATCCTCAAGATAATAGAGAAAAAAGGAATGTGAGTATCCATCCATGTCATTATAAGTAAGCTCCTTTCTCTCTACACTTTCTAATGAATCAAAAGTGACTGAAAAAAACCTGGAGATCAATCCAGTACAAACCATCTTTACCATGGACATATTTGAATTTAAATGGAACTCTTGAATGCTACCATGTCTCTAATTCTGTAGAGTATGTTCTGTTGGCTATGACTGCATAACCTTTGGACAAAAAACAGTAGGAAAGGCAAGCCTTGGAAAAAACAATTTATCAGGGTGAAATCCATATTATCGTTAATCATGAAGATTTCCCTGAAAATATTTGCCAGGTTTTTTTTTTTTTGAGGATAAACTGGGATATCAATGCTTGCTATTCACTTAAAAACAGGATAAAGTGACTATTTTCTTTCTCTTTTACATATAAAAATGAACAGATCAGATAGCTCTGATTATCTCAGATAATTAAGTAGATGGAACTGAATGCCTATAGCGGTGTTTACCACACGATTTACCCTGAGCTTCGCTGCCTCTGTTTTCTTCCCACACTCTCTGGAGCACTCACTGGTAGTTGAATGTAAATGTAGACTTCACCAAGCAGCATATTTCTCCCTCTTGATGGCTTGGCTTAATGATACCTGCTCTTAAACTGTCCTCAAGACTCAAATCCAGGCCACACAGTCTACTATTCTAAGAAGAATCCCCTCCCAAGAAGGAGGCCTGACTTCTCAGTTTTTTTTCTGAAGCTGGGTCATCACCTGAGGTGCCTCTTTTGCAGTTTGGAAACTTGCAAAACCAAGTGCTGTTCCAAGTTACTTCCTTTATTTTTTAAAAACACTTTCTTGGATTACTATTTGCCGAAGATGTAATATGAAGGAATAGAAAAGTGCTTTGAGTACAGTTTGTATCTCTTTGGTGGAGATTAAACATTTTCTAATGAACTGTAAACACTTTGAAAGGGGATTGGAAGAACAATTTTCACAGCCAATGAAAATGTGTGAAAATTATTTTTACTGCATTAGTTTGCACTGCTGCAGTATTTTGAATATTTGCCAAACTGTGTGAATAATTAGTGTGGTTTAATAACCAAATATGTTCATTCAGTCACGTGTGAGAAATAAATTTATCATGCATTGCTTTTTTGTTCTTATATTCTTATGTATAGTAAACCTAGTCTAACCAACTAAAATATTGCTATGTGATCTACCACAGGTGGTCCTAGACTCATAGGATCATAGATTATGCTTAGCTGTTCAACCCATAACTAATTAGTAGCTGTGACAGCTTACACAGCAGCCTGCTTTAAAGCAGAGAAGTCTAGGTGGTAAATGTGAAACAAAAGCCAATTTAATAAAGAAACTCTGCATTTGATAAGAGTAGGACATGCATAGGGATTTTATTCCTCTTGCTCTGACAAATGTGGAAGTAATGTTGTTGATCCAGATCCGCAGCTATAATTACTGCAAAAATCATTTAAAAGTCCCAAAGGTTGCTGTTGACTCTCCCATTGTTGCACCATGCTCACTCATGAACTGTTTAGTCTTCCTTCAGTTGAACTACTAGACTGAGCACTCCTGCAGGGCAACTGTAAGACATACTCACTCCTGGCTGAATCTTGAAAAAGTCTGTTGAATGTAAAAAAAAAAAAAAAAAAAAAAAATCCCGAGGGTTCTCATGGCACTTGGGACCATGTCCTAAGCATGTGCACCATTGGTTGGGTTTCCATTCAGCCATGAGCTTCGAGATGAGGGATTCTGTTGCAGGGTCAGCCATCTAACTTTAATCCAAAGACTTCAGACAGCAAGAAAGACCTCACATTCTTTTTTTCCCCAGATAATTCTATGGTTGGAAATACATTTTAAGAAAACATTAAGTGAATGTGGTAAAAGAACGGAACTTGAAAGATGAAAAGGATGATTGTGGATCATCAGAAGCAACTCTGTCTGATTTAGAGATAGATGTGAGATTCAAAGGTCAGTGCTATGTATTGGATATAATGGTGTTATGTGTTAGAGTCAGGCAGACCTGTGCTTGGACCCTGGCTCTGCTCACTGCTAGTTGGCTGACCTTGGGCAGTTACTTAACACCTCTACACCTTACTGTCTTCAGTATGCACAATAAAATCTGTAGAATAACACTAACCCAGCAGATTTATTGTCAGTATTAAATGAAATAAGGTTCAGTACTTAGAATAGACTAGATACTCAGCAAGCCGAAAGTATGTTTTTCCCATTAATATTAACATAAAGTTAAGAAAATAAACCCCTGCCAAATTTGAATAAATCTATTCTCCCTAAATCCGAGATGGCTGTTTAAATTGACACAGAGCAAAGAATATCTTTTATATCTCTGATGGGAACATCATATTTCAAAGTTTAGACCATTACAGGTAATAGGAAGGCAATCCATTCAGGAAATTTAGTTCAGTCAGAAAGTCATTTCTGTAGACAATTTTAATCTTTTATGTTGTTAATCATCTCTGTAGACCTGGAGCATGTTGAAAATTTATTATATTAAAATTTATTATATTAATGGATATGTTTTGCTTATTCTGGCAATCTGAGTGAGTTTCAGTAAACTGTGAAATTGTAGAAATCATGAAAATAATAAAATATATATAGGCCGGAGCTCCAGTGGGTAACCTTTAATAACAATCTAGGCAACTGCCTGCAAACCAAGCTTGAAACCCTGTCAGAGATCAAGGGACGTGGGCTCTGGCTCTTATTTCCTTTGTGACTCAGCTGAAAGTATTATTTGTGGTTCTCACAAATGTAAGTGTACCACATGACCTTTACTGGAAGTGCAGTTCATAATATCTTTCACATTCATGTTCTTCTTCCTCCAGTGTTTATGTATCTTCCATGTCTTTTCCCTTCAGAGTCTTCCCTATTCATGAATAGCCTATACTTTTCCTTCCTGCTTTTAGTTCATCAACTTTCTCCTCCATTATCATCTATGAAAGACCATGTCATCATGTCAGCAAATCCTTAAAGTTTGGGTTTGAGATTTATGATTCCATTGTAATATCCTGTTTTATCCAGCAGTAGTCTATTACACTGAAATCTAGATGGAAAAATATTAGCTAATATTCATATCCTAACCCATCACAGTATTATTCACCCTTGGTATCTCAATGTCTTGCAAATACACAGAGAGGATTGGATGATATCACCAAAGCTCTCTCCATCAAGGAGTTGATTGTAAAAAGAGGACATAGAAAAATGAAAGCATTACTTTAGTGAATCGCAAAATATCTGCCTGGCATTCATTTTCATGCACCATGTTCATAAATACATTTCTAGACAAGGCAAAACTCTGGGGCATTATAGCTCCTCTAGACTCTTTTCTGATGAATACTTGTCTTCTTTTTAATTTAGGTTGATTGTTAGAATTATTAGCACAAGAAGCACAGACTTGCTAAATCACTTCCCTGTGATCTCACAGAATAAGGCAAAAGATGTTAGGAATAGAGCTGAGGACTCTTGATGTTTAGTTTCTTGCGCTAGTTATTAAGCCCATGTCTTCTGTATTAGCTGTACAAAAGGCATATCTGGTGTCAGTAAGTAAACCATATGTTTATCAGGCAGAAAATGTGCAGCACAGTTTCTCTCCTTCTACTGTCAGAGTGCTTAAGAGTACAGTTTTGGAACAGAAAAGATGCAGAATGCCATGAGGCTGTTGCAGCTACACCAGGCTTGGAGCCCTGAGGTTGAAGAGAGGAAAACGCTGTGGTGAAATGAGCTTCCTAAACAGTACAGCCTGATATTTTATCCCCTGCCTACTGGCACGTCCTACGGAAATAAGGATCAATCTTGACATGCAAATAACTTAAAAATGTGTGTATTATTATGACTAATTTTATAATGCTGTCACCTATTTCCCACTCATCCTTTTTAGTTAAAATAAAATAATATGTGGCAGTGAGGCTTTGAGAAGCAAATGATTACAGGGTACGTTAACAATAATACCCCAGTTAGAGTCTGGTGGTTTGGAACAGGGAACACCCTCAGCTTTGCTTTGAGCTATTAATTAACCAACCGGTCATTAACTGCTGCTAACAATTGATTTAGAAGGAATTATTGCTTAAATAGCAGGAGGTGTCCAAGAGGAAAATAAATTAAAACAAAGAACTGCTGGATCCTGAGAAAAAAATAGGAGTTCTTGAAATATACAGAATAGCTGCAAGGACTCTGTAATTATCAAGTGATAAACAATCATTGGGAAGCACATTCCTTTATTTTATTTTTTTTCCAGAAATAGTGACAGTGTCTTATAATCAAGGACCTCACTGTCTTTATGAACTGAATGATCCAAAATGAATGATGTTATTAGAAGCATAACTGAAGTAGTAAATTGTCATTTAAATGAGTTACCAAAACATTTACATGGATCACAGATATACGGTCTTGGCAATGTATTATGGACGTTTAGTTTACAAACAAAATTTTTAAATAAAAAAAACAAAGCAACAACGTATCTATTGCCCATAAGCTGAATCACACGAGAACTTACTGTGTGATTTCAGGGGCATCATATTCACCCTCTATCCGTCCTTGGGCTAGTTTATTTTAAAGGCGTTAGCCTCACCTGAAGATTATCCTTCTCCTATTACCTTAAGAATCGAGCTTACGGGGGTTAATGGTTTTGATGTAAAGTAGCAATAAGAAAACTCATAGTAACCAAAGGAACTAAAGAAAATCTGTAGTTTTTTTTTTTTTTTTTTTAAATTCCAGAGGAGTTTCTGGACTGGTTTTTTTTTTTTTTTTTAATTTATTTATTTATTTATTTATTTTATTTTTTTTGGCTGTGTTGGGTCTTCGTTTCTGTGCGAGGGCTTTCTCCAGTTGCGGCAAGCGGAGGCCACTCTTCATCGTGGTGCGCGGGCCTCTCACTGTCGCGGCCTCTCCTGTTGCGGAGCACAGGCTCCAGACGCGCAGGCTCAGTAATTGTGGCTCACGGGCCTAGCCGCCCCACGGCACGTGGGATCTTCCCAGACCAGGGCTCGAACCCGTGTCCCCTGCATCGGCAGGCAGACTCTCAACCACTGCGCCACCAGGGAAGCCCAATCTGTAGTTTTTGAGTGAATTATTTTCCATTTTACTAAAGTCAGCTTTAAGAAATACTATAACCAATAATCACAATAATATTTTTTAACCAAAATCCTTTATCTGCCTTAGATTTCAATCAAGTTTATTGAGCACCTACAATATATGAGGAACCAAGGAAGTCTTTCTCCCTATCTGAATTGCTAACTGACCAAGATCTTATGAATAATTTTAACCTGAGAGGTAAATATCAGTGTTTCCTAACCTTTAGGTTGCTTATTTTGTTCACTCCTTTGAGAAAAATAGGTGTCCTGAAGTTTAATTGTAATAGAATTTTAAGTGGGTAGTTTTTGAGGTAAGTTTTTAAGGCTGTAAGTGGTGATTTCATTTGACGGTATCCTGTTTCTTTAGAAGCACTTTGGAAATTTGTGGGGAATTTTTGTTTATCACAATACGAGGGAAGGGGTTTGCTACTGACGTTTAGCAGACAGGCATCTAGGGATATACATATAAACATACAATATTTTTTGTACATTTTAATATATACCAAATTTTCCAGGAATGCAAACACCATGAAAACCAAGAAAAGATTGTTCTTTGTTTTGTTTGGAAATTTCCCAAGAGTGATTTACAATTTTAGAAGCTCACTTGGCTGACAGCGATGCTATTTGTGGTATTAGGACTGCTAATAGGTACACATATTTCGGTTTACGTGTGTAGCTGTCACAGTCAATACGTACAGGCAGTCCTTGCTTTACACAGCACCATGTTAATTGAAACCTGTGCATATTGGAGCTGTGGCCTCCCTTTACATGATTCTGAAATGCATGGCTTCAGTTAACACAGTAAAGAAAGAACTGTGTAAAGCAAGGACTACTTATGATGAGATTCGAAAATTAGAGATTTCCTTAACAGACTGACTTAGAATTAACATTATTAAATGGGTAGATAGACAAAATACAGGGATATCATGAAGTTTCATGAATAAAATCTGTTTAAAAAATTCTTCACTTTTTCCGTCTCATACTTTTTAAATGTTGAAGTCAAATGGCAAGAAACATGAAAGTTACATGAAAATAATTTATTTATTTATGATTGGGATGTGTCTTGACTTGACTGTCTTATGTTACTTTTTCTTTCCACCATCAATTTCCCATTGTTTATTGAAGGATATGGCTTCCATGATTGTAATGGTTAATTTTATGTGTCAACTTGGAGGGTGATTTCAAATGAGATTACGTTTAAATTTGTGAATTTAGGGTAAGACAGATTGCCCTCCATAATGTGGGTGGGCCACATCTAATCAGCTGAAGGTCTGAATAGAACAAAAAGACCAGCCTCCCTGAGCAAAAGAAAATTCTTCAGTAGACTGTCTTCATATTTCACCTGTACAATTGACCCTCATTTGTCTCTGGATTGCCAGCTCACAATGCAGCTTTGGACTTGTCATCCTCCATAATCAAGTGAGCCAGTCCTTATAATACATACACACACACACAAAACACATCTTATTGTTTCTGTTTCTCTAGAACCCTGGCCAATGATTTTAAAAAAAATTAACATACAGTAAAGTTGCTTTTTTTTTTTTGATGTATAGCAGTATGACTTTAGCACATGGATAGATTCAATGTGAACACCACCACATCAGGAAACAGAATAGATCCATTACTCCAAAAAACTCCCTGAGGCTGCTCCTATGGAGTCATGCCCTCCCCACACTCTGAACCCCTGACAATGAGTAATCTGTTTTCCAATAAGGTCAATATAACTTTTGTCTTTTACTCAGGATAATGCCTTTAAGATTCAACTGATTTTTTGCATGTATCAATAGTGTGTTCCTTTTTATTGTTAGCAGTTCTCCATTGCATGCCCAAGGTCTTCTTATACACAAGAGATATATTTATGCATTGATATGTATGTGAGATTTCAAAAAGAAATATGCTTTCTGTGATAATTTTTTTTTACTCTCAATAACATGTTATAAAAAGTGAATTATTCTGACATAAGAGTTATAAGTAAGGTCCAGTTTATTTGTGAAAAATGTCATATTTCTATTTTTTCTTTTATGGACAGTCTGCAATTTATCTTATGTAATCACTACCTTAGTTAAGGTTATTTTTCTCTTTATCATGTTAACAAGTCTGCTCTGTTATTATATGTCTTATCACTTGTTTTTATTCCAGTAGCTTCTGGGATCTCTGAACTTCCATTTTCTTGTACTTCTTTTGAATTATGTAGGTGTCTTCAAGTATGTACAATTACATATTGAAATACATGTTATTATAATAACATTGAAATATATATTACCTTGTAAATTACTTTCCTTTTATCTCCTTTTTATAATATTTAGCATATTGTTTAGAGTTGTTTAAAAGTTACGTGGCTATTAGCTCTACAACAAATGCTAAAGGAACTTCTCTAAGTAGGAAACACAAGAGAAGAAAAGAACCTACAAAAACAAACCCATAACAATTAAAAATCTGGTAATAGGAACATACATATCGATAATTACCTTAAAACTGAATGTATTAAATCCTCCAAACAAAAGACACAGGCTCTCTGAATAGATGCAGAAACAAGACCCACATATACTGTCTACAAGAGACCCACTTCAGACCTAGGAACAAATACAGACTGAGTGAGGGGATGCAAAAAGATATTCTATGCAAATGGAAATCAAACGAAAGCTGGAGTAGCAATACTCATATCAGATAAAATAGACTTTAAATAAAGAATGTTACAGTAGACAAGGGAGGACACTACATAATGATCAAGGGATCAATCCAAGAAGAAGATATAACAATTATAAATATATATGCACCCAACATAGGAGCACCTCAATACATAAGGCAATTGCTAACAGCTATAAGAGAGGAAATTGACAGTAACACAATAATAGTGGGAGAATTTAACACCTCATTTACACCAATGGACAGATCATCCAAACAGGAAATTAATAAGGAAACACAAGCTTTAAACGGCACAATAGACCAGATAGATTTAATTGATATTTTTAGGACATTCCATCCAAAAACAGCAGATTACACTTTCTTCTCAAGTGTGCACGGAACATTCTCCAGGATAGATCACATCTTGGTCACAAATCAAGCCTCAGTAAATTTAAGAAAACTGAAATCATATCAAGCATCTTTTCTGACCACAACACTATGAGATTAGAAATCAATTACAGGGGGAAAAAACATAAAAAACACAAAAACATGGAGGCTAAACAATACGTTACTACATAACCAAGAGATCACTGAAGGAAATCAAAGAGGAAATCAAAAAATACCTAGAGACAAATGATAACAAAAACACCATGATCCAAAACCTATGGGAGGCAGCAAAAGCAGTTCCAAGAGGGAATTTTATAGCAATACAAGCTTACCTCAAGAAACAAGAAAAATCACAAATAAACAATCTAACCTTACACCTAAAGGAACTAGAGAAAAGAATAAACAAAACCCAAAGTTAGTAGAAGGAAAGAAATCATAAAGATCAGAATATAATCATATAATCAGAAATCATAAAGATCAGAATCATAAAGAGCAGAAATAAATGAAATAGAATCAAAGAAAACAATAGAAAAGATCAATAAAACTAAAAGCTGGTTCTTTGAGAAGATAAACAAAATTGATAAACCATTAGCCAGACTCATCAAGAAAAAGAAGGAGAGGCCTCAAATCAATAAAAGTAGAAATGAAAAAGGAGAACTTACAACATACACCGCAGAAATACAAAGCATCCTAAGAGACTGCTACAAGCAACTCTATTCCAATAAAATGGGCAACCTGGAAGAAATGGACAAATTCTTAGAAAGGTATAACCTTCCAAGACTGTACCAGGAAGAAATAGAAAATATGAGCAGACAAATCACAAGTAATGAAATTAAAACTGTGATTAAAAATCGTCCAACAAACAAAAGTCCAGGACCAGATGGCTTCACAGGTGAATTCTATCAAACATTTAGAGAAGAGCTAACACCCATCCTTCTCAAACTCTTCCAAAAAATTGCAGAGGAAGGAACACTCCCAAACTCATTCTATGAGGCCACCATCACCCTGATACCAAAACCAGACAAAGATACTACAAAAAAAGAAAATTACAGACCAATATGACTGATGAATATAGATGCAAAAATCCTCAACAAAATACTAGGAAACAGAATCCAACAACACATTAAAAGGACCATACACCATGATCAAGTGGGATTTACCCCAGGGATGCAAGGATTCTTTAATATACACAAATCAATCAATGTGATACACCATATTAACAAATAGAAGGATAAAAACCATATGATCATCTCAGTAGATGCAGAGAAAGCTTTGACAAAATTCAATACCCATTTATGATAAAAAACTGTTCAGAAAGTGGGCATAGAGGGAACCTACCTCAACATAATAAAGATCATATACGACAAATTCACAGCAAACATCATTCTCAATGGTGAAAAAATGAAAGCATTTCCACTAAGATCAGGAACAAGACAAGGATGTCCTCTCTCGCCACTATTATTCAACATAGTTTTGGAAGTCCTAACTATGGCAATCAGAGAAGAAAAAGAAATACAAATTGGAAAAGAAAAAGTAAAACTGTCACTGTTTGCAGATGACATGATACTATACATAGAGAATCCTAAAACTGCCAACAGAAAACTACTAGAGCTAATCAGTGAATTTGGTAAAGTTGCAGGATACAAAATTAATGCACAGAAATCTCTTGCATTCCTATACACTAATGATGAAGAATCTGAAAGAGAAATTAAGGAAACACTCCCATTACCATTGCAACAAAAAGAATAAAATGTCTAGGAATAAACCTACCTAGGGAGACAAAAGACCTGTATGCAGAAAATTATAAGACACTGAGGAAAGAAATTAAAGATGATACAAACAGATGGAGAGATATACCATGTTCTTGGATTGGAAGAATCATTATTGTGAAAATGACTGTACTACCCAAAGCAATCTACAGATTCAATGAAATTACCAATGGCATTTTTTACAGAACTAGAACAAAAAATCTTAAAATTTGTATGGAGACACAAAAGACCCCAAATAGTCAAAGCAGTCTTGAGGGGAAAAAAAAAGAGCTGGAGGAATCAGACTCCCTGACTTCAGACTATACTACAAAGCTACAGGTAAAAGAATGAAATTAGAACACTCCCTAACACCATACACAAAAATAAACTCAAAATGGATTAAAGACCTAAATGTAAACTGGACACTCTAAAACTCTTAAAGGAAAACATAGGAAGAACACTCTTTGACATAAATCACAGCAAAATCTTTTTTGATCCACCTCTTAGAGTAATGGAAATAAAAACAAAAATAAACAAATGGGACCTAATGAAACTTAAAAGCTTTTGCACAGCAAAGGAAACCATAAAGAAGACAGAAAGACAACCCTCAGAATGGGAGAAAATACTTGCAAATGAAGCAACTGACAAAGGATTAATCTCCAAAATATACAAGCAGGTCATGCAGCTCAATATCAAAAATATAAACAACCCAATCCAAAAATGGGAGGAACACCACTGTAAAGCAATTTTACTCCAATAAAGATGTTAAAAAAATAAAATGGGCGGAAGACCTAAATAGACATTTCTCCAAAGAAGATAGACAGATTACCAACAAACACATGAAAGGATGCTCAACATCACTAATCATTAGAGAAATGCAAATCAAAACTACAATGAGGTATTACCTCACACCAGTTAGAATGGACAACATCAGAAAATCTACAAACAACAAATGCTGGAGAGGGTGTGGAGAAAAGGGAACCCTCTTGCACTGTTGGTGGGAATGTAAATTGATACAGTCACTATGGAGAACAGTATGGAGGTTCCTTAAAAAACTAAAAAAAGAATTACCTTATGACCCAGCAATCCCACTACTGGGCATATACCCAGAGAAACCATAATTCAGAAAGACACATACACCCCAATGTTCATTGCAGCACTGTTTACAACAGCCAGGTCATGGAAGCAACCTAAATGCCCATCGACAGATGAATAGATAAAGAAGATGTGGTACATATATACCATGGAATATTTCTTAGCCATAAAAAGGAACGAAACTGGGTCATTTGTAGAGACGTGGATGGATGTAGAGACTGTCATATGGAGTGAAGTAACTGAGAAAGAGGAAAACAAATATCGTATATTAGCACATTTATGTGGAACCTAGAAAAATGGTACAGATGAACCGGTTTGCAGGGCAGAAATTGAGACACAGATGCAGAGAACAAACGTATGGGCACCAAGAGGGGAAAGTAGCGGGGGTGGTGGTGGTGGGATGAACTGGGAGATTGGGATTGACATATATACACTAATATGTATAAAATGGATAACTAATAAGAACCTGCTGTATAAAAAAAAAAGTTATGTGGTTATTTGGTCATAACATATGAATTTCATTTTAACGTATTAAAGAACTGATTTTTTAAAATACAGGACATTTGGACAGATAGTTTTGAGAGCCAATGCTTTAAACCTTATACCTACAACTACTTAAATACTTTTTTTTTTTTTTTCTTCTCCAGGGACATTAGAACTTTCTAGTTTGACTAGATGGCCTCTAACTACCCTTTGCATTCAGAGAATTTAGAATATTTATTATAGGCATGAATGTGGGTTTTTTTCATTCATGTTCTATCAGTCAGTTTAGGCTCAGTTATTCCGCAGTAATAAACAGCCCCTAAATCTTTTTTTTTTTTTATTATCTTTATTGGAGTATAATTGCTTTACAATGGTGTGTTAGTTTCTGCTTTATAACAAAGTGAATCAGTTATACATATACATATATCCCCATATCTCCTCCCTCTTCCATCTCCCTCCCTCCCACCCTCCCTATCCTACCCCTCTAGGTGGTCACAAAGCACCGAGCTGATCTCCCTGTGCTATGTGGCTGCCTCCCACCAGCTATGTATTTTATATTTGGTAGTGTATATATGTCCATGCCACTCTCTCACTTCATCCCAGCTTACCCTTCCCCCTCCCCATATCCTCAAATCCATTCTCTAGTAGGTCTGCATCTTTATTCCTGTCCTGCCCCTACTTTCTTCGTGACCATTTTTTTTTCTTAGATTCCATATATATGTGTCAGCATTCGGTATTTGTTTTTCTCTTTCTGACTTACTTCACTCTGTATGACAGACTCTAGGTCCATCCACCTCACTACAAATAACTCAATTTTGTTTCTTTTTATGGCTGAGTAATATTCCATTGTATATATGTGCCACATCTTCTTTATCCATTCATCTGTTGATGGACACTTAGGTTGCTTCCATGTCCTGGCTATTGTAAATAGAGCTGCAATGAACATTGTGGTACATGACTCTTTTTGAATTATGGTTTTCTCAGGGTATATGCCCAGTACTGGGATTGCTGGGTCATATGGTAGTTCTATTGTTAGTTTTTTAAGGAACCTCCATACTGGTTCTCCATAGTGGCTGTATCAATTTACATTCCCACCAACAGTGCAAGAGGGTTCCCTTTTCTCCACACCCTCTCCAGCATTTATTGTTTCTAGATTTTTTAATGATAGCCTTTCTGACTGGTGTGAGGTGATACCTCATTGTAGTTTTGATTTACATTTCTCTAATGATTAGTGATGTTGAGCATTCTTTCATGTGTTTGTTGGCAATCTGTTTATCTTCTTTGGAGAAATGTCTATTTAGGTCTTCTGCTCATTTTTGGATTGGTTTGTTTATATTTTTGATATTGATCTGCATGAGCTGCCTGTAAATTTGAGAGTTTAATCCTTTGTCAGCTGCTTCATTTGCAAATATTTTCTCCCATTCTGAGGGTTGTCTTTTCATCTTGTTTATGGTTTCCTTTGCTGTGCAAAAGCTTTTAAGTTTCATTAGGTCCCATTTGTTTATTTTTGTTTTTATTTCCATTTCTCTAGGAGGTGGGTCAAAAAGGATCTTGCTGTGATTTATGCCATGGAGTGTTCTGCCTATGTTTTCCTCTAAGAGTTTAAAAGTGTCTGGCCTTACATTTAAGTATTTAATCCATTTTGAGTTTATTTTTGTGTATGGTGTTAGGGAGTGTTCTAATTTCATTCTTTTACATGTAGCTGTTCAGTTTTCCCAGCACCACTTATTGAAGAGGCTGTCTTTTCTCCACTGTATATTCTTGCCTCCTTTATCAAAGATATGGTGACCATATGTTCATGGGTTTACCTCTGTGCTTTCTATCCTGTTCCATTGATCTATATTTCTGTTTTTATGCCTGTACCATACTGTCTTGATTACTGTAGCTTTGTAGTATAGTCTGAAGTCAGGGATCCTGATTCCTCCAGCTCCATTTTTCTTTCTCAAGTTTGCTTTGGCTATTAGAGGTCTTTTGTGTTTCCATACAAATTGTGAGATTTTTTGTTCTAGTTCTGTGAAAAATGCATGTGGTAGTTTGATAGGGATTGCATTGAATCTGTAGATTGCTTTGGGTAGTATAGTCATTTTCACAATGTTGATTCTTCCAGTCCAAGAACATGGTATATCTCTCCATCTATTTGTATCATCTTTAATTTCTTTCATCAGTGTCTTATAATTTTCTGCATACAGGTCTTTTGTCTCCCTAGGCAGGTTTATTCCTAGAAATTTTATTCTTTTTGTTGCAATGGTAATGGGAGTGTTTCCTTAATTTCTCTTTCAGATTCTTCATCATTAGTGTATAGGAATGCAAGAGATTTCTGTGCATTAATTTTGTATCCTGCAACTTTACCAAATTCACTGATTAGCTCTAGTAGTTTTCTGTTGGCAGTTTTAGGATTCTCTATGTATAGTATCATGTCATCTGCAAACAGTGACAGCTTTACTTCTTCTTTTCTGACTTGGATTCCTTTTATTTCTTTTTCTTCTCTGATTGCTGTGGCTAAAACTTCCAAAACTATGTTGAATAATAGTGGTGAGAGTGGGCAACCTTGTCTTGTTCCTGATCTTAGTGGAAATGGTTTCAGTTTTTCACCGTTGAGGACTATGTTGGCTGTGGGTTTGTCATATATGGCCTTTATTTTGTTGCGGTAAGTTCCCTCGATGCCTACTTTCTGGAGGGTTTTTATCATAAATGGGTGCTGAATTTTGTCAAAGCTTTCTCTGCATCTATTGTTATGATCATATGGTTTTTCTCCTTCAATTTGTTAATATGGTGTATCACATCAATTGATTTACGTATATTGAAGAATCCTTGCATTCCCGGGATAAACACCACTTGATCATGGTGTATGATCCTTTTAATGTGCTGTTGCATTCTGTTTGCCAGTATTTTGTTGAGGATTTTTGCATCTATGTTCATCAGTTATATTGGCTTGTAGTTTTCTTTCTTTGTGACCTCTTTGTCTGGTTTTGGTATCAGGGTGATGGTAGCCTCGTAGAATGAGTTTGGGAGTGTTCCTCCCTCTGCTATATTTTGGAAGAATTTGAGAAGGATAGGTGTTAGCTCTTCTCTAAATGTTTGGTAGAATTCGCCTGTGAAGCCATCTGGTCCTGGGCTTTTGTTTTTTGGAAGATTTTTTAATCACAGTTTCAATTTCAGTGCTTGTGATTGGTCTGTTCATATTTTCTATTTCTTCCTGGTTCAGTCTCAGAAGGTTGTGCATTTCTAAGAATTTGTCCATTTCTTCCAGGTTGTCCATTTTATTGGCATATAGTTGTTTGTAGTAATCTCTCATGATCCTTTGTATGTCTGCAGTGTCAGTTGTTACTTCTCCTGTTTCATTTCTAATTCTATTGATTTGAGTCTTCTCCCTTTTTTTCTTCATGAGTCTGGCTAATGGTTTATCAATTTTGTTTATCTTCTCAAAGAACCAGCTTTTAGTTTTATTGATCTTTGCTATAGTTTCCTTCATTTCTTTTTCATTTATTTCTGACCTGATCTTTATGATTTCTTTCACAGACCCTAATTCTTAATGGCTTTTGATAACAGGATTATTTCTTGCTCATGTTACTTCATGGGTCAGCTTGATGCCTTATTTTTTCTTCATTCTGAGACCAAGGATGAAAGAGCAGCCTCTATATGTTATGTGGTTGTCTTGCAGTAGAGAGAAAAGAGCAATGGTAGAACAAATGATGCCTCAAACCTTTTTCTGAATGTGTTTCATGTTAATTCCACTTACATTTCATTGACTAAAATAACCATGTGGTCAAGCCTGAAGTATAATCCTCCTATTAGGGAGGGTCAGCAAATATTTTTGAATAATGTTAGAATTTACCATATGTGGCTTGCAAGTATTATTTTATTTTTACTATTTTATTACTTGAATTATGGATATATATGGAGCTTATATTTCATAAGCACATTTTGTTTTTTTTGTTTTTTTTTAAAGTGCTTTTTTGTTATCACAGTTTATTCTTGTTTTTTTAAATTAATTAATTTATTTTTATGGCTGTGTTGGGTCTTCGTTTCTGTGTGAGGGCTTTCTCTAGTTGTGGCAAGCAGGGGCCACTCTTCATCGTGGTGCACGGGCCTCTCACTGTCGCGGCCTCTCTTGTTGCGGAGCACAGGCTCCAGACACGCAGGCTCAGTAATTGTGGCTCATGGGCCCAGTTGCTCCATGGCATGTGGGATCTTCCCAGACCAGGGCTCGAACCCGTTTGCCCTGCATTGGCAGGCAGATTCTCAACCACTGCGCCACCAGGGAAGCCCCATAAGCACATTTTGAATGATTTCATGAGTTAGGCACTGTCTTAAGTTATTTTAATTTAGGCACTGTCTTAAGTTATCCTCTTTACTTTCTTTAACTTTATCACCAACGTAACCATAAGAGATAGCTAATATCTGCAATGGTTAAGAATTTGCAATAAAATCAGCTTCATCTTAACAAATTTTATATAATTCTAGCCCACGGACTCTCAGTAAACTGTCTAAGGAGCTATTTTTCATGGATCACTTTTTAATTGTAAGCCTATAAAAGTGTCTAGGCAATTTATTAAATACTCTGCAGAAAAACATGTCACAAGCAATTAGAGACTTTATCGAATTTTTTTTTTCTCTTTAATTTCTCTATAGAGCTAGGAGTGTTTTGAAGAGACAAACCATCTTTGAATCTTCATTGTAGCCCATGCTGTCATTGTCTTGTCTATATCTTCTCTGCATGCCCACCAGAGCGCTCCCAATTCTTAGCCTATTGACTCTTGGCGTTTGTCTTCCTCTGGTGACAGGAGTCCACTGGTCTATGTGCTAGACAGGCTGGAAGTGCCCAGGAGGTAATACCTCTCAGGAGAAGCAACTTGCGCCTGGGTTGAAGCGACTCTGAGACATGTACTATACTGGCTCCCAGAGTTCTTGGTGGGATTGAGCCCCATTGCCCTGAGCAGTAACCTGCAGCATAACCTTTTTTATTAGCTTCCTTTCCTTCTTATCTCACTTTCCCACTCCCCTTACTGATACTTTCTGGAATCACTCAAATGGACTCAAACTATTTACACTCATACCTTTTATCGAAGGGTCTACTTCTGGCGGGACCTGATCTAAGATGCTTATCATGTGGATTAAGGCCTGGCAAGTAATAGGTGCTTAGTAAATGTTGATCATAATGGTTAAAAGAAGGTAGGGAAGGAAGCAGATATTTCCCTGAGAAATATTGCTCAGTGGACACATCTAAAACCAGTTTTTAAATTTAGCATTTTTTTCAGTGTATCTAACAAAGTCACCTGCTTATAATTTAACATTTAAAAATTTTCTCATGTCTTATATTTTCACATTTCTGATAAATTCTTCTACCTGGTATCCTTACTCTACCAAACTCCCATCTTATTCCAAATTTTAAAGTCCTGCAAAAGATCATGCCATGAAACTTAATAATAATATTATTAATAATAACAATGGTCAGTATTTGAGTGTTTGCTCTAAGTACTGTCCTAAGGGCTTTACATGTATTAATTCATTTAAACATCACAACAAATCCAGAGCCACAGTATTATTATTTATCCTCCCATTGGTTAATTAAGGAACACACAAATATTGGGTTGGCCGAAAGATTCGCTCGGTTTTTTCTGTAAGATGGCTCTAGTAGCACTTAGTTGTCTTTAACTTCATTCGAAACAGTTTTGTTAGATTGTATGTGACAGCTGTCATATCAGAGTGCGTTTAAGAAAAGACATCAAAATTGATGAATTTTTGTGTAGCCGTTTTAATGCTGAAGATGGAAGAAAAAAGCAACATTTTCAGCATATTATGCTTTATTATTTCCAGAAAGGTAAAAATGCAACTGAAATGGAAAAAAAGATTTGTGCAGTGTATGGAGATTTGTGCTGTGACTGATTGAACGTGTCAAAAGTGGTTTGCGAAGTTTTGTGGGGGAGATTTCTCTCTGGACGGTGTTCCATGGTTGGGTAGACCAGTTGAAGTTGATAGCGATCAAATCCAGACATTAACTGAGAACCATCAACATTATACCACGTGAAAGATAGCCGACATACTCAAAATATCCAAATCGAGTGCTGAAAATCATTTGCACCAGCTTGGTTATATTAATAGCTTTGCTGTTTGGGTTCCACATAAGTTAGGTGAAAGAAACCTTCTTGACCGTATTTCTGCATGCGATTCTCTACTTAAACGTAATGAGAATGTTCCGTTTTTAAAACAAATTGTGATGGGCGATGAAAAGTGGATACTGTATAATGTTGTGGAACGGAAGAGATCATGGGGCAAGTGAAATGAGGCACCACCAACCACACCAAAGGCAGGTCTTCATCCAAAGAAGGTGATGTTGTGTATATGGTGGGATTGGAAGGTAGTCTTCTATTATGAGCTCCTTCTGGGAAACCAAACGATTAATTCCAACAAGTGCTGCTCCCAGTTAGACCAAATGAAAGCAACACTCGATGAAAATCGTCCAGAATTAGTCAACAGAAAATGCATAATCTTCCATCAAGATAATGCAAGACCACATGTTTCTTTGATGACCACACAAAAACTGTTACAGCTTGGCTGGGAAGTTCTGATTCATCTGCCATATTCACCAGACATTGCACCTTCGGATTTCCATTTATTTCAGTCTTTACACAATTCTCTTAATGGAAAAAATTTCAATTCCCTGGAAGACTGTAAAAGACACCTGGAATAGTTCTTTGCTCAAAAAGATTAAAAGTTTTGGGAAGATGGAATTATGAAGCTGCCTGAAAAATGGCAGAAGGTAGTGGAACAAAAGAGTGAATATGTTGTTCAATAAAGCTCTTGGTGAAGATGAAAAATGTGTCCTTTATTTTTACTTAAAAACTGAAGGCACATTTTTGGCCAACCCAATAAAATAAACACAAAGGAAACAAAATTATTATTATTTTTAGATGATACATTTGAATATTTAGAAACCCAAAGGAGTAAACTTTAAAACTAATAGAATTAAAAAGATGATTAAGTCATGGAATCAGAAAACACTTCAGTAGACAAGAGTATGGAACATGATTGATCACCTCCCCTCCTTGCGGGCTGTTTTATAATCTATCCAACCATAACCCCTACCTCATGACATGAGCAACTGGGCCAGGGAAGCACATGGTCTAATGTCAGATAGGAAGGCCTGTTCTGAGAATTTAAGCCAAGAGACATGGAGTCTGTTATGTCAATTTGTGGCTGGAACGAAGATCATGTCAAGCCAGAGCTGGAACCATATCAAATGACTCCAAACACAAGCTGGACATTATCATGAAGAGTAGAAAGTGTGAGGAATCAGAGAAAGCCAACTAGTAAAGAGGAGAGAGAATTGAATTGAGCAGACTCATGGCCCAAGACCTGACTAAAAGGACTTATCCATATCAAGAACGTGGGGCAAAACATTCCTGGAGGAATGACAGCAAGTATAGAAGTACCGAGGGTGAACAGACTTGTAGGTACAAGGCACAGAAAGAAGGGCAGAGTGTAGGAAGAGCATGGGCTCAGGGAGGCTGATTCCAGATGATGACAAAGAGGTAGCAGCCAAGCTGAGTGGGAACTGGCAGGCCATGGTGAAAGGTTTGGATTCCTTTATCAGGAAGCCCAGCCAAGATCTGTTCGGCTTCCCTTTGAAGCTGTTCCATTGGCCTTGTTGAATGGAATCTCACCTTCTTCAGAACTTTCACTGACATACACCTCTAGCAATTGGCATATAAAGCCCTGAATCAGAGATTTTTAAAAATATGTTTTATCTTCCAAAGAATGTTAGGTCTTAAAAATCAGGAGCCCTGAGTCTTTGTACCCTCTACAGGCAATAGTGAGCTGAGTGGGTGCACAGTAAATATTTGTTGGCTCAATAACAGGGACAATAATTAAATATTCCCCACCAATGGTCAAAGTTTCTTACTATACTCTCTCCAGAGAAGTTTTAAACCCGTGTTATGTGATACAAAATTGTTAACTGAGGCTCTCCTTGTCAAATTGACTTCTCTGTTGAACTGATGACTATGGACCAATAAATCTTTTTTTTTTTTTTAACATCTTTATTGGAGTATAATTGCTTTACAATGGTGTGTTAGTTTCTGCTGTATAACAAAGTGAATCAGCTATACATAAACATATATCCCCATATCTCCTCCCTCTTGTGTCTCCCTCTCACAGATGGACCTAGAGACTGTCATACAGAGTGAAGTAAGTCAGAAAGAGATAAACAAATACTGTATGCTAACACATATATATGGAATCTGAACCAATAAATCTTTTATTAAGGGCTTGTATGTTTGAGTGTCTGGGAAATGGGGAGCACTGTTTTGTAAGTCCAGAAAAAACTACACAGCCATATAAATAACAATTACTGAGCCCCTACCCTGGGGGCAGGGTTGTGTTTAATGTTTTATAAGCATTTTTGTTTAATCTTCAAACAACCCTATGAAGTCACAACTAACTAGTATGTGGGAAAATGACTCACCCAGCCAGGTTGGTTGAACCTGAGTCCATGCTCTTAACCAGCAGGCTGAAGTTGTTCCAGGATGTCTGGGTAAAAGAAGGTGATTTTCCTTTTACTTTTGTTCTCAATTTTACACATCCAGCACCTTCTCTCTGGTGTAGGCTGTACTTCACATATGGGTGGGATTTTGATTTTTTTCTAATGTTTGTAAGGCCAAAGGATTCAAACTTATAGAAATACATCTACCCATCAGTCTTACTCTTTCTGTAGTGCCTTCCTAATCTTCATTTTTTTCTAATATTGACTAAGAAATTTATTTTTTATTTATTAAAAAATTTTTTTTAAAACTTTATTTAAATTTTTTGAATCTTTTTGGCTGTGTTGGTTCTTCATTGCTGTGTGCAGGCTTTCTCTAGTTGTGGCGAGCAGGGGCTACTCTTTGTTGCGATGTGTAGGCTTCTCAATGTGGTGGCTTCTCTTGTTGCAGCATGCAGGCTTTAGGCACACGGGCTTCAGTAGTTGTGGTGCACGGGCTCAGTAGTTGTGGTGCACGGGCTTAGTTGCTCCGCGGCATGTGGGATCTTCCTGGGCCAGGGATCGAACCTGTCCCCTGCATTGGCAGTTGGATTCTTAACCGCTGCACCACTAGGGAAGTCCCAAAACTTTTATTTTTATATTGGAGTATAGTTGATTAACAATGTCATGATAGTTTCAGGTGTATAGCAAAGTGGTTCAGTTGCACAAATACATGTATCTATTCTTTTTCAAATTCTTTTCCCATTTAGGTTGTTACATAATATTGAGCAGAGTTCCCTGTGTTATGCAGTAGGTCCTTGTTGGTTATCCATTTTAAATACAGCAGTATGTACATGTCAATCCCAAACTCCCTAACTATTCCTTCCCCACTGGTAACCATAAGTTCGTTCTCTAAGTCTGTGAGTCTGTGTCTATTCTGTAAATAAGTTCATTAGAAATTTTTATATACTTAGCTGTGTTTAATACTTAAAGTGGAGTATACGCTATTAGCAAACTGTTTAATTATATCTGTATTTATAAGAAAATACATAGAAAATATGTGTACATTTTTCTATTGTGGAAGGTAAATTACCCATTAAGAGGTCTTCTGAAATCTTTGATAATAGCCATTAATTGACTCACCTATATCTGAGGTTTAGATCAAATATTTGAATATTTGATAAAAACCAGATTAATGATAATTAAAATTTTAGCCAAATGGGTGGCATCATATGTGTAAACGTATTTTTTGTTTTTGAAAATGTACAGCGGTAAACAAGATTTGCAAGACTACTGGAGGTATGAATTAACAGTTCATTTTATGAACAATATGAACAATAAAAATGATTAGTCAACCAAGAATTTCTCTTTCAAGCTTCTCCAAGTTAGAATCAGTTCCACAGACTGCAATTAATCTTAGCTAGATTCCACCTTAAATACCTGTGCTTTCAAATGGAAGTTGTGGTTTGGCAACCTTTTCCTCAGTCTAGGAGAACCTTCTGGGTGTAGCAGTATTGGAGTAGGACTTGGCCATGAGGCTGTAGTTAGCTGTGGATGGTCCTCAGGAAGTTTTAAGTCTGTGCTTCTCAAGTGTTGGTTCCCCGACTAGTATGTGAAGCTACATGTTAGAAGTATCAGTTTTATCCAACGGAAGGTAAATGAAAGAATAATTTTTATGTTAAAACAAGCATGGACATATGATGAAGCAGAAAGCAAAAGTGGCACACATTTTTGCATACTATATAACATAGGAATTTAAAAAATTGTCAATCTGGAAGGCCTGGATTCAAGCTTCACTTCTCTCTGCCATTTGAGAAATAATTGAGGTTATTGTTTAAGGCCCAGACTTAACCAGACTTCTATGGTTTGAATCCTAGTTTTGCTATTTTCTAACTGGGACTTTGGGCAAATTATTTAACCTCTGTGGGTCTCAGTCCCATTGTTGGTAAAATGAGGATAACGCTAGTACCTGCTTCATGGGCTTGTTATAAAGATTACATGAGTTAATATTTGTAAATTGCTTAGAACTGTCCCTGGCACATAAGTGCTATCAAAGTATTTGTAAAATAAATTAAATGAACTTAAATTGGTACCGCAGTAGTAAATTTTGAGAACATTTAGTTGCTCTTGACGTGAGAGGACCGGCTGTGAGAATGAATGGGTGATTTGTCTGAGACCCCATTTCTGCTGCCTCTGTTTTGATTTCCTTTCTCTCCTTCACCTGGGAACTTATCTGTGAGTATATTTATACTGTCACCCTCACCAAGTACTTGATCCCATTTTTTGATTTCAAATCCTTTGTCCTTTCAATTGTCCCATGTATTCCAAAGGGTATAATGTCTCAGAGCATTACTTCTCAAACATTTATGTGTATATAAATCACCTAGGGATGTTGCTAAAATATAGATTGTGGTTCAGAAAATCTGGGTTAGGGCTTCACATTCTG
The DNA here is from genome assembly GCF_949987535.1 of Balaenoptera acutorostrata. Taxonomy (NCBI): domain Eukaryota; kingdom Metazoa; phylum Chordata; class Mammalia; order Artiodactyla; family Balaenopteridae; genus Balaenoptera; species Balaenoptera acutorostrata. The sequence goes on along the minus strand of NC_080068.1, from coordinate 20,974,928 downwards.
CATTTCTAACACGCTCCCACATGCCCTTGCTGCTGGTTCCGGGATCACATTTTGAGTAGCATGTCCTAGTAAATTTTATCATCTAAAAAAATTATCTAGCACCAATTTAAATATGTGCTTCGGCTCAGGTCCCAGGCCCATAAATAATTATTGCATAGTATTGTGGTGGAGAGAACCTTCTCTTCTGCTCGTTAGTATCTCATGGTTATGAGGAAACTGGCTAGAATACAGCAATGATATTTCAAATGTCCACCCATCTGCTCCTTTTCTTGTACACTGTGCTGGGGAGTGAGCAGAACATTTTGCAAACCTCACCCTCAAGGCGATTGGCTCCATGAACATTTGACAATGGAATTTTCAGAGAATTTTTATTTCATAGTTCTAGGCAGAGAATCTTTCCTGGATCCAGCAGCATATGGCAGTCCTGTGAGCAGTGCCCTAGGTGGGTGGGAGAAGTGTGATTCTCTGACAACCACGCGCAGTCTTTGCCATCCTGAGCAGGGCCCTCGGCAGAAGCAACAGCGGGGGGTTGGGGGGGGGGTGGAGTCAGGAGGAGAGACGGAGGAGGAACCCCTTTCCCCCGGCTCTGCCAGCATTTTGGTGCTCTGCCCAGGGTTGAATTAGTAACGTAGTCCAAGGGAAAACATTCAGAGACGTTCCCTGGGGGAGACTCCCAGGAAACGCTTTTCCTGCTCTCCACCTGCTCCCAGAGTTCTGTGAGAACGCGCTGACAACGCTATGAGGTTAATGAACCCATCACATCATCATTTGTTTTTCAACTTTTAAAATTCCATGCAGTCATTGGCTCTTTAGATGTTTGTCAAGGGACCAGCAGCCAAAAACTTCTTCCCAGGAATAAGTTTTCTTCCAGCAAAAAAAATGGAACTCTCACCTCCAAAATAATATGTTTCTTCAAGTACTTAAATATTTAAGGATGATAAAGAAATCTTTTCAGGAAAAGTAAAGATACAAAAATAAAATACAGATTTAGAAAACATACATCAGGGGATAAAGAACCTTCTAAGCACTGGGCAAACTGTACTGAACCTGACGTAATATTGTTTTTCTTGATTTGGGGGCTTCCTGGGGTTGCCCAGATTAGCTGAATCTAGGCAGTAATAATGAACACTGCAGGGCTGTTCTTTGTGAGTAGATGTCCCAGGCTAATGGGCATCCATGTCCGGCAGCTGCCATCTGCTGCTCCTTGGCAGTGACCAAGGTTGCAGGGTGAAGTCCTTCTTCAACATCCTGGCTCCCGGGTGTCCCCGGGCAGGGCGCTGGCACAGGTGGCTTCGCCACAGCTTCCTTTCCTGTGCCCTGGATTCTGAGAAAGTCCTGGGAAAATTCGATTCCTGCTTCACCATCTTTAACCACTTGCTCTGATTACTTTTATGGCTTTGAAGCCATCTAGAATGTCATCCAAAGTGGAAAAGGCCATTCCTAAAAAAGGCCTGAGAACTCACAAACTGAAACCTCTCTACTGCTTTATGATACCAACTTATGAGTCAGGGCTTTCTCTTTCTTGGATCATTTTTTTGGGGACAATATTGTCTCCTTTATTATTTCTTTTCACTCTACTTCCTTCCCCTTTACCCTTCTGCACTCCTCCACTCCATGACCCACCTCATCACTAAATTATTCACTAGTGGGGTAGCTTCTCATTAAACCTCTTAGAGCATCAGGTTTGGTATTTATCAATAGGGATAATAATAACTATCCTACAGTATGATTTCACTGCAATCACTCTGAAAATGGTCATATGTTCAAATATTAATTTTTGCTCTTTGATTAGGAAACTATAAATAGAAAATCTAAAAAATTTAGTAATTCTGGAAATTTCCAAGAGAAGTTGGAGTCTCTAAAAATGCTAGAGCTGCACATAACCTTTCATTGATGATGAATGTTCTGGAATAGTTATATTTTCTTTGATTTGCTCTTTTTCTATCTCCCTGCTTTCTTCCTGACGTTTTTACCTTTCTCTTCTCTCTCCCTTTCCCCATTTTTCCTTATCATCTCTCTCCCCAATCTCTTGCTTCTTTCTCCTTAGAATAAACATGCGGAAAATTTTGCTTGGCTTGAAGCAGGATTTTTGAGTGATTAAGTGAATTAAGGGTAGGTTATGTTGTTCCAAACAATCGTTATGTCTCTATGGAAGTCGTTAGTGCAGCTTCCCAAGTATTTCTGGTTCTCTGCATTCTGGGGATGCAGTAGGATTGTGCTTCCTAGTCCCTTGTCATTGGGTAGGGCCATGTAACTAGTTCTGGCCAATGAGTTGTGAGCAGATGAGAGGTATGTCACTTCCAGGCGTGTGCATCTAGTTGCCAATATGAGACCCTCCAGAATGGTATCCCTCTGGTACAGCAACTGGACATGTTTGAGATGATACCTGCTCTATCGGCCTGGGCCCATGAATAACGGCAAGGAGCAGAGCTCCTAGAGACCAGTAATAGACATGTATCATGAGTAAGAAATAAAGCTTAGTTGTTTTAACACACTGAAATTTTGGAGATTTCTTTTTTAACCACAGTATAAGTTAGACTATACTGACATTTACTAAAATGTGGACTTCTTTAGGGAAGAGAAGAAAAGAAAGAAGAACGGAAAGTGCTTTTACTGAGAGGTTATTGTGTGTCTCTGCTAGGTGTTCTCATAATGACACATTAAATTATTATTATTAGCCCCCAAAATTCAAGCTATAACTACTTCAGTATTTAAAATATTGATTTGTAGTACTACACATCCATTAGCATCTTTAACATAGTGGTCTTCAGCACATATGTAACTAGAATAATGAACAACCTCCAAGTGGAAGATCTGGATTGATAAATATGGGCTCTTGTAGCACCAATCTAAATCTCAACAGAGAATCTGAAGGGCAATGGCTATCATTTATTCATTCAACCATCTATTCATTGTCAAATATTTATTGACTACCTAACATGGTCAGGAATTGTGTTAGGTGCTTTAAAAACAAAAAAAAAAACAAAAACAGTAATTACCTTAGATAAACCCTTTACCGTATTCAGAGCAGTTTTCCTTATATTATCTAATTTTTCTTCATAATAGCAAAATGTTCATTCTGCTTTTTTTTTTTTTGGCTTCACTGTGCAGTTTGAAGGATCCTATTTCCGTGACCAGGGATCAAATCCAGGCCCCTGGCATTGGCATTGGAAGCTCAGAGTCTTAATCACTGGACCACTGGGGAATTCCCCATTCTGTTTGAAACATGAGGAAACCAAGACACAAGGAATGAAGTAACTTGATCAAGCTCACTCAGGTAGGCAGTAATAAAACTGGGATTTAACCACTATTTTCACACAATTATTAACAATTTATTTAACACTTATAAAAGACTATTGGGGAAAGATTAGAAATGGAAATTTGATCATAAAATGTATAATTATTTGCATGTTGAAAAAAGGAATTTTTAACAGAAGTACATGGATGCCTTAATTTGTAGAACCTTGAAATTGTAGACAATGCTTAGAAGATCCTGAAGGTGGTTAATTACCTAAAAGCATTAAGAAAAATTTCTCTACAATTATATTCTCATTAGACTAGCTAGGAGACAAAAGAACTACATTTTCAACATTTTATTTCCCAGGAAATCCAGCATTAGTGAGGAAATAGTCATTACATTTTATCCTTTCATTTGTATTTGTAAAATTTAAAAAAATAAAAATATAAAAGGCAAGTCAAAATTATTTGAAAATTTTTCTCTGTATTTTATTAATGATGGAAATGGAGGAGGCATTCTTGATTGAATTTTCTCCTTTGTAGAATTATTGAATAGTGGCGATGAAAGAGAATATACATTATCTGAGCCCTTCCTTTGTTTGGAGACGTATAAACTAACACCCAGAGAAAGAAGCCATGGAGCCAGTGATGGGGCTGAGGCTAGACCACAGGCCTGAAGACTGCCCCGAGTCACTCTTTTTTTTTTTCTTTAAAAGGCAATGTATATAAAACAAAGATCACTTTATTTTTCTGATGAGTGTTAGCAACCTTGTGTTTGCTCCACAATCCATAGGAAGAAACTTGATTTACTTCATTTCACTCTTATCCATGAATTTTTTAAGGTCAAAACAGATAATGTCCAACCCAAAGCCATCTTTGAGCCTAAGTATCATTTATGACCAATCGCAGTCCATTAGCAGCTAAGAACTGTATGGTCTGCCTCTCCCTCTTGCCTTTTTTTGTTTTTTTTTAATTGGGGTCTAGTTGCTTTACAATGTTGTGTTAGTTTCTGCTGTACAATGAAGTGAATCAGCTATAAGTGTACATATATCTCCTTTCCTCTTGGACCTCCCTCCCACCCCCACCCCCCATCCACCTGTCTAGGTCACCACAGGGCACTGAGCTGAGCTCCCTGTGCTATACAGCAGGTTCCCACTAGCTGTCTATTTAACACATGGTAGTGTATATATGTCAACCCCAATCTCCCAATTCATCCCTCCTCTCTACCACACCACCGTGTCCACACATCCATTCTCCAGGGTCTGTGTCTCTACTCCTGCCCTGCAAATAGGTTCATTTGCACCATTTTTCTAGATTCCATATATATGCATTAATATACAATATTTTTCTCTTTCTGACTTACTTCACTCTGTATGACAGACTCTATGTCCATCCACTTCACTACAAATAACTCAATTTCATTTCTTTTTATGGCTGAGTAATATTCCATTGTATATATGTGCCACATCTTCTTTATCCATTCATCTATCAGTGGACACTTCGGTTGCTTCCATGTCCTAGCTATTGTAAATAGTGCTGCAATGAACATTGTGGTACATGACTTTTTTGAATTATGGTTTTCTCAGGGTATATGCCCAGTAGTAGGATTGTTGGGTCATATTGTAGCTTTATTTTTACTTTTCTAAGGAACCTCCATACTGTCCTCCATAGTGGCTGTATCAATTTACATTCCCACCAACAGTGCAAGAGGGTTCCCTTTTCTCCACACCCTCTCCAGCATTTATTGTTTGTAGACTTTTTGATGATGGCCATTCTGACTGGTATGAGGTGATGCCTCATTGTAGTTTGATTTGCATTTCTCTAATGATTAGTGATGTTGAGTATCCTTTCATGTGTTTGCTAGCAATCTATATATCTTCTTTGGGGAAATGTCTATTTAGGTCTTCCACCCATTTATTTTTTTAAACATCTTTACTGGAGTATAATTGCTTTACAATGGTGTTCCACCCATTTTTGGATTTGGTTGTTCTTTTTTTCATATTGAGCTGTTTGAGCTGCTTGTGTATTTTGGAGATTAATCTCTTATCAGGTGCTTTGTTTGCAAATATTTTCTCCCATAATGAGAGTTGTCTTTTTGTCTTGTTTATGGTTTCTTTTGCTGTGCAAAAGCTTTTAAGTCTCATTAGGTCCCATTTGTTTATTTTTGTTTTATTTCCATTTCTCTAGGAGGTGGGTCAATAAAAGACCTTGCGGTGATTTATGTCATAGAGTGTTCTGCCTATGTGTTCCTCTAAGAGTTTTATAGTGTCTGACCTTACATTTAGGCCTTTAATCCATTTTGAGTTTATTTTTGTGTATGGTGTTAGGGAGTGTTCTAATTTCGTTCTTTTACATGTAGCTGTCCAGTTTTCCCAGCACCACTTACTGCAGAGGCTGTCTTTTCTCCATTGTATATTCTTGCCTCCTTTATCAAAAATAAGGTGACCATATGTGCATGGGTTTATCTCTGGACTTTCTATCCTGTTCCATTGATCTATATTTCTGTTTTTGTGCCACTACCATACTATTTTGATTACTGTAGCTCTGTAGTATAGTGCAAAGTCCAGGAGCCTGATTCCTCTAGCTCCATTTTTCTATCTCAAGATTGCTTTGGCTCTTCGGGGTCTTTTGTGTTTCCATACAAATTGTGAAATTTTTTGTTCTAGTTCTGTGAAAAGCGCCATTGGTTGTTTGATACGGACTGCATTGAATCTGTAGATTGCTTTGTGTAGTATAGTCATTTTCACAATGTTGATTCTCTGAATCCAAGAACATGGTATATCTCTCCATCTGTTTGTATCATCTTTAATTTCTTTGATCAGTGTCTTATCGTTTTCTGCATACAGGTGTTTTGTCTCCTTAGGTAGGTTTATTCCTAGGTATTTTATTCTTTTTGTTGCAATGGTAAATGGGAGTGTTTCCTTAATTTCTCTTTCAGATTTTTCATCATTAGTGTATAAGAATGCAAGAGATTTCTGTGCATTAATTTTGTGTCCTGCTACTTTACCAAATTCATTGATTAGCTCTAGTAGTTTCCTGGTAGCATCTTTAGTATTCTCTATGTATACTATCATGTCATCTTCAGTGACAGTTTTACTTTTTCTTTCTGATTTGGATTCTTTTTATTTCTTTTTTTCTCTGATTTTTTGTGGCTACAACTTTCAAAACTATGTTGAATAATAGTGATGAGAGTGGGCAACCTTGTCTTGTTCCTGATCTTAGTGGAAATGGTTTAAGTTTTTCACCATTGAGAACGATTTTGGCTGTGGGGTTGTCATATATGGCCTTTATTATGTTGAGGTAGGTTCCCTCTATGCCTACTTTCTGGAGGGTTTTTATCATAAATGGGTGTTGAATTTTATTGAAAGCTTTTTCTGCAACTATTGAGATAATCACGTGGTTTTTATCCTTCCATTTGTTAATATGGTGTATCACATTGATTGATTTGCGTATATTGAAGAATCCTTGCATTCCATGGATAAACCCCACTTGATCATGAAGTATGATCCTTTTAATGTGCTGTTGGATTCTGTTTGCTAGTATTTTGTTGAGGATTTTTGCATCTATGTTCATCAGTGATATTGGCCTGTAGTTTTCTTTCATTGTGACATCTTTGTCTGGTTTTGGGATCAGGGTGACGGTGGCCTCGTAGAATGAGTTTGGGAGTGTTCCTCCCTCTGCTATATTTTGGAAGAGTTTGAGATGGATAGGTGTTGGCTCTTCTCTAAATGTTTGATAGAATTTGCTTGGGAAGCCATCTGGTCCTGGGCTTTTGTTTGTTGGAAGATTTAATCACAGTTTCAATTTCAGGGCTTGTGATTGGTCTGTTTATATTTTCTATTTCTTCCTGGTTCAGTCTCAGAAGGTTATGCTTTTCTAAGAATTTGTGCATTTCTTCCAGGTTGTCCATTTTATTGTCATATAGTTGCTTGTAGTAATCTCATGATACTTTGTATTTCTGCAGTGCCAGCTGTTACGTCTTTTTCATTTCTAATTCTATTGATTTGAGTCTTCTCCCTTTTTTTCTTGATGAGTCTGGCTAATGGTTTATCAATTTTGTTTATCTTCTCATAGAACCAGCTTTTACTTTTATTGATCTTTGCTACCGTTTCCTTCATTTTTTTTTGATTTATTTCTGATCTGATCTTTATGATTTCTTTCCTTCTGCTGACTTTGGGGGTTTTTTTGTTCTTCTTTCTCCATTTGCTTTAGGTGTAAGGTTAGGTTGTTTATATGAGATTTTTCATGTTTCTTGAGGTAGGCTTGTATTGCTATAATCTTCCCTCTTAGAAATGCTTTTGCTGCATCTCATAGGTTTTGGGCCATCCTGTTTTCATTGTCATTTGTTTCTAGGTATATTTTGATTTATCTTTGATTTCTTCAGTGATCTCTTGGTCATTTAGTAGTGTATTGTATAGTCTCCATTTGTTTGTATTTTTTACAGTTTTTTCCCTGTAATTGATATCTAGTCTCATAGCATTGTGGTCAGAAAAGATACTTGATACGATTTCAATTTTCTTAAATTTACCAAGGATGATTTGTGACCCAAGATATGATCTATCCTGGAGACTGTTCCATGAGCACTTGAGAAGAAAGTTTATATTGTTGATTTTGGATGGAATGTCCTATAAATATCAATTAAGTCCATCTTGCTTAATGTATCATTTAAATCTTGTGTTTCCTTATTTATTTTCATTTTTGATGATCTGTCCATTGGTGAAAGTAGGGTGTTAAAGTCCCCCAGTATGACTGTGTTACTGTTGATTTCCCCTTTTATGGTTGTTAGCATTTGCCTTATGTATTGAGGTGCTCCTATGTTGGGTGCATAAATATTTACAATTGTTATATCTTCTTCTTGGATTGATCCCTTGATCATTATGTAGTGTGCTTCTTTGTCTCTTGTAATAGTCTTTATTTTAAAGTCTATTTTGTCTGATATGTGAATTGCTACTCCAGCTTTCTTTTGATTTCTATTTTCATGGAATATCTTTTTCCATCCCCTCACTTTCATTCTGTATGTGCCCCTAGATCTGAAGTGGGTCTCTTGTAGACAGCATATATGTGGGTCTTGTTTTTGTATCCATTCAGCCAGTGTTGTTTTTTGGTTGGAGCATTTAAATCATTTACATTTAATGTAATTATTGATATGTATTTTCCTATTACCATTTTCTTAATTGTTTTGGTTTGTTATTGTAGATCTTTTCTTCTGTTGTGTTTCCTGCCTAGAGAAGTTCCTTTAGCATTTGATGTGAAGCTGGTTTGGTGGTGATGAATTCTCTTAGCTTTGGCTTGTCTGTAAAGGTTTTAATTTCTCTGTCAAATCTGAATGAGATCCTTGCTGGGTACAGTAATCTTGGTTGTAGGTTTTTTCCCTTTCATCACTTTAAATATGTCCTTCCACTCCTTTCTGGCTTGCAGAGTTTCTGCTGAAAGATCAGCTGTTAACCGTATAGGGATTCCCTTGTATGTTATTTGTTGCTTTTCCCTTGCCACTTTTAATATTTTTTCTTTGTATTTAATTTTTGATAGTTTGATTAATATGTGTCTTGGAATATTTCTCCTTGGATTTATCCTGTATGGGACTCTCTGCACTTCCTGGACTTGATTGACTACTCCTTTCCCATATTAGGGAAGTTTTCAACTATAATCTCTTCAAATATTTTCTCAGTCCGTTTCTTTTTCTCTTCTTCTGGGACTCGTATAATTCGAATGTTGGTGCGTTTAATTTTGTCCCAGAGGTCTCTGAGACTGTCCTCAATTCTTTTCATTCTTTTTTCTTTATTCTTCTCTGCGTTAGTTATTTCCACTATTTTATCTTCCAGGTCACTTATCTGTTCTTCTGCCTCAGTTATTTTGCTATTAATTCCTTCTAGAGAATTTTAAATTTCATTTATTGTGTTGTTCATCATTGTTTGTTTGCTCTTTAGTTCTTCTAGGTCCTTGTTAAAACTTTTTTTTATTTTCTACTTTCTATTTCTAAGATTTTGGATGATATTTACTATCATTACTCTGAATTATTTTTCAGGTAGACTGTCTATTTCCTCTTCATTTATTTCCTGTGGTGGGATTTTACCTTTCTCTTTCATCTGCTGCATATTTCTCTGTCTTCTCATTTTGCTCAACATTCTGTGTTTTGGGTCTCCTTTTTGCAGACTGTAGGTTCGTAGTTCCTGTTGTTTTTGGTGTCTGCCCCCAGTTGGTAAGGTTGGCTCAGTGGGTTGTGTAGGCTTCCTGGTGGAGGGGAGTGGTGCCTGTGTTCTGGTGGATGAGGCTGGATCTTGTCTTTCTGGTGGGCAGGACTGCATCTGGTGGTGTGTTTTGGGATGTCTGTGAACTCAGTATGACTTTAGGCAGCCTCTCAGCTAATGGGTGGGGTTGTGTTTCTGTCTTGCTAGTTTTTTATCATGCGGTGTCCGGCAATGGAGCTAGCTGGTTGTTGAGTGGAGCTGGGTCTTAGCATTGAGGCGGAGACCTCTGGGAGAGCTCTCACCTATTTATATTATGTGGGGCCACGAGTTCTCTGGTGGTCCAATGTCCTGAACTCAGATCTCCCACTTCAGAGGCTCAGGCCTGACACCTGGTTGGAGCACCAAACCCTGTCAGCCACACGGCCAGGTATGTGGAGGGTTTCTTGCCTTTTGGGAAGTCTCAGGTCTTCTGCCAGCGTTCAGTAGGTGTTCTGTAGGAGATGTTCCACATGTAGATGTGTTTTTCATGTATTTGTGGGGAGGAAGGTGATCTCCACGTCTTACTCCTCCACCATCTTTTTTTTTAACATCTTTATTGTAATATAATTACTTTACAATGGTGTGTTAGTTTCTGCTTTATAGCAAAGTGAATCAGCTATACATATACATATATCCCCATATCTCCTCCATCTTGCGTTTCCCTCCTACCCTCCCTATCCCACCCCTCTAGGTGGTCATAAATCACCAAGCTGATCTCCCTGTGGTATGTGGCTGCTTCCCACTGGCTATTTATTTTACATTTGGTAGTTTATATATGTCCATGCCTCCCTCTCACTTCGTCCCAGCTTACACTTCCATCGCCCTGTGTCCTCAAGTCCTTTTGCTACATCTGAATCTTTATTCCTGTCCTGCCCCTAAGTTCTTCAGAACCTTTTTTTTTTTTTTAAGATTCCATATATATGTATTAGTGTACGGTATTTGTTTTTCTCTTTCTGGCTTACTTCACTCTGTATGACAGCCTGTAAGTCCATCCACCTCACTAAACATAAATCTCCTCCTCCATCTTGAAGGTCTTCCTTTGTTCCTTTTTATGGCTGAGTAATATTCCATTGTATGTATATACCACATCTTCTTTAACCATTCGTCTCTCACTGGACATTTAGGTTGCTTCCATATCCTGGCTATTGTAAACAGTGCTGCAGTGAACATTGTGGTGCATCTGTTTTTTTGAATTATGGTTTTCTCAGGCTGTATGCCCAGTAGTGGGTTTGCTGGGTCATATGGTAGTTTTATTTTTAGTTTTCTAAGGAACCTCCATACTGTTCTCCATAGTGGCTGTATCAATTTACATTCCCACCAACAGTGCAAGAGGATTCCCTTTTCCCCACACCCTCTCTAGTATTTATTGTTTGTAGATTTTTTGTGATGGCCATTCTGACCAGTGTGAGGTGATACCTCATTGTGATTTTGGTCTGCATTTCTCTAATAATTAGTGATGTTGAGCATATTTTTATGTGTTTGTTGGCCCTCTGTATGTCTTCTTTGGGGAAATGTCTATTTAGGTCTTCCACCCATTTTTGGATTGGGTTGTTTGTTTTTTGATATTGAGCTGCATGAGCTGTTTGTATAATTTGGAGATTAATCTCTTGTCAGTTGCTTTGTTTGCAAATATTTTCTCCCATTCTGAGGGTTGTCTTTTCATCTCATTTATGGTTTTCTTTGCCCTGCAAAAGCTTTTAAGTTTCATGAGGTCTCATTTTTTTATTTTTGTTTTTATTTCCATTACTCTTGGAGGTGGGTCAAAAAAGATCCTGCTGTGATTTATGTCAAACAGTGTTCTTCCTATCTTTTCCTCTAAGAGTTTTATAGTGTCCAGTCTTACATTTAGTTCTTTAATCCATTTTGAGTTTATTTTTGTGTATGGTGTTAGGGAGTGTTCTAACTTTATTCTTTTACATGTAGCTGTCCAGTGTTCCCAGCACCACTTATCAAAGAGACTGTCTTTTCTCCATTGTATATTCTTGCCTCCTTTGTCATAGATTAGGTGACCACAGGTGTGTCGTTTTACCTCTGGGCTTTCTATCCTTTTCCATTGATTCATATTTCTGTTTTTGTGCCAGTACCATACTGTCTTGATTACTGTAGCCTTGCAGTATAGTCTGAATTCAAGGAGCCTGATTCCTCCAGCTCCGCTTTGCTTTCTCAAGATTGCCTTGGCTATTTGGGGTCTTTTTTTGTTTCCATACAAATTGCAAAATATTTTGTTCTAATTCTGTGAAAAATACCATGGGTAGTTTGATAAGGATTGCACTGAATCAGTAGATTGCTTTGCCTCAATTCCCTCTTGAGTCCATTTGAGAAAAATTCTTCCTCCCCATTCCCTTCAATTATATTCACAAGGCATATCACTACATTTCCAAACATTTTACTACACATATCAGTAAATTAATATATGTGGTAGTTTAGGTATTGAAGTCATTTAAAAATGTGTTATACTTGCAGTAGAAAAATTAGAATGCTGAAATGTAACATTACCACAAAAGGTATGAAGGGAAAAAGGAAACCCTTTGTCTGTGTCATGAGTAACCTTCTTTCTGATTTCATATACATGTCAAAGTCCTTCCTGGTACATATTGATAAATACAAAATTAATTTACACATAAAATATGCATTAAAATCTAATTTACATACTTTCTTTTCCTCTTCCTTTTATAAGCTAATAACACTGAGACTGATCTGGAACTCTGGAAGGAGCTGTGAGTTGGACCTCTCATCCAGAGACCTCAAGGGTAGGTCTAGTTCATTCAGCTTGATTAGTTGCTAGTTGTGAGAACTTGGGCCATTTTACTTCACAGAACCTAGGGTCCCTTGTTCTTAAATTGAAGACATTGGTTTCCCTTCCCAGAATGTCTTCAAGCTCTAACCTTCCCTGATGGCTTATTAGTCAAGCTTCCGGCAGGGTACAGAATTTGCCCCAGATGGTTCACATAAAGAGACTGCAATGAGAGGACTACTTTCAGAGTTTGAGCAAGCAAATGGTATGAGGTACCCAGGCACTAGCAATACTGGGAAACTTCTACCAAGGTTTGAAGGGAAGAGGTGAAAACATATTTGCCAGAGACTGAGGAGTGCTGGGACTCTGGAGGCCAGGCCGCCAGGTAGGGGTATAACTGATGTGTATGAAGGATGCAACTACTGCCAGAGGTGCAGCCTCAAAACAGAGGGGAGTCGGGAAAGAAATATCCTGACTGTTCTCTCCTCTAGCCTTCCAGCACCCTGCTCCTCAAAGGATGAACCCCACCAGAAGCAAGAAGCCTGGTGATGCATTGCCCAGAGGCTAGCCCCCCAGGGCAAAACCAGGACAGAGAGAGATGGAAAAGGCTGCTTATAGTGGGGGAGGGAGACAAACTAAACTGCACAAATTCTGATATTAAAAAATTTATTATCATCTACTTCTTCTCTTTGCTTGCAACTCAAATAAATTTCAGTGAAATGTTTTCTCAGATCATTTATTACTGACTGCAGCATTCCTTGAAAAACATATCAATAAGAAAAAAGTACTCATGAAGTGATAATTCTACTTTTTATTTTTTATGTTTTTTATGTATATTTTTTATGTTTTTCTTTACTATCATTACTACATTTAATTCCTTCTGTTATTTAACTCGCTAGTGAAGTCCTTTTCTCTCTGATTTAGTTCACAAAACCATGGATTTTTACATATGTTTTAATTCTATCCTGGTCATAATCCAGGCACTATTTCTACAAAACTTTATAGAACCAACACATTAAAAAAATCATACCCCTCCTAAGGGAAAAAAATAAAAGACATCTTTGAAATTGAAATAGTTGTAAAAGCCACAAAGGTGGGTGCTGTTTATTCTGATCGTATTACAAGTTTGTCAGATTTCATGTGTTTTTTGGAACTGGGATGATGTCATGTTAAATCTCAGATCGTGCATTTTGTGCATTCCAGGAGGTGGCACACATAAACACCATGCAGCACAGAACCCATCTGCGTGGGATCCCCTCTACTGAAGGTTCCTGCAGGGAACAACCCTGGCTCCAGTGGAGGCAGGTATTTCAAGGATCATATTTTATCTCTTACTTTGATTCAACTCCCTGCAAATGTTTCTTCAGAACACAGGGTCACTCTAACAGGTCAGACAGGGTTCTCCTGCCAGGCAGGGTGCCATGAAGAAAATCTAGCTTTGAGTGTGAGCCAAGAAAATCAAAGTGGAAACATGAATGTCAAAGGACTGGAGAGTAAATGCCAGGTGTCTCCATAGTTATCATTAGCATCAATATTTCATGTGTGGTGGTTTTATTCAAGCTCACACAAGATAGAGAAGTCATTGTCAATAACCTGGAGACTAATACAGAGCAAATGTCATCTTGTCCCTGGATCAGCTCCAGAAAGGTATGCACAGTGAGAATAACTTCTTTGCTTCACACTTTTGGAGGGGGCAAAGAGACTAATGCTGAAGTGTGGAGACAGAAATTGAATTTGTAGTCAGAGGGCAAAGGATGGAGCTCTACTTTTAATAGGTTCATATAGGCGGGCCTTCGGAATTATGCAATTGAGTCTATCTCTGGTTTCCCCCAGGGATGAGAGGCATCCAGCTTGCTGTACGTGAATCTCATAATTTGATCTGTGCTCTATAGAATACAGTTTAGCACAGGAGTGGGTTCTTAACTCTCTGAAGAAGTAGTGGTGTTCGTGACCTCCACAATTAGCATGCTGGCATACTTGTGCCTTTTCTCACTCAGGATGGCCATTGTCCTTTGAGTAAAGTGAGAAGAATGATTGCTTCATGTTTGTAGTTTTAATTAGATTCTGCATTTTGAAAAATTCTATTTTGAAATGAGGACTGGCTTAATTAACATATTTTTTTCTCTATCTTTCTCTCTGAGCAATTGGCAATTTCAGACTGTCCTGGAGGTTGGCCATTTGATCAAAGAACAATTAGGAAATAAAATGTCAATCTGTAGTTTTAAATAAGGATACTCTAATTCCAATTTAAGATGGATAAGCAGACAATTATGGGGTGCAGTATCCTCTTATCTGAACGGTACAACCTTATATTCTAGAACATACGCTCTGTTTCTGTTGGTTCAGTCTCCTCCTTTCCATCTCCCTCTCCCTGCCCAGCATGTTTTCTTCACTCCTCGTCCCCAGACTGTGCTTATGATGTATTCTTTGCCAGAAATGGCTTTCTCCATTCTTCTACCCATCAAAATATTACTTCTTTGAAGACTAAATTCAAGCCCCTTTGCATTCATAAAAACTTTCCTGATCCACTGAAAACCACTGAATCTATGAATTCTGTTTGGACTTTTAGTTAGCACTAAAACATTCTCTAATAATTTTAGGTGTTATTACTTATTTCCCTTAGTAGATAGCAAGCTGCAGGATATCTAGGTATGTGACTATATTATTATTGTATCTACTGTGGGAAATAGCCCAGTGCAAGGTACAGGGTAGGTTATATTAATTACTTATTATTTATTTTCCTATCATACTTTCTTTTCAAAATTCACATATGATTCCAGATTATTTCTTCATCGCATCATCCTATTCTCTACCTAAGTCTTCCTCTAATAACCAGCACTTCTATTACCTTAGTCCTGTCTTTGCAAGAGCAAATAGAGAAGTAGATTTCTTTTCTAGCACCTCTGTGTGTGTGTGTGTGTGTGTGTCTTTGTGTGTTTGGTAGGGGTGTGGGAAGAGAGAGAGAAATTGACTGAATGACTGTTATTTGGATGACGGTAAGGATGGTGGTCAGAAATGAAAGAGTTAAACCTTTGAGAATTCTCCAAAAGTAGATGGAGTAACAATCAATGGAATTATTTTTTCCATCAAAGAAGGAAAATTAAGTTTTGGGTAACAAATGGGGGCATTTTGACTAAATGTGATATTTTTGATTTGGGGAACAGAACTGAGTAAATGAAACAATTGAAAGAAATTAGAGAATGGAAAATGAAAAAGTAGATACTTGACAGCCTTGTCTTGTCCACATTTTATAACGACAGAAGTTGTATAAGCTCCCTGAGGACACAGAAGAAGAGCCTGGATATTTTAAGGATTAGATTATTTATATCTATTTATTAAAAATACATTGTGATATTTGGGTTTAATGAATACAAAACACTAGTCATAAATATCTGGCAAAAGAGTTAGGTTAATTTTGGAACTTAAAGGGATAATTTTGTTTGGGTCATAAAATCCCAGTGTTAGATCCTAGTGATGCTACTAAGAGGGTATTTGAGGAAATCATAGAATCTGCAAAGGCTGTCTTTTCTCTGATACTGAGAGTACTGTATTTCCATTTTATGTGATAAAATGTCTTAATATGGAATGTGGCTGTTAAGATCAATTACCTAACCCGTATAAGAAGAATATGTTTTATTTCCTGTACCTGAACCAGTTTTCTGGCTAAGTGTGTTTTCACCTATACATAAACATATCTTTGTGTGTGTGTCTGGGTGTGTGAAGCCACACAATTTTCCCTCAGTAATGTCAACTGAGATAAAAATGCACAGTGTGAGATCTATGAGTTTCAGTTTTATTTGGGGACTTGTTGAGGACTACAGATACAGCCTCTCAGGTAGCTCTGAGGAACTGCCCTGAAGAGGTAGGGGGGAAGTCATTATATGTGTGATTTTGGTGAAGGGAGTATATGCACTCAAGCACACATCTCAGCAGAAAGTTGCTGCTAGTCACGAGGAACAGGTGTCTTAGTTAATGATTTTAGTGCTTTCCTATGTGTGGGAGTTTGGGTTCATAAAAAATTTTCTTCTGAAAATATCTAACTATTTGAAGGCCTGTCTTGCCAGTTTTCCCAGAGCACTGAGGGTCTCATTCCTGATCTTTTCCCTGAACTCCTTTCAGGGGGTGTTAAAGGTCAGCGACTGCAGTGGCTAACGACTCAATCCTTGTAGAGCCAGATGGCGAGCTATGTTCTTTAGCTGACAACAGCTTGAAACCAAGTTTGGAATATTTTGGAAATTACATAACTAATTGTTCATAATTGGATCTCTAGGTTGTTGAGAGTGTTTCTAGGCTGAAGGCTAAACTTCCAGATTCAAAGAGAAAAATACCTGGTCAGATATGTTTAATAAGATGAACAGGCCTGCCATTAGCCTCTGTGGTACCATTTGCTAATTAAGAAAAGGCACCCTCTCCGTGTAGGTACTGCCCTGAACGCTACAGCTTGGATCATGGACGTGGGTGGATTTCAGCCCCCCCCCCCTCAGCCCTGCGGCCTTCTGTAGTTGTGCAGTACACAAACTTTGCAACAGAATGTGGGAACTCTGAATATTAAGATGTTGAATGGTTAGCACCTGAATAAGCCCACAGGAGATTTTGCTTACGTTTTTATCCAGAGACTAGTATTACTGATAAATTAATAATCGGTCTTAGATACTTAAACCACCCAAGAGATGAGTAGGACAGGGGCAAAGGTGTTCTCAGTCTTTTCCACCAACAAAGAATCCCCTGTATTGTTTTTCACTCATAGGGCTTATGTTCTGAGATAATTGGTCTAAGGGAATAACTGAATTCCTTAAGTAACTATTTGTTTGCATATTTCGATCTTTTAGTCAAGCAGATGTAACTGCCAACACAGCTTCTGATGAACATATGATGAGTATTGTTATATTGGGTTTATGTGATTTTTAGTTCAGACAAAATAAAGTCATCCTTTTATTTAATCCATGTGTCTGTGCTCCAAGTGAATGTATGATTTTCACATGGCTTTTTGCCTGATAAAGGAGAAAATTGATCATCTTATCCATTTATTTTTTATAAATTGGAAGGTATGTAAAATAAGAGCCCCAGCATGCTCTAATTCTAATAAAGTCGACAGGACCCTGAGTGAGTTGACTAGATAGAAAGGGAGAGAAATGAATCTCCAGGGAAAATTTTGGGGACAGGAAATAATATGATTGTAAGAGTTATGTTTTACTTATGCAAATGCCTTTTAAAAATACATGTATAATATTTATTCTAGAAATATATGTATGCATTCTAGAAAAAATATTTGTATATGGTGGTATTGTTAACCCACCCTTTCGGGTCAGGCTCCAACAAGGGTGTTTCTGCGGAGTGTAGCTTGAGTCAATGGAACGACACCAAGTTCAGAAGCAAAGGAAAGCTTTATTCTCTGATCAAAGAACGGGAAGGCGCGAGCTCGGGCTCTAGAGCACAGGCTCTCCTGGAAAGATCATGGGCGGGGCTGCTTTATAGGGGTCTCAAGAGTGAGCGGGGGCAGAGTTCAGCAGGAACGGGGCGGGGCTCCGGCGGGGTAGGCACCGCGCTGCTCCCACGCGAGACTGCAGGGAGGGGTGCAGCGTCTGCGCACACAGCCCGCAGCCGCCATCTTGGATTGCAGCGTCAGGAGCGGCGCTTCCGCCTGTGGCGCCGAGCTGTCGTGTCGGGCGCGTCTCTGTCACACTACGAGTTCTGGTCTTAAGTGCCGGGTGCGAGGTCTCTTCACACGGCCCCCGCTGAGCAAGTGAAACTAGACGAAGCACAAAGGAAAAAAAAAAGGTTAGGCTTTATTTTATTACCCAAGTTCTATTTTGTTCCCTGGGAATTGTTAATGGGCTTTGCTGGTGACAGTATTGAGCGTTTGTCCTAAATACAAAGCAAATATCATCAGCACCTTTGTTCCCAAGGAAGGATTTGGCTTTGGATAATAGGTGTCAGGGATTAATCATATTTTTATCCTTTCTATTTAGGAAGGGTAGTGTAATGATACGTGAAGCAGAGGCTGGCGGTACCCCAGCAGGTCGCCTCAGATCCCTCTGTCTCTTTCTGCGTGTCCTTCCCCTGCTTTCAGCATGCTTGGCCTTAGAGGCTGGCCCCTGTGACTCTCTCTGGAAGACTGCCCTAGGGCTGCTAATACCATGGTGCCCGCCAGCATCCATGGGGTTGGCATGTCCTCAAAGATGGCTCTTACCAAAGCTGGTCTGGTTTCACCGGTCGTGAAAGCTCAGCACATTTGCCTCAAGTTGGGAACAACCCCAAGGTAGAATTTAGACCCCAGAGCTCCCCTACAGGATGAGGCTGAGGTTGAGACTTTGTCTGAAGCTGTGCCCTTGCTTGTTGCCGCACATCCCTCGTTCCTTCCCAGGTTTCTCTTGGGAGCCCTTCTGTACTGAATCACTGTCACACCTTGCTCTGTTGTCATCTTCTGGGGCAGCTGACCTAAATCAATATTCAAATATCACTGAGGTTAAAAACTGTTCACATGCATGTGAAGGTGTATTAAGTTTTGGATGCCATGCTAACTTCAAGGTAAAATAATGATGGTACTCCTTCCCTACCTTACAGCGAGGACTAGAAATCATGGCTGATGTCTGGTAAAGCATAAATCAAGCCAACTTTTCACCAACTAGAACCACAGGCAATGGTAGTAGTTGTCTTTGATTATAGACTTCCCAGTATATCAGTGGCTGCATTAATCCACAGAGACTTAAATGACCAAATTTATGAAATTAGGTAATTCATAGACAACCAAGATCAAAAGAACTAGCCAGGTAATTTATGTTTCCTTTGAGAAGAATGCAATAGAGCTGGGGAGAGATATATAATGAGGCTGAGAATTTATTTACATCTGAAAGTCACTGAACTGGAGGCGACATTTGGTTCTAGCCCTGGCTCAGCATCTCCCTGTGAATTCCTGAGCAAACCATTTTGCTCCTTCTCTAGACCTCAGTTTACTCAACTTGCACTGCCTTTCGTGGTTTCAACTGAGTATTTTACATGATTCCATTTTCTCTCTTTTCTTAGGAAGTAAGTTATATTTTTTTGTTTTACTTTTTTTTATTGTTGGCCTAGAGTTTGCAGTATACATTTACAGCTAATCCAGGTTCACTTTCAAATAATTCTATACCACTTGACAGGTAGTGTGAGTACATTGTAATAACAAAATAATCCTAATTCCTCTTTTCTGTCCCTTGTATCATTGCTGTCATTTGTTTCACTTACGCATAAGCATTCATAAACCTGTGCATATATACATATGTTCTCAAGCATACGTAATTGAATACATTGTTGGTACTATTCTTTTGGACAAACTGTTGTCTGTTAGATCAATTAAGAATAAGAAAAATAAAAGTTCTTATTTTACCTTCACTTCAGTAATGCTCTTCATTAGTGCTCTTCCTTACTTTATGTAGACCAGAGTTTCTGACCTATATTATTTTCCTTCCCTCTAAAGAATTTTTCTTGCAAGCCAGGTCCAGTGGCAACAAATTCTCTCAATTTTTGTTTGTGTTAGAAAGTTTTATTTCTCCATCGCTTTTGAAGGATACAGGGTACAGAATTATAAGTTGATGTTTTTTTTCTCTCAACACTGTAAATATTTCACTCCATTCTTTTCTTGCTTGCATCATTCCTAAGGAGAAGTTGGATGTAATTCTTATCCTTTTATTCCCTATAGGAAATATGTTTCATTCCTCTGGCTTCTTTCAGGAATTTTTTTTTTCTTTATCTTTGATTTTCTTTAGTTTGATGATATGCCTAGGTGTAATTTTTTAATTTGGGGGGAGGGGTATTTTTCGTGCTTCGTGTTCTCTGATCTTCCTGGATCTATTATTTGGGAAAATTCTCAGTCATTATTGTTTCAAGTATTTCTTCTATTCCTTTCTGTTACACTTCTCTGGTATCCTCACTGTATACATGTTCCACCTTTTGTAGTTGTCCCACCATTATTGGATATTATGTTCTGTTTTTTCAGTCTTTGTTCTCTTTGCTTTTGGTTTTCCAAAGATTATATTGACATGTCCTCTAACTGAGATTCTTTCTTCAGTCCTTCCAGTCTACTAATAAAGCCTTTCAAGCATTCTTTATTTCTTTTACAGTGTTTTTAATCTCTAACATTTATTTATTTATTTATTTTTTCCCTTAGGAGTTCCACCTCTCTGTTTACATTGCCCACCTGTTTTTGCATGCTGTCTAATGTATCCATTAGAGCCCTTAGTGTAATCCAGTTGTTTTAATTCCTGGTCTGATAATTCCAACATCTCTGCCATGTCTGGTTCTGATGCTTGCTCTGTCTCTTCAAATTGTGTATTTTGCCTTTTGATATGCTTTGTGCTTTTTTCTTGATAGCCAAACATGATGTACCTGTCACTGGTTCTCCTGGAAGTTTCTACTTGTGAGTCTCTGTGTCAGTAAGCTATGCCTCCCTGTGTCTGTCTCTCCAATTTTGGGGGTTGAGGTTTACACTGTGGCTTCCTCTCTCTTATGGATCCAAGAAGAGTTGTTGGTCTTTCAGTCTTTTCAGCTTTTACTTGTTGTTATGACAAAGTGGAGACTTCTAAGCTTCTTACATGAGAAATTGGCCTCGTTTTGTGCTGAGTGATAAATTTCCCTCCAATTTTATTTCTGTAATTTTGTTGGCACAGTCCTGAACAGCCAAAGGAAAAGCTATATGTAAAGCTTCATAAGCTGGAAAGTTTAATCAAATATCGGTTACAATGAATTATACTTCCCTACATCTGAAAGGCATTGAGGGGGCACTTGCTGAGCTTATTAAGGATTGAGAAGAGAAGTGGAGTATTAAATGGCTAAGAAAAAAGGTACCACATAGGTCACTGGTGAAGCAAAGCAGAATTTCATGGCTTAACCTCATTCTCACCAGGAATCTATCACAGATTCAAGACCTTGGAAGACTTCAGATTTAAGAATGGTAGGGATAGAATAAAGGGGGAGAAAATTGGTCTCAGAAGAAATGGAAACAAAAAGAACAAAATGTAAATGTTGTTTAATTTTAGGGGAAACACAGCCTAAGGAGTCTTATTTTTTCCCAGCCTGTAATCACTCCGGAAGTGTCTAGGGGATTTTAAATTCCCTGAGCTCTGATTCGTGAGAGGCCTGTGCCCTATAGCAGCTCTTAAAGAATCGCTTTCATATTACTCATAAATTATTCAAATTCTCAAGTGTATCATACAATTGGGGTAGAGCCATTAAAATTTTGAATCTATCTTGAAAGTGTCAATGACAGTGCTGATTCAGGTTACCTTCGGTGTTAGGCAAAGAGCTTGTGAGAAAAATGTAAGTCCTCAGCCTTGCCCTTTTATTTCATTCTTTTACCTTTTGGAACAAGGGTATGAGCAGATCAAGTCATTCTGAGAACAGACTTCCAGAAAAAGTGTGAGAAATTCTTTTTATATCATTAAGATATTTACAATCAGAAATACTTTATCAAAAACTGCAAACCATTCATACTTCCCAAGGATGTAAATTGATTCTTCAGGTATTAGGACTTCAGGAGTGTATGGAAATTCAAACCTATTTTTTGTACCAACCCTTTATTTAATTTTTAAAATAAATACATTACATGGCACAAAATTTTAAAGTATAAAATGAAATTTTTACCTCTTGCCCTTGTTCACCCAATATTCCTCTGTGGTGATAACTAATGTTGCCAGTTTCTTAGTATCTTTTAGAGGTATTTTATAAAGCAAATACTCTCTGGTTGTGTAAATGTGTGTGTGTTTTATATACTGTTTTGTACCTTACTTCTTTCACTTAATAATATAAATTAGAAATTATTTCATATTAGTACTAAAGATATCATTTCATTTTAAATATAGTTCAACACTCCACACTCCCTATCTTCCTTACTTTTTTTCCAAAAACAAACTAATCATCATTATTTATTTGTTTATTGCTTCTGACATCCAACTAGAATATTAACTACATGAGAGTAAGCATTTTCAACTATTTTATTTAATGCATGCATCTCCAGTGCCTAGTAGAGTGCTTGGAATGTAGTAGACACATGATAAATACTTAAACTTGCTTAATGAATGCATACTTTAGCTTTTATAGCTTTTATATTTTATTCTACTGCATGTACTTAAAATTTATTTAGCAAGTCTCCTCTTGATAGACCTTTAAGTTGTGTCCAGTCTTTTGCTATTACAAGCTCTGCTGCCATAAAAATTCTAGTACATACATTAATTAATCCATGAGCCAGTGTATCTTTAGGGAAAATTCCTAAAAATGAAACTTCAGGCTCAAAGGATGTGGGAATTTTTAATCTTGATATATAATGCCAAATTGTTCTCTTTGGAGGTAATACTAATTTATACTTCTATCACCAAAAGTGTATGCATAAGTAAAATTATATTTAATTTACTTAAAGGAAAAGATACTAATTTAAATTGAAATGCAGACATGGCGCTTTTCTCCGTTTGGGGAGTAAGTGGAGACTTAGCTTTAATATAAGATTAATATAGTTTATTCTTTGCTTTTAGAGAATAACAGCTCTATCCTGAAGCCTAAAATAAATGTTAATTTATTGTCAAGTTTAAGAATTCTATATCTTCAACTCCGAAATAAAAAATTATGATTCCAAAATAAACGCATTGTGTTCCAAGAGTAAAATCATAGCATCAAAAATCTGAGCCAAGGAAAATTAATTTGTTTTGTTATTAATTATATTCATTTATGAAGAAATCTAAAATCTCAAAGTTTCTCCTGCATTTCACTCTTCTTTATGGAGAATTTTAGATTTCAGTGTAATCGAAATTCAACTGGGAATACATATTTGGCCTCATCTCTATTCATTATCCTGAAAATGCACTTTAATGTTAGAGGCTGTGGGGAGATTCAAATCTTATAAGCAGCAAAGTGGAGGAAAAAGACAAGATACGTCATGTGCAAAGGCATAGGTACCTTTTACCAAAGCAGTTTGTCTGGTCTATAATTAGGTAGATTAAAATGTTTAGTAAACTATTTCCGAAAGGAAATAGGAGAAATCTTGATTAAGAACGTATTACTCAAAGAAGGAACCTGCTGAGCATAGGCCCCCTCCTTGTCCCAAAACTCTGAAGGAAGGAAGTCTTGTTTTAACCTGGACACAAGGAGCAAACATATTATTCTCTCTCTGAGTCAGGCTGGAAATGGGTAGAAGGAGCTCTTTAAAACCAACCACAGTTGCTCATAATGCTTCAAATAGCATTATTTCCTTTCAAGTGGCACCTCACCAGGCTGCCTGGGGAGAGAAAACAGTTTTTGCTTGGGATGTAAGCAGTGAACATGGGAAATGGTTACACAGGGAACCCAGAACTAATTTGAAACCCACTGATTCGAAATATGAAAACAAGTGTTTAATGTGAAGACTTCTTTAATGCGGAAATGCCAATATTTATTTTTGGAGATGCCAGAGAATTTAAAAGAAACTTTAACCCAAATTTAAAACAAATCTAGTAAACTTCAAAAAGAGAAGAGTTTTCCTGTTGATGGATTGAGTTCTTGATGTAACTTTAATATAATGTGATGTCTTTATTTTTAAATTTTTTTTAAAGATTTTTTTTGATGTGGACCATTTTTAAAGTGTTTATTGAATTTGTTACAACATTGCTTCTGTTGTTTATGTTTTTTGGCTGTGAGGCATGTGGGATCTTGGCTTCCCAACCGGGGATAGAACCCGTACCCCCGGCATTGGAAGGAGAAGTCTTAACCACTGGACTGCCAGGGAAGTCCTGAGTGTAATTCTTTAAAGACTAACTTGAATTTAGTCTTCCTTATGGAGAGGATTTCCCAAACATGAGTAGAGGCAGGATCAGGACTTGAAATGTAGTAGGACTAGCTAAACTCTGAAAGTTTAGGATCTGATAAATCAATAGAATTTTCAAGGGCCAGAAAGTAGGTGTTAAAATGAAATTTTGATACCTAATCAAATAGGTAAGCCGGTGGATGATGGGAACCAGAGGTGATAGATCTAGAATGTGAACAGTTTGAGGTCCAGGTATAATGGACACCAGGGAGATGTGGCAGTCTTAGAGGGAGATAATCTCAGAGACTGAGGAGGAGAGGTAAGATTACTGATCAGAACTAGGCAGGCCCTTGGAGAAGTGAAATGACAGACTAGGGCAAAGATTTTCAGAAGAAAAGTGCAGCACGTCAAATATGAATAAAAGACAGCCTCAGCAAAATTGTTTCTAATCTTGTACAAGTGTTTTATTTCTGTTGTTGTTGTCACTTCTAGCAGCCACTCTTTCCCCTTTTTTGGTTCTACCCACTCAAACTACTGGAACAGGGTCATGGTGCCTGTACGTCTTTGGATATCTGACCCAACCTGGCCACAGATTGCCTTTCTCTTGATTCCATTCAATCCTGACCCACCTAGGCTCAGTGGTGATTCTTTGGATACTGGAATCTAACAGAATACCGGCCTTGATGCTGGACTATCTTCTTTTGACTCACTCTTGTTCATGGGCTTTCGGCTTAGGGAGTTCGAGATTTCTCATTTTCAGGGCCCTACTCACTCACAGTTTATCTCATGGTCTCACTCTCTGAACTATCTCCCTGACCTGTTCCCACTCCCAAAGCTAGAGACTGCGTTTCCCTGGATGTACCCAAAGATTGAGAGTCATTCAGATTCTGGGCAAATAGGACAAGGACCCAATTATTGTATAATTTACATAGGTAAATATTGATGATAATGATAATAATAATGGCTGAGGAGCTAGATGCTGTGCTAAGTGCTTTTCACAGGTTTTCAAATTTATTTCTCACAAACTTCTAGGGAGTTAAGTATATATATCATTCCAATTTTACAGAGAAGGAAAGTGAGGTAACTTGGCCAGAGGGCATAGGTAGCAATCCAGAATGCAATCCAGGCAGTCTGTCTCCTGGGCCCACCATTTTAAACAGGCACAAGATCACAGCTGTAGTAAGAGAACACTTAACTTCTTGATGATAACTTAGTGACCTGGATTCCTAAAATTAACTCGAGAGGAACCAAGATTGATCTCAGAATTCTGGGTGTGCTGAACCTTCAGGCAACTCTAGATATAGGTAGCCTTAGACTTAACCCAGCTGAGCCTCCAGATTTTTGCTGGGTAGAAATAATGAGAAGACTGCTGGCCAATTTATCAGGAACTTTTACTGCATGTACCAGTGAGTAGAATATTCCTTATTGGTCTCATCAGAAGATAGTGTGTCAGAATCTTCTTAGGTGCTCACCAATCCTTCTTCCTCTTCTTGGACACATAAAAAGGCCATATTGCACAGCCTCCATTGTAGTTAGGTTGGGGATATATGACTGGGTTCTGGCCTGCAAGGACCTTAAACTGACTCTAGCCCTTCATGCAAGTACATGCCCTAGATAACAGCTCACAGAGTCATGAGCAGATGTAGGTTCCTAATATGACTCCCCCAACAGCCCTTGTGATGAACAGTCTCCACTGCCTCCCAGTGTCTATATGCCTTATAGGCTCCTTAGATAAAACCCCACTCTTTTGATTTAAGTTGAGCAATCCGCCCCAGCCTGGGAACCCCAAAGCACTCCACCCATGGACCCTAATATAGGCTTGTGCTCCAGGGCCTGCCTCTCTGTCTGCACTCTGCCTTGACCTCCCTGTGTGGCGTTCAGTGTACCCCCTCCAGGACCTGTGATTAACAAACTCCTCTGCTTCAGTTATTTTAATTTCTCTTGTAGTTTGTTGTTGAACCCTGGGTCACCATGTGGCACTCTGTGCTCTACTCAACAAGTGTTAACTTAAAAGTCATAACAGAAGGTCGGCAGTACTAAGAGAGAGACAGAGACAGAGAGGTAGAGAGAGAGCGAGAAAGGGAATAACTGTTATAATTTGTAGTTACTGTTCTTGGGTATAGTTTTAAGATGACTTATTCCCAATGGAAAGAGAACAAGCTATTTTCTTTTAGTCACAAAAAATAAAAGATTATCTGTGTCTAAACTTAGGAATGAATGCAAGTCAGTTGTGTGAAGTAAGTCCTCTCCCAGGCAAAGAAATGGCTATAAGTGGAACAAAGTCTTTTATATTCCTTCATGAGTGCATTTCCTTATTCTAGTATTAGAATCAACCATAGGGCTAACAGAGTCTTACAAGGCAATAATTCAGTAAATAGGATATATATTGTCTATGCTTAATTGTATTAAGAAAGAAGACATTTGGTGGCATAAGGGACATAATGAGTTGGAACTTTAAAAAACAATAAAGTCAAGGTTTAAAGAAGGCAATGCAAGAACTAAACTCTTTAATTAGCAATCATGCCTTAATCTGGAGCATTTATATCAGAGATTCCAAAGTGCTGACCTGACTTTTACTTTATTCTTTCTGACATGTTCACAGGGGCCCTTGGAAGAGCACATTTCAAATACCACAAGGGCAGATGTGATCAGCAAATGTGAGGGCTTTATTGACTTACTACTGATACCGTGTTATTTGTAGTCTCAGTTTTAGCTGCCAAGGGAGAGTTTTACATATTCTTTATGACTCTTAACATTCACTCTGCTGATTGGACATGTAGAATTCCCTTGCATATCATTTTATGAATATACCATAATATATTTATCCACCATGATGGACATTTAAATTGTTTTAAGACATTTGCTATTATAGATAATCTCATAATGGACATTGTTGTGTATATTTCCTTGTGTACGTGTATAAGAGTTTCTTAAGGATACATACTTAGAAGTGTTATTGCTGGACTGCAGGTAAGCACATTTGCAACAAATTTAGTAAAATTTATTCTCCGATGTGGCTGAACAAATTTATTTCTTCAGATATCTCAATATCTCCGCATGGTTTTACTTGAAAACTTTTGCCAAGGTTATATTTGCATCTTTTTGATTAATATTGAGGTTCAATTGAGAATCATTGCACATATTTATTAGAAATTCGGGCTTTATCTTCTGTAAAGAGGCTACTTACATCTTTTGCCATTTTTTCGCACCAGATTAGTGAGATTTGTAAGAATTTTTTCTTCATAGGATTTGTAGGAATTCTCATCTTTTGCCAGTTACATGCATTGCAAGTATCTTTTCTCAGTCTGTTTTGTCTTTTAACTTTGCTTATGAAAGCATCTGTTTTATGTGTTTATCATTTTAATGTGATTAACTTTATTAATTTTTAATTCTGGGATTTGTACTTTTGTGTCTTAAGAAATTTACTTATTGTCTTACTGTAAATTTACAAGGACAAGTAGAATTAGATTTAGTATGTTGTACGATGATCTGATTTTATTTGATTTGCTTTTTCATGTGGACAATCACTTGTCCTAGCACCACTTATTAAATAGCCTATCCATTCCTTATTAGATTAATGCCTTCTTGAACATATGTCAGATTTTCTTATTCATGTGGACTTACTCCTGGGTTTTCTATGGTATTTCATCAGTTTTCCTTGTCTATCACTATACCAAGATCACACTGTCATAAGTAATACAGTCTTGAGAATTTCTAAAGTGGTTTTGCCATTTCACATGCACACCAGCAAGGCATAAGAGCTCCTACTGTTCCACGTCCTTGTCAGCTTTTGGTGTTTCTAGTGCTTTGGATTTTGACCATTCTAATAGATGTGTAGTGTTGTCTCATTACTGTTTTAATTTGCAATTCCTTAATGACATATGAGGTTGAGCATCTTTTCAAGTTATTTGCCATCTCTTTATCATTTTTTGGTGTCTTTGACCCATTCTTTAGTCAGGATGTTTGTTTTCTTATTGTTGAGATGTACGATTTCTTTTTATATTTTGGTTACAAATTCTTTATCAGATATGTCTTTTGCAAATATTTCTTCCAAGTCTGTGGCTTGTCTTTTCATTCTCTTTACAGTATCTTTCACAGAAGTTTTTTTTTTTTAATTTTTATTTTATATTGAAGTATACTTGATTAACAATGTTGTGTTAATTTCAGGTGTACAGCAAAATGATTCCATTATACATATACATGTATATTTTAATGAAATTCAGCTTATCAGTTATTTCTTTCAGAAATTGTGCCTTTAGTGTTGTTTCTAAAAAGTAATTGCCAAACCTAATGTTATCTAGATCTTTTATGTTATCTTCTAGGAGTTTTAGTTTTGTATTTTACACTTAGGTCTGTGAGTTAATTTTTGTGAAAGGTGTAAGGTCTGTGTCTATATTCATTTTCTTTTTGCATGTGGACATCCAGTTGTTTCACCAGCATTTGTTGAAAAGTCTAGATTTTCTCCATTGTATTGCCTCTTCTTCTTTGTCAGTGATCAGTTGACCAAATTTATGTGGCTCTAATTCTGGATTCTCTATTCTGTTCCATTGATCTATTTGTCTATTCTTTCACCAATACCACACTGTCTTGACTACTATAGCTTTATCGTAAGCCTTGAAGTTGTGAAGTGTTAGTCCTCCAACTTTGGTCTTCTCCTTTAATGTTATGTTGGTTATTATGGGTATTTTGACTCTCCATATAAATTTTAGAATCAGTTTGTTGATATCCATAAAATAACTTTCTGGGATTTTGATTGGAATTGCATTGCATTTATAATTAAGTTGGGGAAAACTTGCATCTTGGCATTAAGTCTTTTTATCCATGAACAGGGATATCTTTACACTTATTTAGCTCTTTAATTTCTATTATCAGAGTTTTGTAGTTTTTCTCATATAGAGCTTGTGCATATTTTATTAGACTTCTACCTAAGTATTTCAACTTTTTGAGTGCTAATATAAGTGCTATTGTGTTTTTAATTTCAAATTGCTGGCATATGGGAAAGTGATTAATTTTTGTATATTAACTTTATAACCTGCAACCTTGTTATAATCACTTACTCTTTCCAGGAAATTTTTTTGTTGTTGATTCTTTAGGATTTTCTACATAGATAATCATGTCATTTGTGAACAAAGATAGTTTTCTTTTTTTTCTTTTCATTCTGTATACTTTTAATTTCCTTTCCTTGTCTTATTGCATTAGTTAGGACTTCCAATATGATATTGAAAAGGAGTGGAGAGAAGGGACATCTGTACCTTGTACCTGATCTTAGTGGAAAGCTTCTAGTTTCTCAGCATTAAGTATGATGTTAACTATAGGGTATTTTTTAGATTTTCTTAATCAAATTAAGGAAGTTCCTCTCTATTTCTACTTTGCTGAGATTTTTTAAAAAAATCATTAATAGGTGTTAGATTTTGTTAAATGCTTTTTCTGCATATATTGAAATGATCATGGGATTTTCTTCTTTAGCTTGTTGATGTCATGGATTATATAAACTGATTTTCAAATGTTGAACCATATTCCATATGTTACATACTTGAAATAAATCCTGTTTAGTCATTGTGTATGATTCTTTTTATACATTGTTGGATTATATTTAATAATATTTTATTGAGGATTTTTGAATCCATGTATGTGAGAGTTATTGATCTGTAGTTTTCTTCTCTCACAATGTCTTTATTGGTTTTGGTATTAGAGTAATGCTGGCCTCATAGAATGAGTTAGAAAACATTCCCTCTGCTTCTGTGTTCTGGAAGAGATTGTAGAAAACTGGTATAGTTTCTTCCTTAAATGTTTGGTAGAATTCCCCAATTTGCAGTTTAGGTTTTTCCACCACAGCACTGGTTCTGATGTGGGTTGATGCTCATGGGTTTTTGCAACAATAAGTTAATGATTCTTTGTATATGCTTATCTGTCTCTCCATTGGTTTGGTGCAGTGGTTTTCCCTGTGACCTCAGTTTTCTAATGTATCTAAGAAAACTTGTTGATTTTCAGTTTGTTCAGCTTTTTGATTATTGTTAGGATGGTGTGATGACTTCCAAGCTCTTTATATGCCAGATCACAAACTGGAAATCTTTAGCTTTATTTTTAACATGAAATATTGGATACTATATTTTTAAAGTTAATAAAATATGTTTTACAGTGTTTTTTACAGTTTATTTTTTCCAGTTAATAGTTAATTAATCTAACTAACCTATTTTTAAATTTCTGTGGACAGCATTCTGTCTTGTGTCTCCTGATTTCCCTCTGGGTTTGACTTTTTTTTTTTTTGACCAAGTGCATCCCTTAATTAATTTTTTAAGAAGGGACCGTGGGTGTTAAAATCTCCTGATTTATTTTAATATCTGACAATATGTTTATTTTCCTGGATTTTTTTTTTTTTGGCATAGCTTTGGGAAGAACCCAGGGCTACAAGTGTGTTCAAAGTGTTGGTGATCAGTGTGTCCTGTAATTTACATTAACTCTTGAAGCTAGTTGTCTTCTTCATCTGCCCATGAGCTGAGTGATCAACTGCTGAATTGTATTGCCTTGATTTTTAAATGACAATATAACTGGGTTTATAATTCTAATTTGATAGTTATTTTCCTTTAGAAATTCAAAGGTATTATTCCATTTGTTCTGGCTATTTATTTAGCTCCTGCATGATATTAGGAGTATTTCAAATCTATTCATGTATGCAAGAAATGGCTTGATATTTTTACTGGTCTGAGCTTCAGGCAGTAAATCTAGGGCTGGTCCTCCTGACTTGGAGCACTTATGAATCTGAAGCCTTGTAGACCAATGGCTTCAGCCATGCTCTCTATTTATTTTTCCTGTTTCATTTTTTCTATTTTAATTCACAAAACTGTATATTTTTAAAAATTCCAGCATTTTGGTTTGGTTTTATTTAGTCTTCTCTTTTCTGTCATTTCCACATATTTGATTTAGAAGTTTGCCTCAGGTTACTAATCCATCTTTGGCAGATTTTGAATTATATTTCTAAAAAATATATGACCATGCTACACTTCTGCTTAAAATATGTTTTGACTTTCCTAGAGATTCACGTTAATAACTTTTAATATGGCACACAAACCCTTCAAGGTCTGACCCTGGATAAAGTTTACATGTTCAGACTGTCCCCCTATATCCATGCTCCATTCTAGCCATACTAAGTTTCCTCCTAGTTCCAAAATACACATTATGTCAAGCACCTGAGCCTTGAAACATGTCGACATTTCTGTCTCCAGTGACCTTCCTTTTCCTCCTGGCCATCTTCTACTTAATCTTGTTTGTATTCCTCTAATCTCCCCAAGCAAAGTTATATATCACTGACATTATGTGCTCCTTACTTAAGACTGTCATCACTATATTATCTTACAGACATGTCAGTTTTATTATTTACAGCCTATACTATCTAATAAAACTTTCTATGATGATGTTAATGTTCTATATCTACACTGTTCCATAGAACCCTGTGTGATGATGGAAATGTTTTACATCTGAAATGTCTAATGTGGTAGCCACTAACTACTTGTGGTTACTGAACACTTAAAATAGGTTTAATGTGACTGATTAAAATTTTATTTTACTTAATTTAATTTAAATAGTGATGCATAGTTAGTGGTTAGTGTATTGGAAAGTACAGTTCAAGATTTTGTATTGTTTTAGAGGCAGAGAAGATGTGTTGACTGCTTTCTTTGTGAGGTCCAATAACTAGTCCATAGTGGACACTCATTACTCAGTGATTATTAAATGAAGAAATAAGCAAATTCTGGAAGATTAAGAAATTAATGTTTCTACTGAGAAGCTGAACAAATCAAGGGAATACTTTACTACTTTAGCAGAAAATAAGCTCTTATTCTTTTCAGTTAGATCTAAACTATGTCAGTGGTTCAGTTTTTCCAGGGTTCTGAGGGGGAAAAAAAGTACGGGGATTAAAGACTAGGGTGGTTGGAAAGTCCACAGAAATGTGTTTCTCACAACTGAGATTATTTCATGTTGAGTTTTCTCTTATAATGGTTTTAGAAAAGGTCAGTACCAAACATAAGTGTAAACTGATGTTGTGAAGTTTTCTTTATTTAGAAACCTGATTCCTGGCAGGAAAAAGCAGCTGTTTTATATCCTCACACATAACATCAATTGTCCCTCCTTCGGTCTACAATTTAAAAAGTTCTTTTATTTCTAGTTTATTCAATAGAGAAATCTGAACTCCATTTGGGACTGGAGCACCAAATTTTTAAAAAATTTAGTCTTTTTTTTTAATGTCCAGAAAGCAAATGGGGAGAGCTATTCAGGAAAAATACTAACATTAAGTCAGCCTCTTCATCAAGTTCGTAGGTTGACTTATACTGTAGGAATTTTTAATCCTATGAGAATAGCAAGAACAATATGAAGTTGCTTTGGCGGAAATAGTATGCGGAGAGAAATGCTACTGGGGAGGTGAGCCAATAGAATAGATACTTACTAAACTCTGTTGTGTGCCTGCAAGAGTTTCAGAGATTGCAGTCCAACCATGAACTGAGGTCCTCTGGTTTGATCACGATTTTACCAGACATTTTTAATGCATCCACTTTCCTTTATTGAAATATCTAAGAATTTTAAAGAAAGCAAAGCTACTATAGAACTTCATTAAAATTTGCTTCTGGAGCTATGGTTCATCTTGGGAATCTTATGAATCATTTGATACTGTAAAGTTTTTGGCTGCACAGTCCAGTGTATCATTCAGAATGAGCTAAGTTATGCAGCCATAACAAATAGCCCTCAGATCCCTCAGATCTCAGAGGCTTAAAATCCAACAAAAGGTATTTCTTGCTCACTCTTCACCTCCTGTAGGTAGCAGGGGGATTATAGTCATTCCCTGACCCAGGTTCTACCTTGACCCATGCCTGCAGGGAAAGGGAAATGTGGCAAATTGCACAGTGGCCCGTAAAGCTCAGCCAAGAAATGCCATAGGTTATGATTGCTACACTTACCTGGACAAATACAGATGATTTTGTGATTTCATACTTTAAAAGAAGTAAAGAAGTGCAAATCTATCATGGTCTCAAACGAGGGGAGAAGAAAATATCTGTGAGCAGCCCAGCGGCG
The DNA here is from genome assembly GCF_949987535.1 of Balaenoptera acutorostrata. NCBI lineage: Eukaryota > Metazoa > Chordata > Mammalia > Artiodactyla > Balaenopteridae > Balaenoptera > Balaenoptera acutorostrata. The sequence goes on along the minus strand of NC_080068.1, from coordinate 20,941,924 downwards.
ACCAGAATATGTACCCAGATATAGTGGATTCCAAGGTCCAATGAATTGGGGAAATTTGGGTAAAATTGGCATATATTTCTTCATTGTGTGATTGTTAGTATTTAACACTATAAAGTGATTTTGAATATCTAAGAAGGGGTTATAATATGAGGTGTTTCCCAAATTCACTGAAATCCCAAATACTCTGGGATTTTCTTCTTCATAGGGTATCTGGAGAAACACTGTTTGTCTAGCGGTCTTTTCAAGAGGGACTAGATGATATACCTTCTGAGCATCTCTCCAATTTAACTAATTTCTCTTTATTTATGGATTGCTTATCTGATATTTGTTTTAAAAATCAAATTTTTGATATAGAAATGTAATAAGCAACTTTTCCAGATAAAGATCATGGATGGCTAACTGGAGCTCTTTTTATTCCCCCAGAAAAGTTGTAAATTAGAATGCTATTGATGAATGTTAAAATCTATAGTAGAAGACAGACTATAAAGTCTACTTCAGATGTCTCTGAAGTGCTGAAGTATTGTCCAAGGCTTTACCCAAATCACCTCAATATGGTACTTCTAAGTTAAAAGTTTGGGAGTGATTTAGTTTTTAAAAACCTGCCAGGTATGACTTACCTATGAGGGCAGTGAGTTAAAAATTAATAAATAATGTTCTGTATGCTACATGGTTGATTAAAGTTCGTTAACTTTTGCTCAGAATAATACATTCTGCTAATTTGGAGAAAAATATAACATTTTTAGTAACTGTTACATGGCATACTGAAACTGGAATTGGAAGTCTTAGGGAAGATAACAGGTTTTCAAATATTTTTAACATCTTAAAAATATTTTATTAAAAATTGACACTTCGGGGCTTCCCTGGTGGCGCAGTGGTTGAGAGTCTGCCTGCCAATGCAGGGGGCGCGGGTTCGAGCCCTGGTCTGGGAGGATCCCGCGTGCCGCGGAGCGACTGGGCCCGTGAGCCACGGTTGCTGAGCCTGCGCGTCTGGAGCCTGTGCTCCGCAACGGGAGGGGCCGCGGTGGTGAGAGGCCCGCGCACTGCGATGAAGAGTGGCCCCCGCTTGCCGCAACTAGAGAAAGCCCTCGCACAGTAAACGAAAACCCAACACAGCCATAAATAAAAATAAATAAATAATTCCCATTAAAAAAAAAAATTGTTAAAAAAAAAAAATTGATACTTCATTTCAAATATAAAGAATTATCACATTAGAAAATAAAAATAAATAATGGGAGCAGTATTAGAAATAATGTCTTAGAAATAATTAGAGTTAATGAGTCACCTATCCAGAATGCCTATTCAGTAATTTCACCTGTTAGGGATACGTTGTGCATCAAAAAGCAAGTTACAAAAATTTATCTGAAGAGAAAATCGGAGTCACAAAATCCCTTAAATAACATTTATGAATTCTTTAGTTACAAACTCATTTCTAAATTACCCTTATTTTGCAAGCAACACTAACTAGGGTAGTTGTTTGGTTTCTAATTACACAAACTGGGAGCAACATATGAAAGTGTGGAAATTGCCAAAGAGGAGTATATATTGATGGCGGTGAAAAGTGAATGGGTGGTCCAGACAAGTGACTGAATATTCTACTGAGTGAAATATGCAAAGAATGCAGCAATCTGGGATGAGTTTGCTTAGGGCCAAATAAGCAAGTAGAATAATTCATACTGATGAGTACCTTTCTTAGTCATCAAAAAAATGTTAACTATTTTCAGTTCAGCAGCTGAGAAATCAGGAACTTAATATCTTCAAAAAAGTTTTCTGTCCAAAGTTAATTTTTTAAAAAAAGAGAAAGGTGGGTAAAAGCCTGGATCCTAAGAAGCTGTCAAACTCAACTATCCAGGATGATCTAATCTCCAAGGGTTTTTAGTTCTTGGTCTTGAGAAACACACCAAAAAAAAAAAAAAAAAAAAAATCATTTTGACCTATAGGTGGCAATATTGGTATAGTTCAAGTCAAGCACAAAAAGATGGGGTGAATAAAAGGACATAATTTAATGGCTCAACAAAGAAGATGATCAAATCTGAAATCCATTTTTGATGAACATAAAATAACTTGAAAAAATAATTCAGTTCAGCAAAGCTCATGGAATTGGCTCTTACATGTAAAATACTCCTATTGGATTATAGATTTGAATTTGGGGGAAAAAAACCCTCTTAAATATTTGGCTTGAATAATGAGTTCCACTGTTATCATACTTTGAATGTATTTTGTTTACTCATAGTGGTTTGTTAAACTATGAATAAAACCAGTTTTTCATAACTATATTACTAGCACCTTTGTTTTCATTTAAGAATATTAAGGTAAAAGCCAAATTATATTGTCCATTATACACAACTTGTAATTGTGTCAGCAACTCTGTGGAGAATGCTGGGACCACCCAGCAGTTGGTCCCTAGAACATTCAGTGAATTTCTGATGTCCCTTGAGATAATGGTTATGTGCACGCTAGCTTATGGGGTGAAAAGAGCCCTCAGCACTTTAATAACAATGTGTTTTAACTGTTTTAAAGTTAAGGTAGTATTTCTTAAAGTTAGTAAGCCCACACACCAATTAGTTCAACATAAAAATCTCATAGCCTCTCTCCTCCTCCTTCCTAGGTTCTGATACTCCCCCTTGTGAACAGGTTCAAGTTTCAGTTGAGAATCATTTGTATCCCCCAAACTCTCCCTCCAATTTACTTTCCTACAGTTTAGATATAAGTATTTTTCATTTTCTTATAGAACTATAATGTTTATTATAAAGCTGTTTTCTCTTCCTCACTCCAGAAACTCTTTGTGTCTCCAAGTTGATCATCACAACCCTGAGGAAAATGAGTTTACGTTGATGAATAGTACATGGCATAGAAAACAAAGAGGTGTGTGCATGCGTGTGTGTGTGTGTGTGTGTGTGCCTGTATGTGAGAGAGAAATAGAGAGAGAGATAGATGCAAGAGTTCAATATCATGACATGAGAGAAAGATTGACTAACAGACTTTGGAAATCTTTAAGTAACAGAAATAAACAGCATTCAGTATCTCTCACCTTCTAGACCTGAGATATCCAATATGGTAGCCACATGTGGATTTTTATATTAAAATTAAAATTAGACTAGATTAAACAGTTAATTCCTCAGTCACACAAGCCACATTTCCAGTGTTGAATATCTACACGTAGCAACTGTATTGGATGGTGCGGATAGAGAACATATGCATCATCACAGAAACTGGACAGTGCTGCTCTACATTGTAAGTTCTTTGGATGATGACCCTCTTATCTTTGCATTTCCCTTGTGTCTAATGAAACCTTATATGTCAGAGGTATTCAGAAAATATTCGCTGATTAAAGATATAAAAGGAGAATTTTAGAAAAATGTTGTAAAAAACATCCAAGGTTGATTTGTTTATTTGGTTTCTTATTACAGAGAATATGTAATATATGTAATATTACATATATAATATATGTAATGTACAGGTATATGCTATTTGTCTTCAGTGCTACTTCTAGTCTTATCTCTGGCTTCCGTTTCCCATTCTTTACAAAGCCACCATAGCAAAGCCTTTTCTCTGAAGCTATGTGCTGCAAAGGGTCAGCTTAGTCCCAACAGTGGCTTTCCACGCACACTCCAAATATTGACCTGGCATCTTTGTTCCATGCTGTAGTCTTTAATTAACATTAATTAATTCACTCCCTTTTTGAGTTTTCAATTTTTCTAGATGAGGCATTATAAATTAGAAAATGTAGCATATTCAGATTACAGTTTAAAGGGCTCTCAGCTGATAGTTAATTAGGTTGATTCAGGAAGGATAAACCAAAAGAATGAATTTTTAATGCTAATTTAAAGGACATTAGTTGCTATGGGCAGAATGATTAAAATGCCACTGTCTGAAGCAGAAAAATTAGAATGCAACAGCAGTGGCAACCATAGATGATCAGTGCCAAGATGGTAAGACATTCCATCACCGGCCCACAAAAAAGCTTGATGAGCTCTGTAGGGTTATTTTGGTCTGACCAGGACATATAGTGGGCATATCGTGAATGTTATTATCTTTTAACATGGTTCCATCCATTTCTCTTCAGGAATGTATTAGAACAGAGTAACATGTTAGAATGAGATGTATTTACCTGGCTTGATGCATTCATGGCAAGCAATGGTAGGTTGATACCACACTGTCCTTCCTTTCCTGTTTAACAACCACTTGAATAGCATTTGTTAGGTGCCAGGTGCTGTCCTAAGCATTTTACAAACATTAACTCAGTTAATCATCATAACAAATCAATCAGTTTTGTACTATGATCATCCCTGATTCTTCAGAAAGAAAATTTAGGCACAGAGATTTTAAGTAATTTGTTCAAGGTCACACAGATGGTAGGTGGCAGATCCCAGATTTGAACACAGGCAATGTGACTTCAGTGACTGCCCTCTTAAATAGAAAATAATTCCAACACAGATTACTAGCAGTGAAAGATGGGCTCGCTGTTAGCAATAAATGTACTGTTACCACCGTCGGAATATTATCATCAAAGATGCTGAGACAGTCTAGAACACAGACATAATGAGATGTAAGAAGATGAGGACCGCTTACTCTATATTTAAAGATTCTCAAGAGGATCAGCAAGATGTCTCTAATGCTGCCAAATAATTAGCAGAAAAACAAAGGCATAAAACTTAAAATAATCGTTCAAATATTGAAGAAAAAAAAAAAAACTTACAACAGACCAGACACAAGTCTGAGTGTTGGTCATACTTGGATGAAAAGGGCTGCCCCCTGCTCAGCAGCAGTCGGTTGGGGAAAAGGACTTAGGCAAAGGCAATTTTGCTGTATAGTATGGAAACCTCAAAGAAAGGACACCGAATCAAGGACTAAAAGGGAAAAGAGTAGGGAGAGCTAACCTCACTTATCCAATGAGGAATACAGGGCAGGCAAGTTTTCAGAGGAGGTGAGATTTGAACTGAGACTTGAAGACAAGAATCTTGAAGAGATTGCAGGGTCCCCCAACCTTGACCCTGCTGGCGTTTTGGACTGGGTGACCTTTTGTGGAGGAGGGCTGGCATGTGCATTGTATGGTGTTTAGCAGCACTCTGGCCCACCCACTACCTGCTGGTAGTTCCTTTCTCCAGGTTATAATTACAGAAATCTTGAGACATTGCCAAATGTTTTCTGGGGACGAAAATTGGCCCAAGTTGAGAACTACTGAGCTTAGGGCAAATGTGCTGGTAACTGGCTGGGAAGAGTAGAGAGTGAGAGAGACGTTCAGGGAGAGGCCACACTGGGAACAAAGGCATGCAAACAAACGAACTGGACGGACGTGTGAGGTGCAACGTGGCAGCGAGTGGTTTTGATGATGATGGAGGAGGAAAATATGTGTGGTGACCTGGAGGGAGCCTGTAGCAAACACAGATGGGCAAGAGACGTAACTGAAGGATACTGTGAATCATAAGTTTGAGCGAGGCTGCCTCAGCGGACTGTGGAGAACCAATGCCGGTATACACACCAATTAGGGGGTTGCAAATAGATCATGATGACGCATTCTGAGCAAAAAAGTTGCATTCTTCTGAAAGGCAAGCTGGAGGCTTCCTAACCATCATACAGCTCTTTTCTAAAGGGAGCCAGACGTGGTCCAGCATGGGGAGAGGACTGTGGAGTTCACCTCAGTCTTTAACCCGTGCTTATAGACGGCATTAAGACTATGTGATGGAATTTCTTCAAATTTAACAGCATCCGTGTATTTAGCAAGGCCTCATTGAGAACTAAGATTGTTGATGAATGAGCTGCCCTATTTAAGTAGATTTTTCAAGATAGTTGATGAAAATCCTATTTAGTGCTTCACTCCACCCCTTTTGAACTTTATGTACTTAATTATTTTTTATATTACCTTGCATTGCATTCTTAGATTAGAAAAAACCTAATTGGATTTCCCTTGATGACTTTAGGGAGTCACTGTGATCATTAGGGCGGTATCTCTAATGGTAATCTGATGTATTTCAGAGCCTTTGGCAGTTTAAATGGGCCAACTACTGTAACTGTGTTTTTAAATTTTCTGTCTCATTATTATAGATAGATGTCAGGTATAGATTTTCACAACATTCTCATTTTGTTGTTACCCTTAGCCATCATTCAAAAATGCTTTTTGGTAATCTTTTTTTCTTATTTCCTGATAAATATGATAACTAATTTTGCTAGATTTATATGTACAACCAGCTAATAAGTTCTGATAATAAACACAAACGCTTATGTATTATTTAATATATACCAGGCAATGTTCTAAGTTTTAAAACTTTTCTATGTGAAGAGTGTTTGGGTCTTAGTGCATGGAGGTTTTGCAACTATGTTAGTGGTCTTCTCCTTTAACTTTGAAGTTCATTTCTGTTCTGAAGAGTTAAGTTGCTAGAAGTTTGACATTCAACTTTTAAAAAAAGGGATTCTGTTAATACACATGATGTGACCCTTTTAGTAATTGCTAAACTCAGAAAGCAGACTATACTTTTTAGTAATCTGGGGCTCTTTTCAATAAAGGAGCAAGAGGTAGAGTGAGATTCTTCAAAAGGAGAAAACATCAGGCCTAAGACTTGTGCACACATCCCAGACTCACCTCTTTTGACTTCTTTAAAACAGGAAGCCACTTATGCTCCGTTATCAAATGGCTAAAGCATACATGCTCACAAACACAGCCTCTGAGTCCAGGCAGGTCAAGAAATTCAGGGATTTGAAGAAAACGACAAGTGCTCCAGGACGATGTGTTCAAAAGGCCTGGAAAGAAATGCTGGGAGGGTTGCCCTCGCTTCCTATGACACATCACAACTTCTGGTAGGAAATCAAGAAAGGAAACCAGGCAACCATGATGATTAGTCACAAGGAAGGAGACAGCAAGCATTTTGAAGTCAACAGCTGCAGAACAATGGAAGCTGTGAGAGGCTATTTTTGTTTGGTTTCAACAATGAATTAAACCTGGTAGAACTGACAGTATTCTCTGCCTGCTCTCACTCTTCTCTAACTAAAAGTAGAAAGTTTCCATGCCAAAAAATAGTTATCTTTTTTCTGCTTAAGAATGATTAAAATGCCACTCTTCTCTTTCACATTCATGTTTATCTCAAAATGAACTTCTTATGAACATAAAAATATTCAAAACGTACAAAAATGACAAGTATCTGCTATTGTGTTTCCACGGCTACTGTTTTGCTGCTATTTAAAAGGCTGGGATTTGGAATCCTAAACTTGGAATTATAATGTCTTAGGGACCTCCCTTGGCAGTAGGTATGGAAATAAATAGCCAAAGGCCTTCAGTAGCAGATGGCTTATGTAGCGACTCTCATTTTTTTTGTTGTTTTGTTTTGCTTTTAATTCCAGATGGCGCCATAACAAAAATAAACATCCACCTAAGAAAGATTTGATTACTCCCTACACTTTTTCCAGCGCACTCCAAACTGCCCCAAAGTGGAGGCAGATGGAATCTTTACAATATCAAGTCAGGAAATAAAACTTTGTATAGGATTGCAAAACTTAGAAAAAACTGCTGCCAACTTATTGGCCTTGGAAAAACTGTTTCTGGGTTTGGCAGTATCTTTCCAACCACCAGCGGTCCTTCAGAAAAGACCTGACTTAAGGAGATCGAATACATTTTCAGAAGCTTAGAGCAGCCCTTGGAGCTGAAAGTCTGCAAGTTCCAAGGCAGCCTTCAAGTGGACACAGGTACCATAGAGGGGTACAGAGATGGTTTTGATAGGCATCTACGTCTGATTCAATTAGTGCCATGGAGAAGATGGGACACTTCAGGCACATTCTCTTAGAGAGGCTGTCTCGGAATTCCAGAGAGGTGGAAACAACTGGAAAACTTTTATGTCTTTGACAGGAGCCAGGCCATGCCAGAGGGAGAAAGATATGAACAAGCAAGAGTTACAGAATAAGTTCTGTGGGCTGAAGGAGTTTGGGAAAGCGATGGTGAATGGGAGGAGGAGATGTGCAGGAAGAGCTCCCGTAAATTGCTTCCAATTCTTGAGTCTTCTTCAGCCCTTCTCTGCTTGTTAGCTTCTCTAACATCTCTGAGGTTTGAATGAATTGTTCTGGACCCTTTCTTCCAACCTACCAGTGGAGACACAATGATCATGACATTTCTAGTGGACATTCACTGCTTTGGTCACCCAGAATTTATTCTACTTTTTCCTGGTTAGTTTTCTTCCATGTGGGCCTACTATATTTTCCCATTGGATATAATCAAGTGTTAAAACATGTGATCCATATAGTTTCTTGGAATTTTACTTTTAATCAGAGCATCAAAAATGCTTCATAAAGTTAGAACTCATTCTCCTCAAGGGTAGTATATGAAAAGGCTATTCATCAGTTCCTGCTACCTAGAGCTGATTTTTGTCCTTCCATAGCCTGGTTTTTTACTTTCGTTCTGATTCTGTGAGCTATTCTAATACATTCCCTTTCTATTTGCCAATTTTTGTTGTGGTTTCTTAGATTGCATTATCTTCCTAGACAGCCACTTATACAACCAAAGCGCAATTTTAGTTGAAATATTCTGACTTCAGGCTGACGTATGCAGTGTCAATCTTCTGTGGTTTGTGTAGAAAAGAGAGAGAGTGAAAGAGAGAGGGGAGAGAGAGAGAGAGAGAGACATTGAGAGAGAAGGAAAGAAGAGGGAAGGAGGGAGGGAAGAGGATGGCTGGAAGAAAAGAGATAGAAAGGGAGAAAAAGAGAGCATAGGGGAAGAACTAAGATTAGGAAGCCAGTTATTGCAGGATCAATAAGGCTTAAATTAGATTCAGTAAATGACATATTGTGCCATTTCTGATATGTAAGCTGTCCCCATTTTATGACTTGTTTTGTTCAATAATTATCTACAGATCAAGCCCTGCATAACAATCTGAAAGTCACTCCATCATCCCATGGAACCAATAGAGTTTATCTGGATAGACAATTAGAGGCAAATGCTTAAGATTTATGTGATTTGCCGATTGTAAATAATATAATTTAATTTTTAGCTTTTTAGAAAAGCAATGGTGAGCTTAGTTTACTTACACCTTTTCTCTCCCTTTTATTTTTTTAATACTATTTATACTTTTTCAAATTATGCTACATTTCTTTTTATTTTATCATTTGAAACTCTGTTTTTATCTTAAATGTGTCTTAAATATATTAAAATGTTACCACGTGTCCTTTTTCTATTTTCCTATCATATTTTAGTTAGTTGGATCTTTTCTCTTAATAGTATTCTTAAGAGAGGCTTGTGTGACTGATGCTCCTTGAGTTCATGCAGATATGTCTGAAAAAATAATGTTTGTCTATAGCTTTATACTTAAAGGACAGTCTGGTTAGGTATAAAAAGCTTGGCTCATAGTTTCTTTCCTTGCAAGTGTTTCTTCTCTGTCTTCAGGTAGAAAATTACTAAGGGAAGTCTGATATCAGCTTGATTTTCTTTCACTTAAAATGACTTTCTTCCTGCTGCCCAAAGATTCTTTATCTTTAAAAATTTTTAATTTTTTTTTAGGTTCTGTTTCAATATTGACCATTCTGTGTTATAGTGTTTCCCTTTTCTGGGTTATGGTTTCTTCTTCAAGAGGTGGATCGAAGTCTTCTTTTATTTAAGAAAGTTTTCTTGAATTATATTTAAAATATCCTGACTTCCTTGGTGGTGCAGTGGTCAAGAATCCACCTGCCAATGCAGGGGACATGGGTTCGATCCCTGGTCTGGGAAGATCCCACATGCCACGGAGCAACTAAGCCTGTGGGCCACAACTACTGAGCCTGCACTCTAGAGCCCGTGAGCCACAACTACTGAGCCCATGTGCCACAACTACTGAGGCCCACGTGCCTAGAGCCCATGCTCCACAACAAGAGAAGCCACCACAATGAGAAGCCTGCTCACCACAACAAAGAGTAGCCCCCACTCACCACAACTAGAGAAAGCCCACACATAGCAACAAAGACCCAACACAGCCAAAAGTAAATAAATAAATAATACTAAAATAAAATATTATTTTAGTATTGGTTTTGGTTTTCTTTGGGGTTCTGATTCTGTGAAGATTGTATATATTTTTCTGTCTTTTATGTATCATATTCTCTTCAGTCCTTTTCATATTTTTATTTCTGTTCATTTTCATCTCATTTTATTTTCTCATATACAACTCTTATTGTGCTTTCTTTGGTGACACTATCACTTATGATCCTACAGTTTAATTTCTAAAATACTTCTTTTTCTTCCCTTGTTTCCCAAATTTTATCAGTTTTCACTTTATCACCGTATGTCTAGATATCCAGCTTCTCTTATCCAGTCATATCTTCCTGAGTCCTTGTATTTCCTTCATGGCTGTAATTCCTTCTTTAATTGTGGTGAAAGGTTGTATTGTAACTTTATCTTTTTGAGACAACATTTTTTTCTGGGCATTTTCTTTCAAAATAAAGCATTCCCTGTTTTTATAGTATCTTTGAAAAGCTTGTATCAGTTTCCTAGGGTTGCCATAAAAAAGTACCACAAAGTGATGGCTTAAAATAATAGAAGTTTATTGTCTCATAGTTCTGGAGACTAGAAGTCCAAAATCAAAATGTTGGATTGGCCATGCTCCCTCTGAAAACTGTAGGCAAGAATCCTTAGCTTTTAATGGTTTGCTGGCAATCTTTAACATTCCTTGACTTGCAGCTGCAGCACTTCAATCTCTGCCTCCATCGTCGCAAGGCATTCTCCTCTTGTGTCTCTGTGTCTCTTCTTTTCTTATAAGAACACAAGTCATATTGCATTAAGAGTACACCCTACTCCAATATGACCTCATCTTGATATCTTAATTACATCTGTAATGACCTTATTTCCAAATAAGGTCATATTCGGAGGTACTGGGGGTTAGCATTACAACATATCTTTTTGGGAGACACAATTCAACTTCTAGCAGGATGCTGGGTTATTTTGTTGCTGTTGTTTTTGCTCAGATTTGAACAAACTGAATTTTCCATACAAGGAATTAGCAGGACACTTCAGTTGGAGTGGAAGCAGGAGTTTTCCAGGAGTGTGGGGCTAAAGAGATGGAGTGTTTGATTAAATATGACCCCTCTGTGTAGCCATGCCTCCTCTGCCTCTCAGACCTAGCCTGAGACCACGGTTCCTTCACTAAACACTGCTACCAAGAGCACAGGCTCTGCCTTCCAAAGCGTCCTCTTCTCTTTTGAAAGATGGTGCTTTCCTAGATCTGCCACTGCCAGGCTCCCAGGGGACTTTCACTGCCTTATGTCACAGCAGCCACAGTAATCGTGCCCCATTAGAAATCTGCCTTATCGCAGCAGTTTCTATTTAATAGGGGGTTTTCCTTTCTAGAAGTTAATATTTGCTGGTCATTTCTGAGATCTGCCCTTGCTAGTCCTCTTTTATCCTCTCTTCTTTACCTATCAGGCTGCTATAGTTTTCCATGCAAATTTTGCTGGTTTTATTTGCTTTTGCTCATACATACAATTTGGAATTTTCAAATGTTCTCTCCCCTGGTTTGAATGAAGATACAGCTTGTAACTTTTCCTCCCTACCCTCTTTCTGTCTCTTTTTTCTTTCCTAGAAGAGAAGAAAGCAGATTTGAGACTAAGTTGCTATCAAGTTCCTGCTGGACTAAGAAGCTCTTGAACTGCTTCCTACCAAGAGTAGCGTAAGTGAGCAACATGGACTCTTCTTCCTCCTTCCTCACTCTCTTCCTCTTTCTCCACATTCTTCTATTGTTTTTTTTTTTTTTTGAAAAATGAGGTATTAAGCTTGGATCTGAGTTTAATTGCTTTAGATTAGCACTGGCCAATAAAAATTTCTGTAATAAAGGGAATGTTCTTTACCTGTGCTGTCCAATATGGTAGCCACTGGCCACACAAGGCTACTGAGCACTTAAAATGTGGCTAGTGTACCGGAGAATCTGAATTCTTCATTTAATTTAATACAACAAATTTAAATGTCCATGTACAGTTAGTAGTTATTCTATAAATTAGTACAGTTTTAAATGATGATGGGTGGGGGTAAGTAGAAGCTGGGAGAAGGAGAGGATGAATGAAGGAAAAAAGAGAAGACACAATGGTGCATGGGTGATAGAATAAAAGAGAAATAAAGATGTCTAGGTGGGATTTTATTGGGTGATTTTATCTAATACGTGATATAAAATCTCTATCTCCCTTTTCAGAAAGTAAACTTTCTAATTCTTACTAATACATTTTGAAAAACATTTTTCTTTGAAGAATGAAGTGAAATACTGAGTTGTGCTCCAAAGTTGCTGTGAGGTTGTGCAGTTGGGTCTGGTCATATTTAGACTATAATATTGCCTGATTGCCGTTATTAAAATCCTATTGTTTCTTTGGAAACACGGTGCTTACCATTGGGGAGACATATATTGTCCACTAAATTGAAGTTTCCAGAGTCTGGGTGAGGGCTTGAGCCAAGAAAATATACATCTGCACAAAGGGCTTAAGGTCCTTTGTACTATTCAACATAAGAATAACATTACATGAAAGAAACAGAGATTAGAATGTAACAGTTATCTCCTACAACATGGAAGCTTGGGAAATGCAGGGTCACATGCACAATATTTCCATCATTGTTATTTGAGCATTTTAGATACAGAACTAACATTTAGAATTCTATAGTTATTATAGTAATTACATGATGATCTTCTCTCCCCTTTCTGGTTATGGCTAAGTGGGGAAGCATCTCATAGCAGTGAGTGATGAGTTCATCAGAAAATCAAACTTTTAAAAACAAATAGTCTGAAATATATAATTACCGATATAAATAGCACCCAAATTAGATACCTACCAAATACAGTTGTGCTACCACCATTGACCCATGCATACCATGATCCCTTTCATCAAATCTTGAAAACTCATTTCCTGCTGTTTTTTTTATATGCTGGTATTCATTTTTCGAGGTACATTCAGTAACAGCTCATATTGATACAATCACTTCTTGGTAAGAACAAATGACCCCAATGCAGAATCTATTTAAATATCATATACTAACACATACACCTGGATCAAAACATACAGAATTTTTATGAGCTTTGGGCAGTTTTCACCAGTATGTACACATCTTGAAATATTTATCTCACCCCTGATGTACTGATGGTCCTACCTTGTTTCTGTGGCAATTCCTTCAGTTATTATAGCTTCAAGATTTCTGAAATAAATCTATCTGTTCATACCAGACAAGTGCAGAAGAGAAATGACTGTTTAAACTATAGTCATCCTAAGGCCCCTGAGTTACCAACAGATAAACCCAAGTGGATTTCATCAGCTATATTTGGTTATCAAGGACCATTCAGCCAGTAAGCTTGAATTCCTCACCTAACTGTTCTAGCAGGAAGATTTGTCACTGACAAAAAATCTTTTCAGCAGCCCCAAATTGTGAAACAGATCATAGACCAAATTTCACATCAGTTTCAGGCAGGGTAATGGTATTAAAGATCTCTTGATTCTATGTGATAAACTGATTCCAAGTGTTTTTATCCATTTAAACTATACTAAAATCCACTACTCTGGAGCTTGTAACCAACTGAGTTTATATATTACAAATCCACAGGTACAAGAAGCCCAAGACCCCTTAGCAGAAGTAAACAAATAGGTGATATATATCATGCCTGAGGGTTAGATTTCATCCTTCAAATAAATTGATAGTTAATAATGCTCCCCAATTTTGACATAAAATATAAGCTCATGATTTCAGACACCACTGATTTGGACTTTTAAATGATTTATTTAGTATTTGAACCATGATCTGTTTTTTCATGTTCTGGGAGGTAAAAGTTGACAAAACAAAATGAGGGAATTATGACCACCTATTTCAGAGCTGTTTAAAAAATAGTAGGGAAAATGATTTTGATAATAATTAATGCATAAATAGCAATTAACCTTTACCTTTATCAGAGCAGGTCTGACATACCTCTACAAGCAACGTACATCTTATATTCTTTTCCAGATCCTTAGCTTTGATGTTTCTCAGTATACTGGCTTCTTACCCTCAGTCTCTTCCTGCTTTTGTCGCCTCTAATTACTGACCTTTTTGCTCCCAGATAGGCTTATTGAAAGCTGAGCCTGCCCTCGCCATCTTCACTTCCCATTCATTCCTTAGCTCACGGCAATGTACCTTCATCTTCCATTTTCTTCCTCAGTTAAGTCCCAAATAATATTGTTATGTCCAAAATCAATGTATGCATTCAAGACTTTTTATTATTGGACCTCTTTACTGTGTCTCACGCAGCTGACCGGTCAATCTGTCTTTAAACTTTTGGCTTTCATGAGCTGTCACTCTTCTGCTTAAATCCCTCAGTAAATTCTCATTATCTCTATAGAAAAGTCCAAAGTTATTGGCCTGACTTAGAAACAGCCTTCGTATTCAACATCTTGATTACCTCTTCAATTTTGTCTTTGGCCCTCTTTCTAACATTCTTCTATCCCTCTCAACACTCAGTGTAACCACTAAGCTGAGGTCGTGACGAGTCTTTTTTGATTCTGTGAACTTACCATGTCCTTTCTTGACTATTTACCCTTCCCAGAACACACTTTCTTTAAACCTAATTAACTCACATTTCTGTAACCCTCAGCTTAGCCATGATTTCTTGCAGAAAGTCTTCTCTGATATCCAAGTCCTAATTAGTGGCTCTCTCTATGTGCCATGGAGGACTGTGCATTTCCGTTAACCATAGCCACTGTCAGAATGTACTGTAATTGCTTCTTCAATTGTCTTGGCAAAATCTGATATAGTACCAAAGAAGACTATCCACAGTTGTCTGAAAAGGGTATTTAAATACTCCCCCTTTATCCAACTACATATTTGTGTGAGGCCAGCATTTCTTCATATACTTTAAGCAAAATAACATGTCACACTCACCTAAATGTAAAAGCTGCTGTCTTAGATGTACCAGGAACCGCTTTTATTAAGCCAGATAGATTTGCAAGGAATGTAAAATAGTGTCACTCTTCTAAATTTTTTTTTTCTGTTTTGGAGAATGTAGTTATTTTTTATAAACATGCTTATATGATGTAATGGATTGCTATTTTAAAATAAATTATTAAATTAGAATTCTAATGTTTCTCAGTTTTGGTTTATGATACTGTATATATTAGTGGATGTAACTTACAAAAAATAAAGTCCTTAGATATCCTCAATAATTTTAAGGCTGTTTTAGAGTTCTGAAACAAAAAAGTTTGAAAGCTGCTGCTGTTTAGGAAAACTGACAACAATATTGAGGCTTCTACTTTCAGAACGTAGCTTATCTATTTATTTAGGTCTTCTTTATTTTCTCTCAGCATTACTTTTTGGTTTTTAATGTAGAGATCTTATAATATTTTATTAAGTTTTTTTTTCTCATTTTAGTTTTTGATGAAATGTGGGGAGTTTTATTCATTATAACAGAATATATATATCTTTAATTTTCCTTTTCCCATTATTTCTATTAGAATGTAGAAATATAATTGAATTTTGTCTCAATTTCGTATTCTGTGACCTTGCTAAATTCACTTTTTAGTTCTAGTCATTGTTTTGTGGATTCTTTAAGATTCTGAATGCAAACAATTATGTCATCTACAAAGAAACAAGTTTTACTTCTTCCTTTTCAGTTTTCATGCCTTTTAATTGCCTTGCCATTGTGGTTATATCCACCAGTAAAATTTTGAATTGAAGCAGCGAGAGCAGATATCTTTTTCTTTTTCCTGATCTTAGAGGGGAAGTTTTTAAGTCTTTGACCATGTGGTATATAGGATTTTTGTTTTGTTTGTTTTGTTTTGTTTTTTATAAATGTTTTATACTGGATTGAAGAAGTTGCCTCTTATTCATAGTTCAATAAGAGTTTTTAAAATAGATGGGTGTTGAATTTTGCCAAATGCTTCCTCTATACCTTTCTACATCTATGTGAGTTAACTATGCTTTACTTTTTAAAATTTAGTTAATATAGAGAATTACTATATTGATTGATTTGAATGTTTGACTAATCTTTACTTTCCTCATATAGAAACCATTTAGTAATGATATATTTACCTTTTTATATATTGCTGGATTAAACTTGCTAATACCTTTTTACAATTTTTTCACCTATGTTACATGATATTGGTCATTAATTTTAGATCTTGGTAATGTCTTTGTCAATTTTGTGTCAGGGTTTCCTGGCCTACTTAAAGAAGTTGGAAGTGTTCTCTCCTCTTCTATTTCTTGAAGGAATTCTAGTAAGATTGGCATTGTTTTTGAAATGTACTATGGAATTCACAGTGAAACAATCTGAGTTCTTCCTTCCTCTGCTTTTTGTTCTGTTCAGGACCTCAGTGGGTTAGATGATACCCAGCCACTTTGAGGAGGGCAATGGACTTTCTTAGTCTACCTATTCAAATGCTAATCTTATCTAGAAACACCCTCACAGACACACCCACAAGTAATGTTTAATCTGGGCACCCTATGATACAGTCAAGTTGACAGAAAATTCATCATTACATGGATAATTCCTGTTTTGTTTTTAATTTGTTTGGGGTTTACTAAAACTTTTGGATCTATAAGGTTTTTTTTATCATCAGATTGGGGACAATTTTGATTGTTATTTCTTTAAATATTTTTCTGCCCTTTCGTCTCTCTTCTTCTTGTACAACTTCAGTTACTGATGTTTATCAGCTTATTTTGTCACATAGTGAGGTTTTGTTCTTAATTTCTTATCTCTGTTCTTCAGCTTGGCTAATTCTTTTGATATGTCTTCAAGTTAACTGACGTTTTCATTTCAGATATTGTACTTTTTAGTTCTAGAATTTGCATTTATTCATTTTAAATAGTTTTCATTTATCTGCTGAGATTTCCCATTTTTCATTCATTTTGACAATTTTTTCTTTAAGTCAATCCTCTAGCATATCTATATTAGCTACTTAAACTCCTCATCTAGTATTCCAACATGTCAGCGTCAGTTTTCACGGACTACTTTTTTTCATGACTATGGGCCACATTTTTTTTAAACCATAACTAGTGATTTTTAATATATTATGGGTATTCTGTATGATGCATTATGGATACTTTGTATTCTGATCTCTTCCTCTGAAGAATAATGATTTTTAGTTTAGCAAGTAGTTAACTTTGGCTGCAACCAAACTCTGAATTTGCAACCCCTGCTGTAATATAATGGTTGAAACATCGGTTCACTTCCCTCAGCCTTCAGTCAGGCTCCTTGATAGCTCCCTTCTGCATTCGAAGTTCATGGTTCGGCCCAGAACTGGGGCAGAATTTTTGCAGTATTGTGGGCCCTTCTTCATTTCTTCTCTTATTTTCTAGCCACTCTGGTAGTTCCAGATTCTATTCTATGATTCATCAAGCCACTGAGACTATGGTCTGTGTTTGTGTTTCAGCCATCCCACATAGTGTGGACTGGGGTTGTGCCCATAGGAGAGAAGCTGCACAAATGCAAACTCACCTGGTACAGTTTCCTTATTTAAAGAGTTGATTATCCTTGAATTCTTGATCACTTTTAATCTCCAATGTTTCCAAATATTGGAAGTAGAAGTACTAATATCTTTAAGTCTTTTTTTCTGAAGGAGTGACTGAAATGGCTCAGAATTATTTGCTTAAAGGGCAAGAGTTCCTTGGAACAAACCATGTTTAAGCAACATTTATGTTGAAAATTCTAGTTTTATTACATTTTCATAGCATGGTGCTATGCAAGAGAGGAAAATCATTATGTTTGTCCCTTATCATAGATAAAATTTTCATGGCTATAGTTATGTGGAGCTAATCAACGGGTACTCAGAGGTAACATTTTGAGAGTCTTTGCCACGTGTTTAGACCTGACCTTAATGCAGATTATTTCATCTAATTCTTGCAAACCTTCAATAAGTTGAATACTAATATTATCCTTATTATATAGATGAGGAAACTAAGTCTAAATAACTAGTTAACCCATTACCAGTAAGTGGTAGAGTTGGAATTTAAGACCAAGAACTTGGGGCTTCCCTGGTGGTGAAGTGGTTAAGAAACCACCTGTCAGTGTAGGGGACACGGGTTCGAGCCCTGGTCCGAGAAGATCCCACATGCCGCAGAGCAACTAAGCTCGTGTGCCACAACTACTGAGCTTGTGCTCTAGAGCCCACAAGCCACAACTACTGAGCCCATGCTCCACAACTACTGAAGCCCGCATGCCTATGGCCCATGCTCTGCAACAAGACACCGCAATGAGAAGCCTGCGCACGGCAACAAAGAGTAGTCCCTGCTCGCTGCAACTAGAGAAAGCCCGTGCACGGCAATGAAGACCCAACGCAGCCAAAAATAAATAAACTAAAAAAAAAAGACAAAGAACTTGGTCTTCCAAATTAACTCATAACCCCAGTTTACTGTCTCCCTGTTATTATTGAGGGGACATGTAGAAATTCCCTTTTAGAGAAAGCTGGCAGTATGAGGTCCTTTCCTGGAACAGAATGGTCAGGTAGGTTCAAAATTTTGTGTGCCTTCTCTGTACCAGGCACTTTAATCTGCTTATTAATATTATCTGATTTAATTTTTATAATAGTCCTGTAAGGCTTATATTATTATTACATTTTACAGATAAGGAAAGAGTGACCTTGAGAATTTTATATAACAAGCCTACAATCAGACTTTGACAGAGGCAGAACTTGGAACATAAATATCCCAGGCCCTTATTCATTTCATACTGCCTTCTACTCCTCAGTGTCGCCTCTTTTGTTCCCGTCTCCCCTCCACATCTCACTTGACCTCCTCATCTGTTAATCTCACTCCAGTCTAATTCAGAACCATAGAAATGATGGCAAAGGCAGTGAAATGAGCTCCAAATGAAACAAAACGAACAGTATCAAATCAAAATCCTATTAGTTATCTTTACAGTTATAAAGTCGTTCTTGTTATATTCTTTTAATATGTTCACTTTCCTTTTTTTTTTCTGATTGAGCACACATTTAGACTTAAAAGATAATACTTGAGATATTTTCATATGTGGATACCTTTTTTTTTCTGCAACACAAGGTGGTTTGGTTTCTATAAAAACATGAGCAAAGTCTCAGTGGCTTCCAAGGACATGAATTATTTATTATTTTACATTAGTTCATCTCACTTACTGGAGTGCCCCTGGGACATATTCATTTACACAGGAAGGATGTCAGGGGAAACATTTAAAAAACTATAATAATAATAATGGCCAAATAGAAGTCTGAAATCACTGTAAACTACCTTCTACTCTCAGATTGTATTAAAGCACACGGCATATTTACAAAAATTTCATGAGGCTTTTAACTTGGCAGAGCTCATTAAAGATGTCCAAATTACCTATTTGCATCCTACTCTGAATAAACTGACTAGATTCAATTACCTGATACCTCACTCTGAATCACTGTAATCCAGGTCCCTAGTTAATATACTCCTTCTGTTGTTTGATTATCTCATTCTTCAAGAGCAAAATTATAAAATCAAGCCTTGAAATGCATAAATCAACTTTCCTCATCTGTGTAATAACATTGAGTTAGGGAAATTTACTTGAAGTAGATTGGAGTTAATTAGGAACTTCCCACTTGCCTTTCATTTTTCCTTCCTTCTTGTAACCAGTTTGTGCTCTGACCATGAGATATGTTGTCATTTTCAGTTAAACCAGAGAGTTAATTTCCCGCATGTGCCTTTCTCCTCATCACTCCTGGAATAGACAACTGAAATTCTAGTCAGTTTGGCCTGTCCTGGCAGATGATTTCCAAACCATCTGCTATCTCAGAAAACAATCCGTCCTGACAAACCCCCAGCCAAATTACAACTCTGATATTGTACTCGAAGTCAACACAAAGATTAATAGCCTGCCACAGCTAACTGTCAGGCTTTTTGACTAAGCAAAAATAGACTCCAGATTGTACTATCTGGCAGGATGTTCCAAGTGATAAGGTGAGCTCCTGTGTTAATTCTTCATTAGGATGGGGAATGCCTGGAGAAATTATCAATAATGCCTGTGTCATCCCATCTAAGGGGGACTGTTAAATGGGAATTGCCCTTTATCTCTTATCCTAGAGAATCTTGTCAGGCCTTAATTAAGCTATCCATTAGCCTCCACAAATGGACTGACTATATATTTACCTGAGAGAGATAACAGTTGCTAGTCATGTTTTGTGAGAAATAAGAGTTTTTAAAGAATGCTTTTTCATCTTTAATGGAATAGAACAGAGAATAATCTCTCACGTTTTCCTACGCTAGCTTTCTACATTATTTCCAGATAACAGATCCTTTTGACTCAACTTGAGGTATTCTCTCCAATCTGATCTCTCTCCTCATCCCTCAGGCCCTCTTCACCTTCTCTCTGACCCATTGCAGCAGCCTTTCTTGTTCCTCTCCTCATTGCATCCTCCTTATTCCAGCCCATCTTTCATATGCCACATCCACGTTGTCTTTTTTTTTCAGGAGACAAATCTATCCTGTCAAATTGCCCCTTAAAAATCTCTGTGGAGTCTCCGTTCCCTAAATTATGAAGCAATAAAGCTTTACAATAGCATAAAAGAACATTTCTAATCTGAAGGAAAATGACTCTGCAGCCTTTCTTTCTTGATGTCCAGTCACCAAAGTACTGAGCCGTTCAGCCACACCAAACTCCTCGGTTACCTAGCGCGCCCAAGTTTTTCTTCTTTCTGTGCCTCCTGTATGTATTTTCCTACAGCCATCATGTTTAGAGATTTGTTCCATGCAGCACAGTTTCTTTCATTCTTCAGAACTCAGTTTATACGTGTCTTTGTGAAATCTTTTTTACTACTTCAGCCAGTCAGAAACTTTTTTCTGAATACTCATAGTACTTGCATCATAATTCTATAATATACTTACCAATTTTTTATGGCAATAATCTATTGACTCTTTTCCTCTTAGCAGGCTGTAAAATCTTCAAGAAAAAAACAGGGTCCTATAGATCTTGACATAACTAGGATTTAACAAAATACCTGCAATATATTAGGTGTCCAACAATTGTTGCTTAATGCATTGATTCAGCTGACTGATCATTCCAAGAAGGCAAGTATTTGCCTGAGTTTTGAACATTCTGTCTCCATTATCCTGAAGAGTGGCTGGGACCTAATTGTTACCTATAAATATTAGTGATTGGATTAACAAACCAATTAATGCATTCGTCCATTCTTTTCTTAAAAGGCATTTACCGCATCATTTGCTATATCTCTGACACAACATTCTGATATACACTGCCAACACATAGAAACTGGAGATAAAAAAACAAGAAGAAATAGAGAGGATAAAATGTGAGAACTGAAATGGACCTTAGGGAATTATGTAGATCAGTTATTTTCAAATTCTTTTTAGTTGATTGCCCTGTTCTTCAAAAGAAATCCTATGTAAATATCTAATATGTAAGACAGATATAAGAATAGCTTCTCAGTTTGAAGTAAAAGGTGAAAAGAGAGATCTGCTTTCCTGATCACATCTTTTTAAGAGACACTTGAGGCATCCCTGGGAGTCCTAAAGCTCCAAGTTACAGAGTTGGAACTGATAGAGACCAACCCCCTTGTTTTGTGTATGAAGGAACTAAGATAACTAAGATCCATAAAGGCCAAGGGACTTGATAAAGTCACAGTGTTTGAAAGAGAACAATACTGCTAGATCCACTGACTTCTGTTTTTGTTTGTTTGTTTATTTTGTTTTGTTTCTATTCATGTGAACCAAGCTTGGAGGGTCAAAAGCAAACCTGACATAAAAGACTGAGTAATTGACAACTACTCTTATAAACTACAAATACTCAAGGTGCCAGTAGATAGCAAATAAAAGACAATTATTGTGGAGGCAACAAAAATGTTTATGTTAGAAACTGCATCTTAAGATAATAAAAATGGTTTGGAAAAGAGGAAGTGGAAAAAACATCCAGAGTTAAAGATGTCTGATAAGGAGAGTTCCTGGGCTGAAGTGATATTACCTTCTGCTAAGGACAAGGTTAAAGGACCATTTGTGAAGAATTTCATATTCTGAAAATGCTATTACCTTTTGAACTAACCGTTAAGAGATAATCATTTTTAAGTAAGAATGGATCTTGAAGTTTGTATAACAAACTTGAAGTAGAATAAGGCAGTTAAGTGTCATCCATCAATTCTTCTTCCCTGCTTTGCTGTATTCATAGAAAAGCATGTCACTGACCTGCTTACAACACATCAATAGTCCTCCACTGTCTTAAGCATAAAAATCAAATTCCTTGGCAGGACATACAAGTTATACCTTCTTCCACTTTTCCAACCTCAGCTCTCTTAAAATTTCCATTTCCATTCCACGCTGTGGCTGCGTATTCATTATTTACACACTTCTGCTTTCTCACAGTTGAATTTGCAGTTTCAGTGTCCCCACCATGTAGTTTTACAGTAATGCCCTGTGCCCCCTTTGCTCTTAAAACTTACCAACCTGTATGATAGGCATCCGCTGTGTTCCGTGCTAGATGGGGATTGTGCCATATGCCATTATATTGTCCATGTTTATCACAATACAGAACATCAAGTAGAGGCTCAGTAAACACTTCTGCATGAATGAATATACTGATAGAGTTTCAATTTAATCTAAATTCTATTTGATTGGTATAAAGTGACTAGGGATGCCAAAAATCCTGTTTATTTCTACATCTCTCCTAACATGCCTGCCTGACATTTCTGTCATCTTTCTCTTGCTTTTCTTTTGTAGTATTCAGTACTTCCTGAAGCTTTTACAGGTGCATACATTATGTTAAAAGGAAAATCATCACCAAAAAAAAAAAAATCATTCCAAGGAAGTGAGTTCTTTAGGTTAATTCAATCCTATAAAATCTGTTATAAAAGGCAAATGTATTATTTGCTAGAAGTAAGATGCTGATTCCCAAGCACCCAGTTTTACCTTAGTGGGAGGGCTAGGACTGGAATAGTGGAATGGCAAATTTTAATAAAAAGTCAAATGGATCATCATGGTGGGGCATTGTGGGCGGACTGGGATCAGCATAATGAATGGAAAGAGTGCGGTCGGAAGAGGAGATTTGGTGTCTTTAGAAGTAGAGAGAAAAGTAAAAAGACATTAGAGATACTGAATTCAAACATCAGCTTGTTTTTCATAAAATTTGTAGAGTAGGCTTTCTGTTTATATAATATTTCTCTTAGTAGTGGATGATACATATTTGAGCAGGAATACGCCATGTTCAGATTTATAGTTTGAAGTCCGTATTTCGTGAAAATTGAGGCTGTTACAGCAGCAATAGCTGACTTCCCTTAAAACATGAAACAAAATATCACAGTCATTCAATGTTGACAGAATCAAAGAGAATTTAATTATAAATTAAGGTCAATTTTGAAATATTTTTCCTTAGATACATAACTAAAGAGATGATCTGAATCATAGATTTTAATTTCAACATTAATCAAAATCACAGATGCAATCCTGACTTTAAAATATTATCATAGTTGACATGAGAAACTGCCACAGTAATAAAATTTAAACACTAACGAGATGAGGAGCATTAAAGAAATTATAACAATGGATACAACTGAAGAAAACATTGCTCTTGATAGTTAAGAAAATACAGACATATCTAGTCCATCTATAACAATAAATGGAATTAACTTATCTATAAAAATATTTTCAGAACTCCTAGAAGAAAACATAGGGAAAAATCTCCCTGACATGGATCTTGGAAAGGATTTTTTTGGATTTGACACCAAAAGTGAAAGCAACAAAAGCAAAAGTAAGCACGTGAAACTGTATCAAACTAAATACTTCTGCACAGCAAAAGGAATGATCAACAGAAAGAAAAGGCAACCTAAAAAATGGGAGAAAATATTTGCAAACCATACATCTGATAAGGGGTTAATATTCAAAATATATAACTCGTACAACTAAATAGCAAAAAACAAATAATCCAATTAAAAAATGGGCAAAGCACCTGAATAGACATTCTTCTAAATGAGATGCTCAAATGGCCAACAGGTACATGAAAAGGTGTTCAATATCACTAATCAGTAGGGAAATGCAAATCAAAACCACAGTAAGATACCATCTCACACCTGTCAGAATGGCTATCATCAAAGGGACAAGAGATAACAACCGCTGGTGAGGATATGGAGAAAGGCAAACATTTGTCCACTATTGGTTGGAATGTAAATTGGTGCAGCCACTAAAGAAAACACTATGGAGATTCCTCAAAAAATTAAAAATAGAACTATCATATGAACCAGCAGTTCTACTTCTGGGTATATATTCAAAGGAAATAAAATCACTGTCCCAAAGAGATATCTGCACCCCCATTTTTATTGCAGCATTATTTATAATAGCCAGGACATGAAAACAACCTAAGTGTCCATTGACAGATGAATCAATAAAGAAAAGGTGGTATATATATACACAATTGAATACTATCCAGCCATGAAAATGAAGGAAATCCTGCCATTTGCAACAACATGGATGAAATTTGAGGGCATTATGCTCAGTGAAATAAGTCAGACTGAGAAAGACAAGTACAGTATGATCTCACTTATATGTGGGAATCTATAAAAAACAAACTCATTAAAAAAAAAAACAAACAAACAAACTCATTGAAACAGAGAATGCATTGGTGGTTGCCAAAGGCAAGGAGTAGGGTAGGGGAACTGGGTGAAGGTGGTCAGAGGTACAAACTTCCAGTTACAAGTTAAATAATTTGGGGGCATATAGTGTACATCATGGTGACTATAGTTAACAATATTGTACTATATTTTTAAAAGTTGCTAAGAAGGTAAACCTTATAAATTCTCACCACAAGGACAAAAAATTTTAACTATATGAGGTGATGGATTTTAACTAAGCTTATTGTGGTAATTATTTCACAATATATACATATATCAAATCATTATGTTATACACCTTAAACTTAACAATATTATATGTCAATTATATCTCAATAAAATTGGAAAAATTTATTTTCCGTTTAGACCACAAAATACAATTGAATTGTGTGTTGTATACAAGAATGCCACTTAAAAGATTCATAAAGGATAAAATAAAATAATAAACAAAGGTTTATCTACTAGATGCAAACAAAAATAGAGCAGGGATCACAATCTTAATATCCAACAAGGTAGAATTCAGGTAAAAAAACACTAGCTGAAACAAGAACGTCTAAAGCACAATTTTAAACAAAGGTAACAGTTTTAGAGTATTGATCAACTGGTAACACAGTAAACGTTTCATAAAGCAGAAATTTCAGGAGATAATAGAAAACACAAAATTGATACGAAACTACTTTTCTGAGTCCAAAATATATCAATTGGATAAAATTCAGGGATCATCTCTGTGGATGGGTCAGAACATCTGTGCCCCAACAACATATTTCAAATTTCTGTTACCTGCTATATTGACTGTGAGTAATTATATAAGATACAAACTTTGTTACCAGTCCTTCTTTCAATAAATTGCTATGTAAATAACAGATGCACATCATGATCAGTGATTGTGTCATTTCTTTCAAAGTCTGTTGGTGATTACTCAGTTCACTAAAAGTCAGTAAGTGTATAGTTGTGTTCCCTTTTTGTCTCGCAGTGATAAACCTACATGATGTTTTACAAAAATAGATAATCGAAATAGAGGCTTGCCAACAAGCATGAAAGCACAACAAAGAGATGAAAACTGATAATGCTCAAAATGAAATTTGAATTGATGTAAATGGATCATAGAAGAAATAGCTGACTATGGGAATGTTGACACTATTTTTTTAACATCTTTATTGGAGTATAATTGCTTAACAATGGTGTGTTAGTTTCTGCTGTATAACAAAGTGAAACAGCTATACATATACATATATCCCCATATTTCCTCCCTTTTGCGTCTTCCTCCCACCCTCCCTATCCCACCCCTCCAGGTGGTGACACAGCACCGAGGTGATATCCCTGTGCTATGCGGCTGCTTCCCACTAGCTATCTATTTTACATTTGGTAGTGTATATATGTCCATGCCACTCTCTCACTGCGTCCCAGCTTACCCTTCCCACTCCGTGTGTCCTCAAGTCCATTCTCTATGTTTGAGTCTTTATTCCTGTCCTGCCCCAGGTTCATCAGAACCATTTTTTTTTTTTGAGTCCATATATATATATGTTAGCATACGGTATTTGTTTTTCTCTTTCTGACTTACTTCACTCTGTATGATAGACTCTAGGTCCATCCACCTCACTACAAATAACTCAATTTCGTTTCTTTTTATGGCTGAGTAACAGTCCATTGTATATATGTGCTACATCTTCTTTATCCATTCATCTGTCGACGGACACTTAGGTTGATTCCATGTCCTGGCTATTGTAAATAGAGCTGCAATGACCATTGTGGTACATGACTCTTTTTGAATTATGGTTTTCTCAGAGTATATGCCCAGTAGTGGGATTGCTGGGTCGTATGGTAGTTCTATTGTTAGTTTTTTAAGGAACCTCCATACTGTTCTCCATAATGGCTGTATCAATTTACATTCCCACCAACAGTGCAAGAGTGTTCCCTTTTCTCCACACCCTCTCCAGCATTTATTATTTGTAGATTTTTTGATGTTGGCCATTCTGACTGGTGTGAGGTGATACCTCATTGTAGTTTTGATTTGCATTTCTCTAATGATTAGTGATGTTGACCATCCTTTCATGTGTTTGTTGGCAGTCTGACTATCTTCTTTGGAGAAATGTCTATTTAGGTCTTCTGCCCATTTTTGCACTGGGTTGTTTGTTTTTTTGATATTGAGCTGCATGAGCTGCTGGTATATTTTGCAGATTAATCCTTTGTCAGTTGCTTTGTTTACAAATATTTTCTCCCATTCTGAGGGTTGTCTTTTCGTCTTTTTTATGGTTTCCTTTGCTGTGCAAAAGCTTTTAAGTTTCATTAGGTCCCATTTGTTTATTTTTGTTTTTATTTCCATTTCTCTAGGAGGTAGGTCAAAAAGGATCTTGCTGTGATTTATGTCATAGAGTGTACTGCTTATGTTTTCCTCTGAGAGTTTTATAGTATCTGGCCTTACGTTAAGGTCTTTAATCCATTTTGAGTTTATTTTTGTGTATGGTGTTAGGGAGTGCTCTAATTTCATTCTTTTACATGTAGTTATCCAGTTTTCCCAGCACCACTTACTGCAGAGGCTGTCTTGTCTCCATTGTATATTCTTGCCTCCTTTATCAAAAATAATGTGACCGTGTGTGTGGGTTTATCTCTGGACTTTCTATCTTGTTCCATTGATCTATATTTCTGTTTTTGTGCCAGTACCATACTGTCTTGATTACTGTAGCTTTGTAGTAGAGTCTGAAATCTGGGAGCCTGATTCCTCCAGCTCCGTTTTTCTTTCTCAAGATTGCTTTGGCTATTCCGGGTCTTTTGTGTTTCCATACAAATTGTGAGATTTTTTTGTTCTAGTTCTGTGAAAAATGCCAGTGGTAGTTTGATAGGGATTGCATTGAATCTGTAGATTGCTTTGGGTAGTATAATCATTTTCTCAATGTTGATTCTTCCAATCCAAGAACATGGTATATCTCTCCATCTGTTGGTATCTTCTTTAATTTCTTTCATCAGTGTCTTATCGTTTTCTGCATACAGGTGTTCTGTCTCCTTAGGTATGTTTATTCCTAGGTATTTTTGTTGTTGTTGTTGCAATGGTAAATGGGAGTGTTTCCTTAATTTCTCTTTCAGATTTTCATTATTAGTGTATAGGAATGCAAGAGATTTATCTGCATTAATTTTGTGTCTGCTACTTTACCAAATCCATTGTTTAGCTCTAGTAGTTTTCTGGTAGCTTCTTTAGGATTCTCTATGTATAGTATCATGTCATCTGCAAAGTGACAACTTTACTTCTTCTTTTCTGATTTGGATTCCTTTTATTTCTTTTTCTTCTCTAATTGCTGTGGCTAAAACTTCCAAAACTATGTTGAATAATAGTGGTGAGACTGGACAACCTTGTCTTGTTCCTAATCTTAGAGGAAATGATTTCTCTTTTTCAGCATTGAGAAAATGTTTGCTTTGGGTTTTTCACATATGGCCTTTATTATGTTGAGGTAATTTCCCTCTGGGCCTACTTTCTGGAGGGTTTTTATCATAAATGGGTATTGAATTTTGTCGGAAGCTTTTTCTGCATCTATTGAGATGATCATATTGTTTTTATCATTCATTTTGTTAATATGGTTTATCATGTTGATTGATTTGCATATATTGAAGAATCCCTGCATTCCTGAGATAAACCCCACTTGATCATGGAATATGATCCTTTTAATATGCTGTTGGATTCTGTTTGCTAGTATTTTGCTGAGGATTTTTGCATCTATGCCCATCAGTGATATTAGCCTGTAGTTTTCTTTCTTTGTGACATCTTTGTCTGGTTTCGGTGTCAGGGTGATAGTGGCCTCGTAGAATGAGTTTGGGAGTGTTCCTCCCTCTGCTATAGTTTGGAAGAGTTTGAGAAGGACAGGTGTTAGCTCTTCTCTAAATGTTTGATAGAATTCGCCTGTGAAGCCGTCTGGTCCTGGGCTTTTGTTTGTTGGAAGATTTTTAATCACAGTCTCAATTTCAGTGCTTGTGATTGGTCTGTTTATATTTTCTATTTCTTGCTGGTTCAGTCTTAGAAGGTTGCGATTTTCTAAGCATTTGTCCATTTCTTCCAGGTTGTCCATTTTATTGGCATTTAGTTGCTTGTGGTAATGTCTCATGATCCTTTGTATTTCTGCAGTGTCAGTGGTTACTTCTCCTTTTTCATTTCTAATTCTATTGATTTGAGTCTTCTCCCTTTTTTTCTTGGTGAGTCTGGCTAATTGTTTATCAATTTTGTTTATCTTCTCAAAGAACCAGCTCTTAGTTTTATTGATCTTTGCTATTATTGTCTTCATTTCTTTTTCACTTTTTTCTGATCTGATCTTTATGATTTCTTCCCTTCTGCTAACTTTGGGGTTTTTTTTGTTCTTCTTTCTCTAATTGCTTTAGGTGTAAGGTTAGGTTGTTTATTTGAGATGTTTCTTGTTTCTTGAGGTAGGACTGTATTGCTATAAACTTCCCTGTTAGAACTGCTTTTGCTGCATCCCATAGGTTTTGGTTCATTGTGTTGTTATTGTCATTTGTTTCTAGGTATTTTTTGATTTCCTCTTTGATATCTTCAGTGATCTCTGGTTATTTAGTAGTGTATTGTTTAGCCTCCATGTGTTTGCATTTTTAACATATTTTTTCCTGTAATTGATATCTAGTGTCATAGCACTGTGGTCAGAAAAGGTACTTGATATGATTTCAGTTTCCTTGAATTTACCAAGGCTTGATATGTGACCCAAGATATGATCTACCCTGGAGAATGTTCCATGAGCACTTGAGAAGAATGTGTATTCTGTTGTTTTTGGATGGAATGTCCTATAAATATCAATTAAGTCCATCTTGTTTAATGTATCATTTAAGGGTTGTGTTTCCTTATTTATTTTCATTTTGGATGATCTGTCCATTAGTGAAAGTGGGGTGTTAAAGTCCCTTCTATGATTGTGTTACTGTTGATTTCCCCTTTTATGGCTGTTAGTATTTGCCTTATGTATTGAGGTGCTCCTATGTTGGGTGCATAAATATTTACAATTGTTATATCTTCATCTTGGATTAATCCCTTGATCAGTATGTAGTGTCCTTCTTTGTCTATTGTAATAGTCTTTATTTTAAAGTCTATTTTGTCTGATATGAGAATTGCTACTCCAGCTTTCTTTTGATTTTCATTTGCATGGAATATCTTTTTCCATCCCCTCACTTTCAGTCTGTATGTTTCGCTAGGTCTGAAGTGCATCTCTTGTAGACAGCATATATACGGGTCTTCTTTTTGTATCCATTCAGCCAGTCTATGACTTTTGGTTGGAACATTTAATCCATTTACATTTAAGGTAATTATGGATATGTATGTTCCTATTACCATTTTCTTAATTGTTTTGGGTTTGTTATTGTAGGTCTTTTCCTTCTCTTGTGTTTCCTGCCTAAAGAAGCTCCTTTAGCTTTTGTTGTAAAGCTGGCTTGGTGATGGTGAATTCTCTTAGATTTTGCTTGTATGTAAAATTTTTAATTTCTCCGTCAAATCTGAATGAGATCCTAGCTGGGTAGACTAATCTTGGTTGTAGGTTTTTCCCTTTCATCACTTTAAATATGTCCTTCCACTCCCTTCTGGCTTGCAGAGTTTCTGCTGAAAGGTCAGCTGTTAACCTTATGGGGATTCCCTTGTGTGTTATTTGTTGTTTTTCCCTTGCCACTTTTAATATGTTTTCTTTGTATTTAATTTTTGATAGTTTGATTAATATGTGTCTTGGCAGGTTTATCCTTGGATTTATGCTGTATGGGACTCTCTGTGCTTCCTGGACTTGATTGACTATTTCCTTTCCCATATTCGGGAAGTTTTCAACTATAATCTCTTCAAATATTTTCTCAGTCCCTTTCTTTTTCTCTTCTTCTTCTGAGACCCCTATAGTTCGAATGTTGGTGCGTTTAATGTTGTCCCAGAGGTCTCTGAGACTGTCCTCAATTCTTTTCATTCTTTTTCTTTATTCTTCTCTGTGGTAGTTATTTCCACTATTTTATCTTCCAGGTAACTTATCCATTCTTCTGCCTCAGTTATTCTGCTATTAATTCCTTCTAGAGAGTTTTTAATTTCAGTTATTGTGTTGTTCATCATTGTTTGTTTGCTCTTTAGTTTTTCTAGGTCCTTGTTAAACGTTTCTTGTATTTTCTCCTTTCTATTTCCAAGATTTTGTATCATCTTTAGTCCCATTACTCTGAATTCTTTTTCAGGTAGACTGCCTATTTCCTCTTCATTTGTTTGGTCTGGTGGGTTTTTACCTCGCTCCTTCATCTGCTGTATGTTTCTCTGTTGTCTCATTTTGCTTAACTTACTGTGTTTAAGGTCTCCTTTTCACAGGCTGCTGGTTCGTAGTTCCCATTGTTTTTGGTGTCTGCCTCCAGTTGGTAAGCTTGGTTCAGTGGGTTGTGTAGGCTTCCTGTTGGAGGGGACTGGTGCCTGTGTTCTGGTGGATGAGGCTGCATCTTGTCTTTTTGGTGAGCAGGACTGCATCTGGTGGTGTGTTTTGGCGTGCCTATGACTTTATTATGATTTTAGGCAGCCTCTCTGTTAATGGGTGGGGTTGTTACTAGTTGTTTGGCATAGGGTGTCTGTCACTGTAGCTTGCTGGTCTTTGAGTGGATCTGGGTCTTAGCGTTGAGTTGGAGATCTCTGGGAGAGCTTTCGCCATTTGCTATTACGTGGAGCTGGGAGGTCTCTGGTGGACCAATGTCCTGAACTCGGCTCTCCCACCTCAGAGACACAGGCCTGACACCTGGCCAGAGCACGAAGTCCCTGTCAGCCACACGGCCAGGTACATGGGGAGTTTCTTGCCTTTTGGGAAGTCTGAGGTTTTCTGCAAGCATTCAGTATGTGTTCTGTAGGAGTTGTTCCGTGTGTAGATGTATTTCTGATGTATTTGTGGGGAGGAAGGTGATCTCCACATCTTACTCCTCTGCCATCTTGAAGGTCCAGTCTTTGTCATTGAGGGTTTCCTCTTTTATCTTCCTCACAACTTCTTGGGCTGTGCCTTCGTTATTTCCGCCAATAAAATTCTGGGCTGGCATTCAACTCCAAGAGCATCTCTCCATCACCAGAGCATAGAATTTGGCCTCTTGCTTTAAATGTCACAGAAATGTATGTCATAAAAATGCAGAAACGCAGTCTCACCTGGAAGTTCTCTAAACCCCTTCTTTCAGCGTTTTTTTTTCCTGACAGTATTACTGTTTGAGAGATTCTAGATGAGCAGGCAGAAGAACTCAGTGAAGCCACACATCAACATAGAAGAGGGAAGTGTGATGGAAAGAATGAAACTGTCCTAGAGGACACACCAGTCAGAAAGGCCAACATCAAAAAATCTACAAACAGTAAATGCTGGAGAGGGTGTGGAGAAAAGGGAACACTCTTGCACTGTTGGTCGGAACATAAATTGATACAGCCACTATAGAGAACAGTATGGAGGTTCCTTAAAAAACTAAAAATAGAACTATCATATGACCCAGCAATCCCACTACTGGGCATATCCCCCGAGAAAACCATAATTCAAAAAGAGTCATGTACCACAATGTTCATTGCAGCTGTATTTACAATAGCGAGGACATGGAAGCAACCTAAGTGTCCATCAACAGATGAATGGATAAAGAAGATGTGGCACGTATATACAATGGAATATTACTCAGCCATAAAAAGAAACGAAATTGAGTTATTTGTAGTGAGGTGGATGGACCTAGAGTCTGTCATACAGAGTGAAGTAAGTCAGAAAGAGAAAAACAAATACCGTATGCTAACATATATATATGGAATCAAAAAAAAATGGTTCTGATGAACCTACGGGCAGGATAGGAATAAAGACTCAAACGTAGAGAATGGACTTGAGGACGCGCGGCGTGGGAAGTGTAAGCTGGGACGCAGTGAGAGAGTGGCATGGACATATATACACTACCAAATGTAAAATAGATAGCTAGTGGGAAGCAGCCGCATAGCACAGGGATATCAGCTCGGTGCTTTGTCACCACCTGGAGGGGTGGGATAGGGAGGGTGGGAGGGAGGGAGACGCAAGAGGGAGGAGATATGGGAACATATGTATATGTATAGTTGTTTCCCTTTGTTATACAGCAGAAACTAACACACCATTGTAAAGCAATCACACCCCAATAAAGGTGTTTAAGAAAATAAAATTAAATTAAAAAAAAATAAAAGTAAGATTTTGATCACTTTATTTAACTTTTATCCCAATTAGCCAGAACCCCGTGCTTCCCTGACCACTACCCTCTCCAGTCCTCAGATTCATTAATTGTTTTGCATCAGTTCCTCTGCCTTCTTTACCTGCTCACATTAACCATAAACTCATAAAGTTTCAGAAAATGACTTTTTCCTACCTTCCTGTGAACTTGCATCTCTTTTCAGACATATTTTCAGGTGATACATGTACTTGTGCAGCCAAGAAGGTGCACCTGTTTGGATCTCTCTTTAAGAAAGAACTTGCCCTTCAGCTGCAAGGAGTGCAGTAAGCTGATAGCCTCTTGCCATCCCTTTCTTCAGGCTCCACCTAAGCATTCTAGCCAAGACCTCACTCTTCCCAGGAAGTCCCCAACATTATTGACTGGGAGACTAGGGTCCAACTGTTTCTGTGCAACCTGGGACTTTCCTAATGGATGTTGTTTGCTTCAGAGCTGCCTGTTGGGTCAGCCAAGGATTTGTTAGATCTGCATTGCACTCTGAGGCCCTTTTTGACCAACCTGCTTCCTTCTTTCCTCTCCTTTCTCAAGATTTAGCCCCCAATAAACCTCTTGTACTCCTAACCTTATCTCAGTCAACTTCCTGAAGGACCCAGTTAACCACACATTGATCTGCTTCAGCCAAGCCAGGGTACCCTGGAAATCTTGTTCAGTAAACTCAGAGACACTTGTATCCAGAGTGAGGCTTAAGCCCCTCAGTCTTCCCAAAGTTGACTGAGTTAGAAATATGGTAAAACACGATTGCAATTTAACAAGCTTGACTTGGCATGGTGAGAGCTAGAGACTGATTTAATAACAGCCAAAAATTCAGTTTCACCTGAAAACAAAGAAAAGCCTAAAAGCATGATAATCTGGAATCCCTTAGTGTAGGGGCAAATCCTAAGATGCCTTTGGACAGGTTTATGCCTAAGGGCTGACTTTAAGGGATGAGACCACGAAACATCAGTATGTGTTCATACTGATGACCCTTAGTCATCAACAAAATTCCAATTAATTGATTTCCTCTTTATGGATCCAAAAAAGCATAAAGTATATTTTAGGAAGCTTTTTCCTTCTAAAATATTTAAAATGTTAAAAGCCAGGTGACTGTAGGACTACATTTCACTAATGGAATATGAATTAATATAAACTCATCCATCAGTAAGATACTGATGTACCACATCTTCTTTTCAATCACATCTCAAAATGCATATCATCCAGGTTACCATGGAATAATCTGTCGAAAATCTAACACTATTAAGACTGACAAGAATCCCTTGGTGACCTACATGAAATAAAATCTGTGATCAAAAATTACTTTTGGCATTTGTTTTTATGGCAATAAGAAAAAGTGTTTTCTGGGGTAAATAAAAAATTGTGGGTGAAAATAACTGGGTATGCCTCTCTGACATTTTAGCAAGTCATGGGGCCTAGGGAAGCAAACTGAGGCATTAAGTACTGAGTTCTTATTACAGCTCTATTTAGTCAGCCATTATGTCTGTTTGTAATATTCTCCTCTGATGGTAGTTCCAGAGTGAAAGAAATGAAGCCATTAGGTTTCTTGAGCGTTGAGGGTATAGTTTTGTGAATACTCAGTAAATAATATAGTTTTTACGTTTTAAAATACTTTGGTGGAAATTGCATATAGAAAATCTACAGTTTAACAAAAGCTCTAAACTAGGCACTCATAGAGAAGATATTTGTGTGTGTGTGTGTGTGTGTGTGCGCAATGATCTAGTTTAAGGGTATACTTTTGCTGCATATATGCCAGTGTGACACTGAAGCAGCCAACAGAAGCTTAAAAGTTTTAATTCCCCTCATATCAGCAAACAATTTCTTTTATCAAATTCAGTGGCAGAAACTTGAGATACAGAAATGATTAAAACACCATATCTGTTCTTCAAGCAATCTATAATTTAATTAATAAAGAAGATATGTATGTAACTAAATTAATAAAATGTGGTAGAAAATATGGAACAATAGAAATATAGTTAAGATGCAGAAGAGAGAGTTTCTTTATTGAGGTGGTGGGGAGGAGAGGGTAATGGGAAAGCTGCTGGGAAGGTTTAATAGGGATGTCGAGAGTGGGTCATAGGGAGTGAATAGGAATTTGCCAGGTGAACAAAGGTAGAGCACATTCCAGGCTGGGGGCCCCGAACATGTGAAAAAACATGGCACATTTGCAGAACTGCAAATTCCAATTTGTCTGGACAACAACTTGGAAAGGAGACAGATGTGAGAAAATCAGGAGCAATGGGCAGGGAGGAATTTCTATGACATACTGGGAGGCAAAGGTGGGAAACTGAATTTTTAAAGCATTATTGTTCTGATTCTAAAGAAACCTGTTCATCTTCTTTTTCCCATTAGAAAGTATGACTAATATTCTACACTCTTATTTTTTAAAAAATCTTTGCTAACTTGATAGATAAAATTGTCTTAATTTGTATTCTTCCAATTAGAAATATTTTTGAACTTTTTTTTAAAAAAGGAAAGGTTGTTAGTTATATGCATTTTCACTTTTTGAGAACTATCTCATTTCTGTGCTGGTGTTTAGTGATTTTCCTTATTATTTCTAGGGGTACTTTACATATTAACAATTTAACACTGAATGTCTGAAAATATGTTCCTCATTTTAAAATTTGACCTTTATTTTTATGTAGAAAATTTTAAAGATTTGTGTAGTTAAATCTATTGTTCTTTCATGATTTAGAAAGCCTCACTCACCCCAGAACTTAATATTCATGTCACATTTCTTTTCTTATTAATTGTGGGGCTTTAAGCAAAGAAGTATCGTAATTTAAGGTTTTAAACTTTAGGAAGAGAACATGGCAGGAATATGAACGATACATTTTTGATATGTACCTTCTCTTGTCCTCCCCGCAACCTTCCTCATTTTTCTCCCCTTCATTCCTAACAACCAAGTCATTAACACACTAATTCAAGCTCCATCCAAGTTTAATGTTACCTCACAACATCTCATCCCCTTGGCTTGACCAATTTTGCAACCATCAGCTGCTTCCCTCATTGTGGCTGGCTTTTCCTAATCCTCATACAAGTCTCAAGTGATTAGGAACCAATGTGACTTTAGTTCATTCCTTTGCACATGTGCACGTATGAAGTATTACTTGTTTTGAACAGGTAGCAAGATTCAGTTGCCTCCTGACATAAGTTACATATTTAACAAAGCCTCAGGGGGAACACCTACGAGATACCACCATCTGTTATTTTTAAGGCAGTTGGGTTTATTGCCTACATTCCTGAAGACACATTCAGCCAGGCAGGAAACAAGTGTTTATGGAGTGCCCACAGGGTGCAATGTACTAGGTGCTTGTCAGTTGCTTTTTTACCACAGCAAAGTCTCTGGAAATGAAGAAGTTCTTTAGAATTGACAAGGATTGATAGGAACAACAACAGTTAAAAATACACATCAGCAATATGGCACTGTTAAAACTAGCAAGCCTAAAAACCAAATGTATAGTTGGAGTATAGCTTTCAAAACTCCAGGGCACAGCATCTTGGTCTTCCAAGCGTTGCTTCAGTTTATGCCTGAACCATCCATGTTAAAGTTTATGATTTAAACCTAGAGGAAAAGAATTGAAAAGGGCTCAAGAAAAAGAACAAAATTATTTGATCTCACCTCCCTTTTTAACCAAGCCTCCCATTTCTCAGTTTACTCATTTTTTCTCAAGAAGTTATCTTGCTTTTGTCAACCAGCAAGTCCTCTTCTACAGTTTTCCTCTATCAGCCTGACTCCAGTTGCTCCATTCTTCCTTTGAACAATCTCCAGGAGGACCCTCTTCTCTCTTCCCTCCTTGGAGCTAACCATGTTTCCTCTGGTCTCCAGCAGTAGTAAATACTTTGCTTAAAATTGTGAATCTCCTTATCTTCACACCATTCTTTATAGACTGTTCTACAAATGCTTTATACAAATTCTACAGATACGTTTTTCATCAGGCAATTCTGTTGCTTAAGAATTTAAAATATCCTCCACAGCTGTTCAAATCAGGTATTGTGGTGTTAGTGAAAAACTGTTGAGATTTTGGAAAAGTCTTATAGATTCCAAGTCACTCTTCTTCACATGGCTGCTAGATTAGCATGGCACAAGTACTTCAGCTAGTGTTACTTTAAGCACAAGCATTCGTGAAAGAAACATGAATATAGCACTCATTGCTATATCATGTTAATGCACAGATTTATTTTGACAAATAAATATATATGTGATCAACAGTGTATCCATATGAGATATTTCTTAATGTTGTATTGTAGTTATTTAAACTTAGACTGGGGTGAAAAAACAAAGTAGTTGTCAATCTGTGTTCCCTTGTTCCAAGAATGAATATATTTTAGTTCTAAAATACACAATGGATCAGAAGTAACATTCTACTGGTCAATAAGAACTGACCAGAGATATGTTTGATTTCCTACTACAATTGTAATAACACAGTCCACCATTTTCGAGTGCAAGTAGAGGCATAGATCTAATACTTATCTAATTAAATACTTGAATTTCACACACTGTGATCGCAGGAAGTCCAGCATCTTCTTGAAGCTTCTTCTTTCTGTTACTGAGTCCAAGCTCATACTGCTTGATGCATGACAGGCCAGTAGATTGAGAGACAGTGTTGGGGCAAGGAATAGTTACTTTATTCGGAGAGCCAGCAGGCTGAGAAGATGGTGGACTAGTGTCCCAAAGAATTTTCTTACCCGAGTTAGAATGTACGCTTCTTTTATACTACAAGGGGAGGGGGTGTGGCCGGTTGTTTCAAACTTCTTGGTGCCGGAATCCTTTGCTCTTGCAACTGTCCATGTAGGTCTGGTCACAATGTTCCTATACACCTCCAACAAGACAATTGTTATTTTCTGTTCTGTAATTTTTTACCTCTGTATGAATGGAAAGGTGTTATACCTTTAAAGGTGGAGTCTGGGAGGCAGAGCCTTGAGAATGGGCTATCACATATATTTCAGGCTATAGGCAACATTCTTTTACAAAGGTGCAGAGCCAGCATGACTAAACACAAAGAACAGAGCACAAAGGTAGAGCTGAAGGAATAGATCCAATATGGAGGCAGATTTGTTTTTCTCTGCTACAATTCCACCCCAGTTGTCTGAGCCTCAGCAACTTACAGTCAAAAAATTAATCTTCTTTCAATAGTCGAGAGGCCGTTGTTCTCAAAGATGTCGCAGACCAGTGAGGAAGACATTCAAATATGGACAATTTACAATATTAAATTCTTAAAAGATTAATTGTAAAATTAGTTAAAAGAACATAACTTTGGAAAGTTCAAGCAAGCTTTACAGAGTAAAGCTCTAAAAGACAAATTCCTTTTTTTTTTTTAACATCTTTATTGGAGTATAATTGCTTTACAATGGTGCGTTAGTTTCTGCTGTATAACAAAGTGAATCAGCTATACATATACATATATCCCCATATCTCCTCCCTCTTGCGTCTCCCTCCCACCCTCCCTATCCCACCCCTCTAGGTGGTCACAAAGCACCGAGCTGATCTCCCTGTGCTATGCGGCTGCTCCCCACTAGCTAGCTATTTTACATTTGGTAGTATTTATAAGTACATGCCACTGTCTCACTTCGTCCCAGCTTACCATTCCCCCTCCCCGTGTCCTCAAGTACATTCTCTACATCTGCATCTTTATTCCTGCCCTGTAAAAGGCGAATTCTTTTGATTAAAATTCCTCAATAAATTGTGAGTTAGTCATTACTAGGAGCTAGTCATTTTTGAACACAGATTAGATGTTAGATTTAAGGGTAGAAATTTCTGGGCTGGAGGATAAAAGGTGTTACATTCTACCCACAGGAAGCCAAGACAGGATTGGGGACAAAAAATATATATATAAACAAATACTTTTTTCCAACACAGGAGCTCTTTAAAATAACTCCAACAGGGAAAA
Organism: Balaenoptera acutorostrata; assembly: GCF_949987535.1. NCBI lineage: Eukaryota > Metazoa > Chordata > Mammalia > Artiodactyla > Balaenopteridae > Balaenoptera > Balaenoptera acutorostrata. The sequence continues at coordinate 20,903,373 of NC_080068.1, read as the reverse complement.
AAAAAAAAAAAGGAATATAAAATAACACAAGTGCTTGTACTAAAGCATAGGAATAAAAGGAGAGATTCAATTTATTAACATTTCTCAGTAGAATGGCTAGATCTTGGAACAAGCCAAATGTCGGCTATGTATAAAATAAGAGAAATCAAGAATGAATATTAAAAGAAAAGGAAAATAAAAGAAATTGAAATCTCATTTATAGCATAAATTTTGAGACTTAAATTGCCCTTTAATTGGGTCACATATTTTACTTTACTAGAACTAAAAACATGTGACCCAGACTTTAGCATCATCCAGATTAGGTCTTTGAAGCTAGAACACTGTCTTCAGCAACTCTGAAGTTGCTCCCTTTCTTTCCATTCCTATGTTCAAATCTCTAATTCTTATCTTTACTATCTCATGGCTGGATGTTGCAATAGCATCCTTAGTTATTGCCCCACCTCCAGTATCCCTCTCTTTCTGTTGCATCTTGCATGCTGTTACTATCATGTCTTGACAGAACTAAAAAGGAAAAAAAGTAATATCCTGTTATTTACTTGATACCTTTTTAACTCCTAACCCTGGCCTTTATTCAAAGCCTAAGATCTAACCCCAAGATTATTTCTGCTTCAATCCTATTAATAAATTTACATGAATTATCTTCTTCAGGCAAAACATCCATTTCACAGCCCCAGAGTCTGCCTTAGGATTTCAACTTCACTTGTGCTCAGTCTGTTTCCTTTGCCAAGGGATCCTTTTTCCCAGAGCAAGCATCCACTAAATCAAACTTAATAAATCTGCAGAGGTCTAATCTCATCCCTTCCAAACCTTTTCTGCAACAGCCCTGCATATGAAGTCTTTCCAGACTCAACTTCTATAGTAATCATCAATCAGGTTATTGAAATGGCATCATTTGTGGGCTAGTGGTATTAATATCATTTGTTTTTATTTGAAACACATTTTATTTCTCTAGCTAGATAGAATGCTCTTTGAGTTCACAGTCTGTGAATGTTCATGTAAATTTGGATTTAAATGTTGGCTCTATCATCTATGAATTTTGTGACTTCTCCAACCTTTTTAACCTCTGAATTTCCATAAATTTCAATTTCCTCTTCTCTAAAAGGAAAGTAATTATATTGCCCATTAGTTCATTCTTATCCCTGACTCATTCACTCAGTATTTAGTAAATATGTTCCTGCTACATATTGTGCTATTTGTTGCAAAAAAAGGAGAGAACAAAATAGAAACAGTCCCTGCCCTCATGGAGCTTTCAGAAAGACATAAATAAAATAAAACCTAAAGAGCACTCAAAACATTTTAGTACCCTTCCCTCCCTAAGAGTAACAGTAATAAAAGCTAATATTGATTGATTTCTTATTATGTGCCAGGCATGTTACAAGGCTCTTGTAAATGTTTTACCCGTTTCAACCACCTTGCCGGGAAGGTACTGTTATCAATTACATTTTTCAGATTAGGAAACAGAGGTTTAAAGATGCTGAATGTTAGGAATTCCCTGGCAGTCCAGTGTTTAGGACTCGGCTCTCTCACTGCCGAGGCTCCGGGTTCGATCCCTGGTTTGGGAACTAAGATCCCACAAGCTGTGTGGCATGGCCCAAACAAACAAACAAACAAGTAAAGATGCTGAATGCTTTATCCAAGATCACATGAATCACGTGAATTGCTCATAGATGATGGTGCCAGGAGTAATCCCAGAAATATGGACTCCTTAGGTCGTGAACTTAACTGTTTTATAACTCACAGAAAAATCTCACACAGTGTCCTGCTCACACAGGATGCTCAGTCAGTGTTTGCGGTTGGTTTCTGTCATAAATTAGTACACTGCTATCCAGTAAAAATGTAATGCAAGCCACAAATGTGAGCCCATGTATAACTGAAAATCTTCTAGTAGTCATGTTAAAAAAGAAAAAAATTAAGTAAATTAATATCAATAATATGTTTTACTTAATAGAGCTAACATATTACCATTTTGACATGTAATTCATATACAAATTATTAATACGATTTATTTCCTTCTTTCATTTTCCTCCCTCCCTCCCTTCCTTCCTTCCGTCCTCCTTTTTTATTTTTAAAACTAGGCCTTCAAAATCCTGTGTGTATTCTAGAGTTACAATGCATCTCAATTCAGACTAGCCACACCCCAAGCACTTGATAGCCGCATGTGACTGGTGGCTACCGTAGTGGACGGAGTGGGATTAATATTATTTGCTGACCAGTAAATTTACATGTCAAAGAAGCATAATCCTTGTTAGACTAGAACCATAAAATCCGATCTTGGAGCACAGCTACGATTAAAGAAATACAGTCATGAAAATCAAAGTAAATTTTTAAAATTTCAAACTTTTTATTAGTATTTCGTGAAAGTCACTCAGGGTATCTAAACACAGAGGTTATAGCACACTTGTTAAAATTTATTTCTCTATCTCTGGCATTCACTGCAATACCTGACACATGTGGCTGGTGGCTACTATAGAGGACAGAGTGTAGTACGCCCTTGATGAAAGCTTTGTGAACCAACAAATGGCTCTTTCCTTTAAGCCCCTGGGCCCTCAATCCCAAACTCTCAAAGTTTGTCAAGCCTTTGGAAGTCAGTGCTCCTTAATAAAAATAGTGCCTCTTCTCCATTCCTCCTGGTGCTTCCTAGTGTCTAGGAGTAGGGTGTGGTCCAGGTATAGACGGACAGTGATTTAGATTGTAATTATTAAAAATATTAAGAAGTTTGACAGTCTGGCTTCTAGAATGTTTTCACCGAATAGAGAAAATCATAACTTTTGGAAAGGAAAAAAAAAATCCCATTTTCATTTTACATCAAAGAAGGTAATTAATGAAGGTGAAGAGGAGTAGTATTCTCCATTTTAAGCATTATAATGGGCATCTTGATACCAGAATAATTAATTTGGTGTATATTTTTTCTTGTTTTCTCTTCACAGGATATTTAATATCTGAGAGAAGGAAAATCTATAGACATAGATGGATATGACAGAGTTGAACAAAGAATAAGAAAAAATTATTTTTATCACGATTAGTAAAAGAAAGTTAGACTATTAGAGAAGCTTTCCTGTATACATTCACATGAATTCTCCTTAGAAGATTGTGGAAGCATTATTCTAATAACATAAGATGAAAACCAAATAAGCATATTGCAATGAGCTGTCCCCAGAAGCTGGAGTAGGTAACCTAATAGCAACTATCAATTACTTTCTCATGTATTTTCTTAGAAAAATAAATCAACTTTGGTCTTGGAAGACAGTCAAGATTGATAATAATGTCAAAGTTGATTTCAACTTTTCTACCTCATAAATATTTCCAGAGGGAGGCATAGTCACAGATATGCCTTGCTGAAAAGCTCCCAGGGAGTTTTTCCAGTTACCCAGTGAATCATATGATAAAGCCCCTCATTTGCAAGTATAACAGTCATTTCCTCTGCTTCTGGTTTAACAACCTGCATTTCCTGATAAGGTTCCCATATCAAGTAATCTTACTCATCTATAATTTTTGTGACTCCCCAAAATGAATTGCCAACATTCTGTCCTTGATCTATCAGGGAAGAACAAATTGACATTCCTGGTAGGTTTACATACTGCATATTTTCTCAGAGCAAGCACTCAATTTGTGTAAGATGGCTAAGCCCATCAACAAAAAGAGGTTCTACTTCATAGCAGATTTTGTAGCAGAACTTTCTCCTTATTAAATTTATTTTGTCTTCTCAGTTCCGGAAAATATAGATGTAGGTATCAAGTAGTGGGAAGATGTGATTGATACATAATGAGATAGTGCCTTATCAGAAATAGCAGGTTACCATGGTGCAACATAGTGAGAAAGACCATGCACTCAGAGGCTATCTCATCTGATATCCTGGTTGCAACAAAAACTGGTTTCTGCAGATGTGGTTAAGCTTGGACAGAATGGATAAGGCACTTAGGATAAATTACACCTGGGTATTAGGGAGCCATAAAGTATGCAATTGTTACCCAGATGGCAGCTAACATAATCACCTTTCCCCTTAATATCCGAGTAAGAGTGTTCTGAACCTCCATTTTATAGATGTAGAAACTATGCTCCAAAGACTTCTTTGAATTGTTTTCATGGTTATTTCTGGCTCTGAGCCCTTGTGTCCAGTGAAGTATTGCAGTTCTAAGGACAGTTTTTTTATGCTATTCCAGTTGTCCTTCTATCAGACTCTGTAAAACAAAAGTGAAGTAAAACAAAACCCTATTTCTTAGTTTCCATAAGATGTAAGCTACACAATATTTGCATGTAGAAAAGACTTTATTGAAGGTGGAGATAGAAAACATTACTGTGAGAAAGGTGAACTGGGAATTAATCCTTTGGCATTTCCCTTCCTAAAAATGTTTCTGCTGGCCCACCTCAACTTGCTTGACTCATCTCTCTCTCCATCTTCTCCTTGCTATTCTTTTTCTAGCTTTTTCGCCACCCACAAATTCCCTGTGCATAATATTTTAGCAGTCAATATGGTGAAGGAGACTGACAAATGAAATGGCTGGACATTGACATTTGAGTTGGGGATGGATGGTGACACCTTTATAAAATCTGTTTGTAGTCTGAGAATGTAGGTTTGTAAAAGTCTGGGAACTAAAGTAGCTCTTTGACCTGCTTTCACTTATTTAGAACGAAATCTCCAAATTTTATGTTATTTATACCTCTCAAGCTTGTTTTTACCTTTGATTTCTTCTACCATTTGGCAATGTTTGTAGCCTTGAAATTTTTTTTTAAAAAAGAGATTCTTGGTTAAGAGTAAATCTGTAGCTATTAATGTGAGAACTATGAAATTTGGGGTAAATTTCTTTGACTTCATAAACTACACAGGTACAGTGAACTCAGAGAATATTACAAACTCTGTTGGAGAAGAAAGTGGAAAATTACAATTTGTAACAATAGATATCAGTAAAATTTGAATTTGTTATTTAGACTTAGGGTGACCATGTATTCAGATTTGCCTGGGATGATTCCAGTTTTAATTCTGAAATTTCTGTGTCCTGTCTGGGGAAGCCCTTCAGTCCTGTGCAAACGCAAGTGGTTGGTCACTCTAGTTGTGACTCTGGCTCCTGCCTCATATACACCGGACAGAGTCTCACTCATCTTCTCTTACCTGGAAACAGAGAGATGTTATTTCCTGTCTTCATTTATTGAACACATCTGGTGGAAATAAGATTAAATTTTCACCTGAAGAAGTATGAGAGCTCCAAATTCCTCTTCACCTAGGATGAGGTGAATATTATCAACCCTGAAAGAAAGGGATGGAGTAGATGGACTTCTAAATGTTCTGGTAGTTTCAGATTTTCACTGTGGGTCATAGCATTGACAAACAGCTGTGGGGATGGCTTGGGTAGACCCTACAGGTGTGAGCTTTTTCATTACAAGTTAAATAAGATGAAGAAATGAACACTGAGTCTGTTTAGTCTTCTTCGTATTGAAAGGGAGGACCTCAAAAATTCTTAACTTAAAAAGAAAATTGAGGTTTTAGCCTTTGTAAAGTTCTTACTCATAGAAAAGTAGTACCCGCCCCCCCAGATCCGTCACAGGTAGCTGTGCGCACTCCCCACCTGTGTGAGTGGTGGCAGCTAACAAAGCACAGCTGCTCCTTTTTTTTTTTTTTTAAACAACAGCTCCTGTTTATTTTTTTATTTTTATTTATTTATTTTATTTATGGCTGTGTTGGGTCTTCATTTCTGTGCGAGGGTTTTCTCTAGTTGCGGCAAGTGGGGGCCACTCTTCATCGCGGTGCGCGGGCCTCTCATTATCGCGGCCTCTCTCTCGTTGCGGAGCACAGGCTCCAGCCGCGCAGGCTCAGCAATTGTGGCTCACAGGCCCAGTTGTTCCACGGCATGTGGGATCTTCCCAGACCAGGGCTCGAACCCGTGTCCCCTGCATTGGCAGGCAGATTCTCAACCACTGCGCCACCAGGGAAGCCCACAGCTGCTCCTTTGATGGAGAATTGGTTTTGACCAAAGTGGGGATTTATTTGCTCGGCATCCCACTCCCCATACTCCATCTCAGGAGACATAGATTACATATGGCCTAACCTCCTGCCTCCAGGGGGACTATGTCTGTGTGTCATTTGTGTAGCTGAGCTTCCTATGGGGACAGCCTGAAGCCAGTTCCAAACTCAGATCATTTTCTTTCTTAGCTTCCTCCTTCTCCCACAGCTCCTCCTCCACCAAGGATGGAGAGTCATTCTTTGTCTAATCTCCAACGGTCCAAATAGTATCTGAAAAATACTAGGCACTTAATAAATAATTTGTGAGTGAACAAACATATGAGTGATTTCTGAAGGGAATTGTAATTGGTGCAAGCCTTCTGGAAAGCAATTTGACAATATGCATCAAAAGCATTCTATGCTTGTTATTTTATCTTCTACTATTTCTACATTTTTAGGAAATTATCTTTAAAAAAAAAAGTCAGAACATTGCACAAAGACTTCTACAGAAGGATGTGTATCTATGAATTTTAATACAATATATCCAAAAGTAGAAATAAAACAAAGGTCCAAAAGCAGAGGAATGGTGAAGTCAATTAAGTACCTCCTTCCATAAGACGGAATGTTAAAAACCATGATATGGGGAAGACATTAGTGGAAATATGAACTGGTACAGTGATTCTGAAAAGAAATCTGTCAGTGTGTAGTTAAATTATATATTCATATAACCTATTACCCAGCAATTTCACTCCTATGAATACCACAGATCCTCAAGGGACATGTGAGCTAATATAGCTTGAAGGCAATATAGAGACCCATCCCTAGGGAAATATATGTACTCTTGAAATAAATAACATTTCTGCAAATTCATGCATTAACAGTAACAGGACCCATGGGAGAAAAAAGATTGAGATAGTCCACTCCAAAGCTTTACAATTTTATAAAAGAACTCTATCATAGGCAATAATAATTATAATAAAAATACCAGCACCATTTTAAAAAGGCACGTTAAATTTCTAACACCTTAAAAAGTACTATTATAAAATATAGATCCGTACTTTGAAATAAGAAGAATATTGCCTTGTGGAGGGAGGTGTGAAGAAGGGTAGAAGACCAGTTAAAGGGAGAAGGACAGAGAGACATCTTCACAAATTGCAAATGGAGAAACGATTTCACATTTTGAACAAAATGTAGAGGTGCCAGAGAAAGATTCCCCAGACTCTCCGTCGTGTGTTTGCTTCTTTTGTACAATGATGAGGCAGAACCATGCAAAAAGCACTTTCAAGATAGAGCTTGTGGCCAAAATGGGTCAAAAAGAAAACCATAAGAAAGGGGATGATGCACTATAATGTGTTCCTATGTGGCTTGCTACATTCAACTGTGTTAGTGTACTTTGTATTTGTATATATCATTCTTTGCTAATATATTAACATGTGTGTGCATCTATTATATATACATATGTCTATGAAGGACATATATATCTACATACATATCCAAGGATGTCTATCACATTTATTATAGGTAGGATATATGTAAAGGAAGTGGAAGGGACCAGGGATTGAAAATGAAGGTAAAGATAATATAAACCAAGACTGGACCTTGTATTTACCAGTGATACAGAGTGCCTTATATAGAGGTGTATTATTAAAACTCTACATTTTCCGCGATGAAGAGCGGTCCCCGCACCGCGATGAAGAGTGGCCCCCGCTTGCCGCAACTGGAGAAAGCCCTCGCACGAACCGAAGACCCAACACAGCCAAAAATAAATAAATAAATAAATAAATAAATAAATAAATAAATAAATAAAAAAGAAAAATCCTTTCAAAAAAAAAAAAAAACAACTCTACATTTGTAGTAAAAAATAAACTAAGCCCTCCCACTCCCCCAGATTTAAAAGCCAGGAATAAAGATTCTGTGTGTATATATTTATTGATATGGAAGTGCTAACACAGGCACTGGTGAATGAAAAAAGTTACAAAAGACCATCAAAAATTACTTGCATATCTCTGAAATATCTGGAAGCATGTTTTTTAAATTTTAATTGTGGTTATCTATCAATGTGATATTTAAGGTGATTATTCTTTTCTTTTTTATTTTCTGCATTTTAAAAATATTTTAGAAGAAATATATAATATTTTTATAGTCAAACAGGGGAGAAAGCTATTTTTATGTTTTAAATAGTTAAGAAAAATTTAAATATTGTATAAGATCTTGTAAGTCAGCTATTTTGATTTGTAGAAAACACATTCAAACACAGCAAGACCTAGTGTGAGAAAAATCAGTCTTCACTGCACACATAAGCAGCACTTAAATACCCTAATTAACATGGAAGACTTTCTTTTGGAAAAATATTAACATTAATATATTTTAATCCATGAGAGAATATTATCTGACTTTTTCTACCTTTATAACTTTTTAAAGGAAAATTTCTGAAAACTTATAAAATATGATATATGATATTTCAAAGAGATGCAACTATTTCTGATATTTAAAAAATCGCTATGTCCTTTGACATTTGGGGAATTTGGCATAAGACTGGAAATGAGTGAATGAGCCAGTGCTCATATTAGTTTGTGAATGTGTATGGGTGTAATATATTCTTTACTAAAAGAAAGCAAGTCGTAAGACTAGGATCTTGCTAGTAAAAACTGCAGTGTGAACCCAGAGGACAAATGGATGGAAGAACAGTAAAGGCCTCAAGCTTTAAACTACCCCCTGGGTAATTCAGAAATGACTGAAAAAAAAAGGAAGTAATAGCATGAAATTGCTTCCTGAAATTTTAAAATTTTAGTTGTAAAACAAAAATGGTAAACCATAATCTTGAGCCTCCTTAATGAGCATGATTTCTTTTATGAAGACACCTGACTGAATGGAAGCATAAATGCAAAGTAGGAAGGTTCTATGTATTAGGGAGATAACATGGTTGTCCTGAGAGGGCTGTGCTAAGGCAGCCTGGTGGAGAGGTAAGGGCACTGGCCTTGGGGCTGGAAGTCCTGGGATCCTGGCTTTCCATCTTACCATCTGTGCACTCTGACTTCTAATCTTTCAGAGGACCATCACATTTCTTAATGCATGTCACCCTACTACTCTACCACTTGTTAGAGCAAATGAGATAAATTATGTGAAAATCCTTAGTAAATTCTAAAAGACTATTAAAATGCATTTTTTTAATATCCAAAATGAACTCAGTAACATGTTAGGTGATCCAGTACATTTGCTCAGTCAGGAGACCTGGCTCTGCACTGGGCTTGTTCTTACTTAATGGTATGAGCTTAGGTAAGTCATTAACTTCTATGTGCCTCAGTCTTAAAAATACTCATTATAATGTTACCTGATCAACCTAGTTCACAGGGTCATTGTAAACAAAAAATGAGATAACATCTATATATTATTTGATCTGAAGTCTTAGGTAAATCATTTGTTTCTTGGTAGATGTCCCATTTATAAAATGCAGAGTGTGGAAATAGCTGAAAGCTAAAGCCAATTATAGTTCCAACCTTCTAGGACTCTGTTTTAGCCTTTCATTAAAAATAAAAATTACTTTATATATTTTGTCTACTTACTATATGCCAGATACTCTTCCAGGTACTTTACAAAAATTAACTTCTTTAATCTTAATTTATTGTAGAGAGAGAAATTAGTTTTCACCTAAAAACAAAAACAAAAACAAAGCAAAACAAAAAAAAACTGGTGGTAGACAAAGCTAGTGTATCTTGGATGGGAAAGGAGAAATAGCTACAAATAAAATTACAGAGAGAATTGTGGAAATGATAGAAGTAAAGAAGATATGAATGAAGGGATGGAGGAGAAATATAGAGGAAAAGTTTTTCAAGCTTCTACAACAGCAGTGACATGGAGTAATTGCAAGAAAAAAAGGAAATTATTAATTTAGTTTAGTCTTATTTTGTTTTCAAAATGAAAACTGTTTTTCAACTGAATAATTAGCAAGATTGAGGCCCTGGGAAGAAAAGAAAATTAAATGGGATAGGCTTAACATTTTTCAGGTGAAAAATGATCAAATTCTGAAAAAGAAACAAGTATATCTAAATAAGACTTTTGGAATAGCAGAGTTAAAGAGATTAGTGAAACTTTCCCCAGAAAGTAACTATTGAAAATTATTTTTTTTAAAAAGCAATCATTTAAATTCTCTATACATTGTCCTAAGGGCATACAGCAAATGGAGAAAATTTCATTCAGGAAAATCTATTCGATCTTGGTAAGAACAGTGAGAGTCTGTGGCATTTGAGTCCTAACCCGCTCCCTTCCCAACCATGTTATCCCTAATGTTTAGTGTTATGGGAGTTCTACATTGGGCATGTGCAGCCAAGAAAACAGGGACTCCTTCTCCCCCAGCTCCTAGTCTTTCACTTGAGAAAGAGCAGACTGCCAGCATTTCTCATCCCCTTCTCCCTCAGCCTCACGTTACAGAAGCTTAATTCCTGGAAAGTTCAGTTGAGAGGTCTGAGTCTCCATTCTCCCACTTCACGCCCACTCTTAGAGTGAACTTCCTACTACTGGCACTTGGAACACCTCTACCCCATTTTACTCATAGAGTGGAGATTCCACTATAGGAAGGACAAGCTGAGAAGACCAAGGGCTACCACTTCCCCAGTGGCCATGGGGTATTACTCTGGGAAAAGTGGGCTCCTGCCCACAGATTTGGTGCAGTGGTGTATAGATGCCTTTCCCAGTGAGAAAGACAGGCCATAAGGACAAAAACTCTGCAGCTCTGCTTGAGGAGACTGACTATATTTGGAACACAGAATGAAGAACTCATGCCTAAGGACATTGTTGAAAAGAATGGAGATCTTGCCAGATAGCAGTTAAGAGGAAGCTTGTAACTCCATGATACAAGCAAAATGGTGGGACAGCCAGAAATTTAAAAGAAGAACCAGGAAAAGAGACAGCTAAAAGGAGTCCTCCTATGATACAGTCGCCTCTGGGCTTGGGGAGGCTGTGTTCATGCACTAGACCACACCCACTCAGGAGCATCAGATCAGAATGTTGGGCAGACTTGAAAGCATTCCCAATGCTACACACAGACCCATTAAAACAGGGCAAAAGCCTTACTGGAACAAGGGGCTTAAACAGAATCTCTGACTAAATGCTAACCAAACCATTAGCTTCTTTAACCTACAGGCAACTCCTAGAAAGCCAGGTTTAAAAATAAAATTACTTTCATCCCTGGCAGTCTGGAAGACTATGTGCATGCCTAAGGCAGTACCCTCTCAGAAAGGCTCAGAGAGAGAACCTCTAATCTAACAGTCTTTGGCTAAATATAAGGCAAAACCCATAAAATCTCTGAACTATGATAGCAGCCTCCAAGCCACACACATACTCAACGGTAAAGGTAAAAATATAACTGATGGGCTTCCCTGGTGGCGCAGTGGTTGAGAATCTGCCTGCCAATGCAGGGGACACGGGTTCGAGCCCTGGTCTGGGAAGATCCCGCATGCCGCGGAGCAACTGGGCCCGTGAGCCACAATTGCTGAGCCTGCGCGTCTGGAGCCTGTGCTCCGCAACGAGAGAGAGGCCGCGATAATGAGAGGCCCGCGCACCGCGATGAAGAGTGGCCCCCGCTCGCCGCAACTAGAGAAAGCCCTCACACAAAAACGAAGACCCAACACAGCCATAAAAAAAAAAAATATATATATATATATATATATAACTGATTAAGAAGACTTAAGCATAACCTTTGATCAATAAGTGGTTTAAGCCAGCCCAGGGGTTATTCCTAGGTAGCTAGACTAAAAGATTAATATAAGGGGAAAAAATCTGAGCAAGGACATCAGAAACTGCCTATTGCAAGTAAAATAGACTTCTCAGAATTAGTTGAGCCAAGTCATTACACAAATAAACAAACCATCAAATGAAGAGTAAGAATACCCAGGTTTGGAGGAATCAGTACCTATACTTGTTACAATATGTTTTCTAAAATGTACAATTTTCAACAAAAATATTATGAGATACCCAAAACAACTCTAGGAAAGTATGACCCATAAACAAGGAAAAAAAAATAAAGCAATAGAAAACGCTTTTTAAAGGGTCTGTATGGTTATCTTTGCAGACAGACTTTAAAGCAGCTATGATGATTATGTTCAAAGAACCAAAAGAAGCCATACTTAAAGAATTTAAGGAAGAAATGATGATGACAATGATGTTTCATCAAATAGAAAATATCAATAAAGACATGGAAGTTATGAAAAAGAACAAAGTGGAATTTTTAGAGTTGAAAAGTACAATAACCAGTAGAAGCCCTCAACAATACATTTGAACTGACAGAAGAAAGATTCAGTGATCTTGAAGAAAGATCAACAAAGGTTACATAACATGAAAAATAGAGAAAAAAATAGGATGAAGAAAAATGAACATAATTTCAAGGATATGTGGGACACTTTTTAGTGCACCAACATATGTGTAATTGAAGTACCAAAAGGAGAGGAGGGAGAAGCACAAAAAATTTTTTTTTGAAAAAATAATGGCAAAAACTTACCAATTTGATAGTAAACATGAATCTATACATCCAAGAAGTTCAATGATTTCCAAACAGAACAAGCGCAAAGAGATCCATAGTCAGATACATTACAGTAAAAATGTTGAAAGCCAAAAATAGAGAAAATCTTGAAAACAGCAAGAGAAAAATGACATCACATATAAGGAAACTCCAATAAGATTAATGGTTGACTTTCATTAGAAACAATGAAGGCCAGACAGCAGTAGGATGACGTACTCAAAGTGCTAAAAGTAAAAACTGTCAACCAAGAATCTTTTATTCAGCAAAACTATCTTTCAAAAATGAAGGCAAAATAGACATTTTCAGATAAACAAAAACTGAGAGAATTTGTTGTTAGCAGACTTGCCTTAAGAAATATCAAAGAAAATGCTTCAGAAAGAGAGCTAGTGACACCAGACAGTAATTTGAATCTATATGAAAAAACAAAGAGAACCAATAAAGGTCATTATGTAAGTAAATATAAAAGACAGTATAATTGAATATTTCTCCTCTTTTCTCTTACTTGAAAAGGACTAATTACTAGTGACCCCAAACACAGTAAGTTAAACAAAATGAGAAGACAGAGAAATATGCGGCAGATGAAGGAGCAAGGTAAAAACCAGACCAAACAAATGAAGAGGAAATAGGTAGTCTACCTGGAAAAGAATCCAGAGTAATGATAGTAAAAATGATACAAAATCCTGCAAATAGAACGGAGAAAATACAAGAAACGTTTAACAAGGACCTAGAAGAACTAAAGCGCAAACAAACAATGATGACCACAACAATAAATGAAATTAAAAGTTCTCTAGAAGGAATCAATAGCAGAATAATTGAGGCAGAGAACGGATAAGTGACCTGGAACTGCCACAAACCAGAATAAAGAAAAAAGAATGAAAAGAATTGAGGGCGGTCTCAGAGACTTCTGGGACAACATTATGCACACTAACATTCAAACTGTAAGGGTCCCAGAAGAAGAAGAGAAAAAGAAAGGGTCTGAAATATATTTGACGAGATTATAGTCGAAAACTTCCCTAACATGGGAAAGGAAATAGTCAATCAAGTCCAGGAAGTGCAGAGAGTCCCATAGAGGATAAACCCAAAGAGAAACACACCAAGACACATATTAATCAAACTATCAAAAATTAAACACAAAGAAAAATATTAAAAGCAGCAAGGGAAAAACAACAAATAACATACAAGGGAAGCCCCATAAGGTTAACAGCTGATCTTTCAGCAGAAACTCTGCAAGCCAGAAAGGAGTGGCAGGACATATTTAAAGTGATGAAAGGGAAAAACCTACAACCAAGGTTACTCTACCCAGCTAGGATCTCATTCAGATTCGACAGAGAAATTAACCTTTACAGACAAGCAAAATCTAAGAGAATTCAGCACCACCAAACCAGCTTTACAACAAATGCTAAAGGAACTTCTCCAGTCAGGAGACACAAGAGAAGGAAAAGACCTACAAAAACAAACCCAAAACAATTAAGAAAATGGGAATAGGAACATACATATCCATAATTACCTTAAATGTAAATGGATTAAATGCTCCAACCACGAGACATAGACTGGCTGAATGGATACAAAAACAAGACCCGTATATATGCTGTCTACAAGAGACCCACTTCAGACCTAGGGACACATACAGACTGAAAGTTTGGGGATGGAAAAAGTATTCCATGCAAATGGGAATCAAAAGAAAGCTGGAGTAGCAATACTCCTATCAGACAAAATAGACTTTAAAATAAAGACTATTACAAGAGGCAAAGAAGGACCCTACATAATGATCAAGGGATCAATCCAAGAAGAAGATATAACAATTGTACATATTTATGCACCCAACATAGGAGCACCTCAATACATAAGGCAAATGCTAACAACCAAAAAAGGGGAAATTGACAGTAACACAATCATAGTAGGGGACTTTAACACTCCACTTTTACCAATGGATAGATCATTGAAAATGAAAATAAATAATGAAACACCAGTGCTAAATGACACATTAAACAAGATGGACTTAATTGATATTTATAGGACATTCCATCCAAAAACAACAGAATACACTTTCTTCTCAAGTGCTCATGGAACAGTCTCCAGGATAGATCATATCTTGGGTCACAAATCAAGCCTTGGTAAATTTAAGAAAATTGAAATCGTATCAAGTATCTTTTCCAACCACAATGCTATGAGACTAGATATCAATTACAGGGAAGAAAACTGTAAAAAATACAAACAAATGGAGGCTATACAATACACTACTAAATGACCAAGAGATCACTGAAGATAAATCCAAAAATACCTAGAAACAAATGACAATGAGAACACAATGACCCAAAACCTATGGGATGCAGCAAAAGTAGTTGTAAGAGGGAAGTTTACAGCAATACAACCCTACCTCCAGAAACAAGAACTATCTCAAATAAACAACCTAACCTTACACCTAAAGCAATTAGAGAAAAAGAACAAAAAAACCCCAAAGTTAGCAGAAGGAAAGAAATCATAAAGATCAGATCAGATAAATGAAAAAGAAATGAAGGAAACGAGAGCAAAGATCAATAAAATTAAAAGCTGGTTCTTTGAGAAGATAAACAAAATTGATAAACCATTAGCCAGACTCATCAAGAAAAAAGGGAGAAGACTCAAATCAATAGAATTAGAAATGAAAAAGGAGAAGTAACAACTGACACTGCAGAAATACAAAGGATCATGAGACATTACTACAAGCAACTCTATGCCAATAAAATGGACAACCTGGAAGACATGGACAAATTCTTAGAAAAGCACAACCTTCCGAGACTGAACCAGGAAGAAATAGAAAATATGAACTGACCAATCACAAGCACTGAAATTGAAACTGTGATTAAAAATCTTCCAACAAACAAAAGCCCAGGACCAGATGGCTTCACAGGCAAATTCTATCAAACATTTAGAAAAGAGCTAACACCTATCCTTCTCAAACTCTTCCAAAATATAGCATAGGGAGGAACACTCCCAAACTCATTCTATGAGGCTACCATCACTCTGATACCGAAACCAGGCAAAGATGTCACAAAAAAAGAAAACTATAGGCCAATATCACTGATGAACATAGATGCAAAAATCCTCAACAAAATACTGGCAAACAGAATCCAATAGCATATTAAAAGGATCATTCACCATGATCAAGTGGAGTTTATCCCAAGAATGCAAGGATTCTTCAGTATGCGCAAATCATTCAATGTGATACACCATATTAACAAATTGAAGGATAAAAACCATATGATAATCTCAGTAGATGCAGAAAAAGCTTTTGACAATATTCAACACCAGTTTATGATAAAAACTCTCCAGCAAGTAGGCATACAGGGAACCTACCTCAGCATAATAAAGGCCATATATCCAAAACCTACAGCCAACATCGTTCTCAATGGTTGAAAAGAGAAACCATTTCGTCTAAGATCAGGAACAAGACAAGGTTGCCCACTCTCACCACTATTATTCAACATAGTTTTGGACGTTTTAGCCACAGCAGTCAGAGAAGAAAAAGAAATAAAAGGAATCCAAATCAGAAAAGAAGGAGTAAAGCTGTCACTGTTTGCAGATGACATGATACTATACATAGAGAATCCTAAAGAAGCTACCAGAAAACTACTAGAGCTAATCAATGAATTTGGTAGAGTAGTAGGACACAAAATTAATGCACAGAAATCTCTTGCATTCCTATACACTAAGGGTGATAAATCTGAAAGAGAAATTAAGGAAACACTCCCATTTACCATTGCAACAAAAAGAATAAAATACCTAGGAATAAACCTACCTAGGGAGACAAAAGACCTGTATGCAGAAAACTATAAGACACTGATGAAAGAAATTAAAGATGATACAAATAGATGGAGAGATATACCATGTTCTTGGATTGGCGGAATCAATATTGTGAAAATGACTATACTACACAAGCAATCTCCAGATTCAATGCAGTCCCTATCAAACTACCAATGCCATTTTTCACAGAACTAGAACAAAATGTTTCACAATATTTATGGAAACACAAAAGACCCTGAAGAGCCAAAGCAATCTTGAGAAAGAAAAACGGAGCTGGAGGAATCAGACTCCCGGACTTCAGACAATACTACAGAGCTACAGTAATCAAAACAGTATGGTGCTGGCACAAAAACAGAAATATAGATCAATGGAACAGGATAGAAAGCCCAGTGATAAACCCATGCACATATGGTCACCTTATTTTTGATAAAGGAGGCAAGAATATACAATGGAGAAAAGACAGCCTCTTCAATAAGTGGTGCTGGGAAAACTGGATAGCTACATGTAAAAGAATGAAATTAGAGCACTCCCTAACACCATACACAAAAATAAACTCAAAATGGATTAAAGACCTTAATGTAAGGCCAGATACTATAAAACTCTCAGATGAAAACATAGGCAGTACACTCTATGACATAAATCACAGCAAGATCCTTTTTGACCCACCTCCTAGAGAAATGGAAATAAAAACAAAAATAAACAAATGGGACCTAATGAAACTTAAAAGCTTTTGCGCAGCAACGGAAACCATAAACAAGACCAAAAGACAACCCTCAGAATTGGAGAAAATATTTGCAAATGAAGCAACTGACAAAGAATTAATCTCCAAAATATACCAGCAGCTCATGCAGCTCAATATCAAAAAAACAACCCAATCCAAAACTGGGAGGAACACCTTTGTAAAGCAATTATACTCCAATAAAGATGTTAAAAAAAAATTTGAAATTGAAAAAAACAATCAGTGAACTTGAAGACATACCATTAAAACTATCCAAAATAAAGCACGTATGGAAAAAAGATGGACAGTTAATGCATAAAACTTCAGTGACCTATGATATCCAAAATAAGACAGGCACAAAAGACCACATACTGTATGATTTCCTTTATACGAAATTCTAAACAAAACAAGCCCATAGTGTTAGAAAACCCATCAGTGTTAGCTTGGGCCTAAGGTAGGGAGAAAGAATGGACTGAAAATTTCCACCAGAGGGCTCTTGTAGGATGATAAAAAATATTCTCAGTCTTGATTGCTGTGGATTTCATCAAACTGTCCACTTAAAATGGGTGAATTTTACTGGATAATTTTACTTCAGTAAAATGTATTTAAATTAGGGAAAATGGTTATGTCTTCCAAGTTATGGGGAAGAAACCAGAATAGATCTTGGATTATGGCAAAAATGAATAGCTTAGGAAACATACTTAAAATTTGTTTTTTTAGCAAAATCTTGTTACGTTCTGAACTTGAGAAAGACAACTACTCTCTTTAGCGTAAAAATAACCTGTTAAAACACTTGAAATGAATAGTTTGTTAATTGATTTGCTCTTTTATTTTTTAAGTAATCTGTTAGAGAGATCTTATTATGCAGTCAGTCAGTAATTCCTTTAATTTCCTTTAGAGAAGGAACTTACAACATGAATAAGAAAGTACATAGATCTGAGATGTGCTTTTGATACCAGTTTCAGCATTAAATTCACAAGGAATCTCAATCCTTTTGATTCCTACCTATCTTATATGCTTAAACTGATGTTGGTCCTCAAGTATAAGAGTCAGGAAAACCTGGCCAAGCCATGGCTCCACATAAAATTCATCAATAGCTTCCCATATCCTCAGGATAAATCCCAGCTTTTTAAAAGTGGCCCACACAGGAAATAAAGAACTAACTTTATGTTTCCTGCCAGCCTCATTTGTTCCTCCTCTGTCCTTTCTTCAGACTGTGCTCTGGTTTAGCCATACCATCACATCTCTCTGTACTTCCAGAGCATTTCTTTTCTACAATTTTGCTGCCATAATTTTGCTCATGCTTCAAGTATTAGCTTTTTAGTGGTGACATTCCTTGATTCCCTGATTAAATTAGGTTTTACTATGTATTCCCACTATAACACCCTGTATTTTTCATTTAAGTAAAATTTATTACAGTCAATTCTCATTATTTCCTGTAGTTATACCCCAAACACTTAATTGTCAAATACTGGAACATTGTTCCTGGGGAAATATATCCATATAAATCTTTATCTATACATTTATATCTATTTCTATATCGATATCTCACATAGATTATAACCTTAAATCTTAAAAACAACTCATCCTGGTAGATTCTATTTTCTGTATTTTACAGGACAGAAAATGAGGTTCAGCAGTGTTAAGTGACTTGCCTGAAGACATCTGCCTAACAGGTGCCAGGTTGGGATTCAAACCCGTCAACAGGCCCCAGAACCAGAGCTCCTTGCACTCCACTGCCCCCTGTCATGTCTATCTTCTGGTCATCTCTAAGAGACAGAACTCAAATAAGAAGGCAGAGTGTCTCTTTGTTCAACTTCAGTTGGGAATGTTTGCAACAGGCGACTTTGATTTTTCACAGCTCTGAACATATCCACCTATGACTGCTAAAGCACAGTGGGTACTGATTTAGGGGTTACAAATACATTTTAGCAAGAAGATAAATTCATTAATATAGAATACGAATAGCAAGGATCAGCTGTATAGTTATTTGTTTAATATCTGTCTTGCTCATGCGTAATTTTTAGGAGGCAGGCACCATCTCTTTCTTGTTTACCAATAGAGCTGGCTCATATTAGGTCTTCAGTAACAGTAATGACAGACTGGGTAAAAGAATGAAAGAATGAATGAATGAGTGTATTAGAAGTCCTTCTAGACCTAGAGCAAGTAGGTTCTGAAAATAGCTCCCCCCTAGTTGCAGTGGTGTCTCCTAGGTGAATTTAACCTGTCTAGGTATCTATTAAAGTGTCAGCTCTAGCTTTCCTATGAAGAGGAAAGCTTTCCTTTCTCACCATGTAGCGATCCCAGTTGGCCCATAGGTGCCAGATCCAAGCTAGGAGCCTCATCCCTGCCAATCTTCTCTTCTAGAGCCCATGCTTGTTTCTATTGTATCAGATATAGCCTTTCTCCTCTATGATTCGTGACCCAGCTTCCTACTCACACTAGTCAAAGTTCTTGGTGCATAAAAACAGAAACTGACTCAGATTAACTTAAGCAGAAAAACAATTTGTTAGAAAGTTTCAGATCACAAAAGTAATGAGAAGGTTGGAGAAAGAAGCTTGAGTAGGAACCGAAGAAGTCAAAGCAAAGGTAAAATCCTTTCATGGGGCCTCTACTCAGGATGCTGCTGTTGGTGGCATCACTCTGCACCATTGACCACACACATCACTCTGTATGTTACGAGTCTTCACTCTATCACAGCTGCTTCAGAGAATCTCTATCTGGCCTTGCACCTTTATGTCTCTGCCTTGGGACTCACGTGCCAAAGCCCTGGCTGCCAAATAGGGAGGGGAAACACTTTCTCCCATTTGGCTTCTCTAGTGAAATGAAAGGTGACCCAAGAAAGGGTACTCAGATTCAGGCAGCAGAAACAACAAATGTCAAGTACACAATCTAACTCTGGAACCTCTATCACGGAGAAATCTTGATGTTGAAATTTGAAGGAGAATTGTCCTACGGTTCTAAACTGTATTTGAGTTTGCATCAGGCTTCTTAAATAGCTTCCTACCCCAGATTCTCTTTTCTCCTCTGTATGCAAGATTGAGAAGCTTAGGATCCTGCTTTTCAAAATCTTATCAGATTTTAGCTACTTTGCTTAGTGTAGCAGGTACTTTTATCAGTAAACTAGTTCTAATTTAAGTAGATATAAAAGAGACAGATCTGTAGTACCCTGGAAAGATCGTGTTTTGCTACCTACAACTCCTCATCCTTGATCCAGAATTAAAATAAGGTGTGGGATACAGAGAAACTCTGACATAGAGGAGAAGAAATAAACCATTACCTCTTCTGTCCCAAGGTAGTTCATATTTTTCCAACAGTATCAAAACAGTTTAACCATTCTTTGTTTGATCTTTAACCCTTCTGTTTGTCGTATGTCTTTGATGGCTTTTGAAAATAAATATGGATAATACCAAACAATTGATTTTTATTTAGAGACTATAATTAAAATCCAGAATCAAAAGTCTTCCAGAACCTAAAATGTGTTCACATTTTTAAACAAATGATCTTCGAGAGAACCTATCTTTAATGCATATTGCTTGTTTGTCTTTATGCAAGTTCCATACAGACAGAAGCAATCTATCCTACTTGCCATATCTCCAGCACCCCACACAGTACCTAAAACAGAGAAGCCAAGAGTACATATTTGTTCAGCTCTATATTTCCAGCTTGTAGTTTTGTTGTGGATACATGGTAGACAATAAATGTTCGATGAAATTAGTTGGAAGGATACAGGAAAGGAAGATGAGTAAAACCACACATGTAAATATATCAACTGAGAAGAAAAACCTTGTTTTGTTGTTTAAAGGGATTTTTGTTTTGTATCAAATTGAGCAGGAGAAAAACATATAGGTCCTTTGTAAGAGCAAATTGGTCATCCTCCAGTGAAAAATGAAAGCCTTGAGTGCAGGAATGGGCAGACACCATTAAGAACACTTTCTATAAAATGCAACAGTGTTTCTCACAGTGACCTTGGACGGATTGGCCACATGCAGATCCTGGGGCTCAGTCCTCCAGGACTCTGATTTGCGGAGTTGGGGCCCAGGAATCTGAATGCAGCTGGTCCTCAAACACTGTATGAGGTATAAGACAGCTGGGAGTGGCCCTGCACAGGCTGGGATTTGACTCGTGGCTGCAACCACTATCTACAAAGTGCAGGGCTTTGCTTCTTTGTTACTTGAATTTTGTTATTCTAACTTAGTTATTCACTGTTTATTTACAGAATAAAATGTTTCAGTTCCCTTTACTTCCAAAGTTAGGAGAAGGTTTTTACAAAAGAAGAGCCTGGATCAAGATGCCCTGAAATCTTTTGTTGAGGAGGAAGTTCTCCCTAATCGTGAATGGTTAACCTATCTGGCATCCCAGAAAGACATAATGTCTTTTATTATTATTATTTTTTCTGTATACTGTAGACCCTTGGCTACTGGGTACTGCTGGAACCCTGAACCCTGAATTGCTTGTGGGGGAGTTAAACAATTTTTATCTTAACCTTACATTACTGTAGCATTTTGCATAATATACATAATTTTTAATGAAAGCTTTTCATAAAACTGAACACTCTACAGGTATTCCGCCTACATGGCCGTCTAATTTCACACCCCTGATGGATTTCCCTACAATGTTGCTAGGAGACCAAGACACTTCTTAACAAAGCTTACAGAATGTTATTAACCATGTGGATATCTGCTCCCCCAAATCCATTTGCTTGTTGCAAATGTGGCTTCCTTAAAGTGTGGTGTTTAGGACAATACCAGTAACCATGGGGAAGCTGTGCAGCTCCCTAAAGTAGGGGTGCAGTACTCTTCTGAGCAATATCACCACCTCACTCTTCTCCCAATTTTATGACCACATAAAGGTGGAGAGGGCTACGGGCTTTTATTTCTTCATGGGACAAAGACATATTTTGCTGCTGTTCCACTCCATTTTAGAACTACAGATAAGAGAAAAAGAATCAGAGCACAAGAGTCAGGGATTGTTGCGAAAAAGATTTCTCTCAACATTTTTTGAAAGTCACCCCTGTTTTTTATTTTTCATTTTAGTACCCCTTTGAAGTACATTATGTTAGCCATGGTAGACCAAGATTCGCTATTGACATCATAATTTAATCCTAAAATGGCAATCTAATTAGCATAAATCTTATTAGCAGTTTGTAAGTTTTAAAAATAATATACGTTTTGGTGATAGATCTTCTGTATCATCAAACGAAACTGTGGGTAAAGTCAATGAGTAGCAGTGCAGAAATCCTTTTGTGGTCAGGTACAGATAGAAGCTGTCTTCGTGACCATAAACCTGAAACAACTGAGGTTCTGTAAAACCCAGGATTGGACAGTCCATGCTCCAGAAGTATTTGATCCAGAAAAGGTGGGTTCCTCCTGAGACCCTTCCTTCTGGACCCTAGCTCTCCACTGTTTATTTCCCCCAGTCTCTCTTTCTTCTAGACACTAAACTTTTGAGCATGTTCTCTTTCTACTTCAGCAGTCCCTCTTCCTAGAACAATTTCCAGCTGTTTAACTTCCACTGGACCTTTAAGATGCCAGCTCAAAGACTTCCCTGGTGATCCAGTGGTTAAGACTCTTTGCTCCCAATGCAGGGGGCACGGGTTCGATCCCTGGTCGGGGAACTAAGATCCCACATGTTGTCAGTCGTGGCCAAAAAAAGAAAAAAAATCAGCTCATTTGTCCCTTTATCAAGGAAGCTTTCTGTGAACCCTTCCACCCCAGCTGAAGCCTTTACTATAAACTGTCACAGTAGCTGGTATTTTTTTTAAAATGTACGACTGTAATTGTGATTATTAGATGAAAGTCAGTCTTCTCCCCCTCCTCATTCCATGAAGGCAGAGGTTTGTTCCCTACTATAGTCACAGAAGCTGCCATTTATTAGGGGTTTATAAATTTTCAGGACATACTTGTTGATAAATAACTGAGACACATGATACTGTTCTCTCCAACACTCTAACTCTGGTTCTCTTACATTTTCTGACCGGTCCTCTATACTTTCTATCCATTATTTTAAGTAACTTCCAGGATTTTAATTTTGTTTCTTTTGTCTTCCTCACCTATTCCTAAACCCTACTTTCAAAGCTCAGCTAATCCAGATGACTTCCAAATCCAGTGATTCTGTCTTGATTTCTCATTCTAGCTCTAGTCATCTGTTCTATACTATATTTAAGAATCAGTCACTTGAAGGTTCAGCTGTCATTTCAAATTCCACTTGGGTGAAATAGATGAAAGAGTATTGGCTTTGTTCTTAGGAGTCATAAATATTTAGTACTGTACAACTTTGGAAAAATTATTTTACCTCTCTGAGTCTCCATTTCCTTATAAAATTGAAATATTGATACTTGTCATGCGACACTGTTTTAAAGATTCAGAAAGTATAATAGACACACATATGTGTGTATGTGTTTACATTCTGACATTCCATATCAATCAATGCTTGAGACAGTTGGCAGTCAATAGTAAGCATGTATTGCTTTATATATTTATTAGAATAAATAATCTCTCCAGCCTTTTACTCTTTCCTATTTTACTTATCTTTAAAACAATAAATCCCCATTTTTCTTAATGGGGATCAATGTCTTAGAGTCATTTTTCTACTCCATAGGTCAAATCAAAGATCAAATCCTATTACTTCTTCCTTCAGACTGTGTCTCTAATTTAATGTGTTGAATTCAAAATACTGTTCGCATTTTTACCACCTTGACCCTGGCCCTCACACTTGGCCCTGGACCCTTTCCTTTAAGCTAGACTTCTCATCAGTTGCTTTGCCCTGGTCTCTTATCCTGTGCCTGTTACCAGTTTAATCCGCCTAGATCATGTGGTTTTACCCACAAGGTTCTCATGGAAAAACCTATTATCACTCCTGGCAGAATTAAGTCCAGTTTCTCCTCCCACTTTCAGTTCTTCTTTCCTCCCTATCTAACCTAAAGTCCTCATGGACCCCATGAACTCAAGATCCAATTAGTCTAGACTCCACATACTTCACACTTCATGATGGTCCCCAGTTGTCTACTCTTTATCATGTTGTTCCTTCTGCCTTGAACGGTTTCACAGCCCTTTTCTTCCAATCCCTTTTCTCAAAGCTCACATCCAGGCATTTACCTAAATTTCTGTAGCTTTCTCCATCTACAGTCCCATGATGATGTAATGATTATTTGTGTGTTACTTTGATCCTGATTGTTTCATGTATGACCTAAGTTCCTTGAATATGGTGGCTGTGTCTTCTGTTTTTTTCCCCCTTTGCTGGACCTTAAACAATTCTGGATTTGTAAATAGAATTTCTAATTTGCATTGTTTACTGTAATCACTCTGGGTTGAAGTACCACAGAGAAAAACTGAAAGTTAATAGGTTGAATTGTACGAAGTTATCAATAGTTAACCAGTTTTGACCTATCACACAAACAATTTTGTATGGTTCAACCTGATAGTTTGAAGTCCTGATCTCAGGTGACTTGCTAAAATATCAAATAGATGCTTTCTCAGTTTAGAAATGGTCCATAGAAATTAGAAAAAGGATAGGTTATGTCCTGTTCATATCTCATTCCACATGCTCTAGAAAGGACACTCTCCATTGTTTTCTTGTTTGTTTGTTTTTTTTAAGATAGTCCAAGTTTATTTTCTAAGCGGGCTGGTGAAGAAAATATTGGAGGTGATTAATAAACTTTAGATCCACATTTGTTCCTGAAATAGGAATTTTTTTTTGTGTATAATGGAATTACTAACATTTTACTAGGGCAGATCTAGGATCAAGACCCAGCCCTGCCACAAACTTGGATAAACTTAAGCAGCTTACTTAAATTTTCGGTGTCTTTGGTTCTTCATCTATAAAAGAGGTTTATAACGTAAGTATCTACCGCTCAGAGTCAGGGTGAGATTTAAATGAAATAATCTAAATAAAGACTTTAGACCAGTGCTGGCACATAATAAGCATTCACTGAATGTCAGTTGCTTTTATTACTCTTAATTTAATAAAAGAAGAGTCTCTGATATTCTGTAGATGTAACCCAATACCAATAAGCATAATAGTAGCTCTCTGTTTATGTTATGGGGCAACATATCACCTTATTTATTCTTTCTGGCTTTTTTTTTTAAGTGAGATTTGAGGCTTTTCAAAACGAGTAAAAATAATTAGTAAATAAATGTCTTATTCCTATAAAGTAAATTACCATAATTTCATATCATGTCTCTCTCTTCTCCTATGTAGACATGAGTTCAAGCAGCATTAAATGAGACCTCTGTAACTTACTTGTTTTTAGAAATATCTTGTGCTTTCTGCAACAGATCACTTCTTCACAACTCTCCCCATCTCCTACTAAAGCAAAAGCCATAGCTCAGAAAACAAGTTATCCAAGCAAAGTCCAATTCTTTTTGTACTATAAAATAAAAATAAATTGAAACCGTAATACTGAGCAGTGGTATGGATCATTCATGAATTAAAGATTTGTCTGGTTGAAAAGATTTAACACGATGCTTGAAAACACATTGAAATTGCCCAATACTTTTATGACAACAATGTATTTATATAGGGTTTATTCCTGAATGATTCAATGTATTTATGGATTTAGCAAATTACTATATTTAAGCCAATTTTAAGTACCTGATTAGGCTGACATCACCTCTGTTGATTCATCTATTTATTAATTCGACAAATAGTTATGAAAGTATTACTATAGGCTAAGCACATAATAATCTGGAGCTTACCCAAATTAGGGCTGCCTCTCCTCTTATAGAATTTTTTTAAAAATTTTATTTATTTAATTTATTTATTTTTGGCTGCATTGGGTCTTTGTTGCTGCGTGCGGGCTTTCTCTAGTTGCAGTGAGCAGGGGCCACTCCCCGTCGCGGTGTTAGAGCCTCCCACCGCGGTGGCCTCTCCCATTGCAGAGCACGGGCTCTAGGCGTGCGGGCTTCAGTAGTTGTGGCACGCGGGCTTCAGGAGTTGTGGCTCGCGGTTCTAGAGCGCAGGCCCAGTAGCTGTGGCGCACGGGCTTAGTTGCTCCGCGGCATGTGGGATCCTCCTGGACCACGGCTCGAACCCATATAACCTGCATTGGCAGGCAGATTCCCAAGCACTGGGCCACCAGGGAAGCCCTCTCCTCTTATACAATTTTTAAGGGCAGCCATGGCCAAAGAGTTTATGATCTTTTTATTTCCAGTTTAAATGGTGCCAATATAATCGTTATTTCTGACTTCATGTCTGTCTCCAGCTTAATACGATGTGTTTTAATTGTAGGACTAGCCTGACTCCCAGCACTGGTTTTTCTACCTGGCAATGGGGGAGAACTTTGTGAGTGCAACTGAACAGTTATTTCTGGGAAGTGTATTGACCCTATTTCTCCCTGCCCCAACTTCTTGGCAGAAATTAACATTTTCTTGGTGATCTTCATTCACAACATTCTTACCTCATCTGGTTCTGTTTTCTCTCTATTCAAAACCATCATAATTCTTCAACAGAGGGGCTTGAAGCAGAGGTTTTATGTATATTACATAGTCTCCCTTATTTAGCTTCTCACCCTGTCTTTTGGAAGGGGCCCAGAAATCCAGATATCTTGCTGCACCCTGTTGGAGAAAAATTGTTAACAGTCCTTAAATTCCATCCCTTCCCGAGACAAGGAGAAATTGTTAAATGGCCATGCCAGGGGTTTGAAGCCCCATAAGTGATGCTTGCCAAAGGGTCTTTCATAAAGCATAATTACATATATTAATTGAAAAAATCAGACTCAACTGGAACTGGTAAATGTAGTAGGTAAGGCAAATATGGGACGTCTACTTTCAAGGAGTTTAGAGTCTCAGAAAAATGGGTTTTGAACAAGTGCAAATAAAGGAGGAAAAAAAACATTATCTGTCATAGGGGACAGCATTAGATAGAACCTGAGGCCAAAAGAGCATGGTGGTTTTAAGAAATTAAAGAGGACCCCTATGGCTGCAATGTGGAGTGACAAAGAAAGGAGGCCCAGATCCTGCAGGCGTGTTCACTGTTCAAGATGTTTGGACTTTACCCTAAAGGCCAGTGCAGTCAGGAAGGATTTTCAACCACAGAGTGAGCTGTCAGGTTTGTGTCTTTCGAGATTACTTTAGCTGTGGTGTAGAAGCATTGGAGGAGGGAGACCAGATGTGAGGGAGTCAGCTGTCATTCCAAGTTTCACTTAATTATCTTTTGTTTGGTTGAGATTAAAAAAAATCAATTCTTAAAACTTTCTTTAATTTCTCATTTCACGTCCTCTAATAATCTTTTCTAAAAGAGTTTTCTTCTATTCCCTTGCCTAATCTTATCTTCCAAGGGCCTTGTGGAAGAGCCCTTTTAGGAAATCTTCTAGATGCATTTATAAGTTTTTGCTATTTGCTATTTTGAATCATTGTAGCACATTATTGGCATTGTCTTTTCAGCCACTTATTTATGGCTGCCTATTTATGGTGGCTATTTATTAACTAAAAAAGTGATTTCTTCTTTCTTCCTCCTCTTCCTTGCCTTTTTAAATTAATCGGAGAAGGAGATCTATCTTGCTTAGTCGTGCACCAGTTTCAGAGCCTTGCATGCAATAGTAAATAAATAACCGATGAACTAAATGGAAACGATGTCATACACACACTCTTAATAAAGTAAGTTACTTCTTTTGGTGGAACAGCGGTGTAACTCGGTGTTAGTAATATTCTCTTTTGTTGCATTGTCTTAGATATGGCTTTGCCCACATAGATAGCGCTTAAAATGTATTTTTAGTGAGTCTGGAAGAACACTAGTTCTACGAGCCTGGGATTTTGTCTCTACCCTGATTTCCTATTCTTTAGACAGTGATTCATTGTTCTAGAAGCTGCTCATATTTTCATTAATTCCCATTCTCTTTAGATTTTAAGCATTCATCCCTATTCTGAAGGTCCTCTGTGCTTTCTGAGGGGTTTCATATGCACTGTGGAGGTCAAGTTCAGAGCATAAGTTCTTCTCTGTGCTACCCCAGTCATATCCACGAGTTTCTGTTTTTGTGCCCCTGACTACGTAACTGATTTGTAATTTTGTTGTTCTGTAAATGGACTTAGGAAGCTTCCAAACATGAGCTAAATCGGAGAAACATTACATGCAATATTAATTGAAATATGTAAATAATATTTACAACATAGGTTGAGGGGCATAAATTATTTCTCTGGAATAAAATAAATAGCAATAAAAAATACTCCTATGACATTCTTTAATTATCAAGATAAGTAAAATCTCTGGTCTGTAAATTGCCAGTAGAATACTGGCTTTTAGACAATGAAGAAAGATTAGTGCTATAAAGCTTAAAACTGACATAACTTCTCTTCAATTCCCTAAAGGACAGTTAGCCAACTTTTATGGCTTCCAGAGAAAAACATCAGATCTTCTGAAAAACTTTCTATCATTTAATTGTGTCTGTAATGAATAGAAAAAAAAAAAAACTTCACAAAACTGTTTCTACCTAGTTTACTGCAGATTAAAAAAACCCAAAAATTTAGATAAATATATCTAATGCTATTAATACTAATATTGGTCTATAGTAATTTATACTAATTTTATAAATACTAATATTTATTTAACACTAAGTAGGATAATTTTTTCAAACCATTGAGTGTTCTGGCAGAAGATGTTAGTTCTTTGGGGCTAATACCTTCATTTAAGAAAGGACAGAGAAATGGAAACTTGGAAAATTAGTGTATCAGTTCATTTCCATGGAAGTCATTATTCTTGGCAGAAATAGTCAAAGCATTTAGGAGTTTTAAGCTATATCTGGATGTTAATTATATTTAAGTTCCTTAGTCCACAAAAACTAACAGCATCTTTTTTGATATTAGATATGTGGTGAGATTTTCTACTTCAGTTTTTTCATCTTTATAAAAAATATGAAACTGAAGATATTCTAGCAATACATTATCTTTTTCCTTATACTAAATGTAAGCCAAAAGTGTTGAAAGGAAAAATTTTTTCTAAGGTTTGAGCATTCCATGATTTCATGGATGATTCTTTAATGATTGTGCTCAGAAATTATTTTCATATTATGTAATGCAAGTCAAGTTGCAATGGCTCAGTATAAGACACATCCAAATCCTTTTTGGTTCTCAAGCATTAGATGTTTTGACCAGGAATATGGGAGCAATTAAACAACTTTATTGGCAAAGATATTTTTTGGAAGACACGAAGAGAATTTAGAAAGTGCTATCCATAAGGAAACGTTGTTAAATTGAACTACGCTGATTAAGACCTTCTATTGATCAACAGACACCAGTAAGAGAGTGAAGAGGAAATCCACAAAGTGGGAAAAATATAGACAAACTAATAGAACAATGAGCAAATGTTTGAATAGGACCTTCATCAGAGAGAATCCCCAAATGGCTAGTAAACAAGTAAAAAGGTGATCAACCTCATTAGTCATCAGGAAAGTTCAAATTAAGACCACAGTATGATACCACAACATCTTGACCAGAATGGCTAAAATGAAATTGGTCCATTTCTTCTAGGTTGTCCATTTTATTGGTGTATAGTTGCTTATGATCCTTTGTATTTCTGTGGTGTCATTTGTAACTTCTCCTTTTTCATTTCTGACTTTATTGATTTGGGCCCTTTCCCTTTTTTTCTTGCTGAGTCTGACTAAAGGTTTATCAATTTTGTTTATCTTTTTAAAGAACCAGCTTTTAGTTTCATTGACTTTTCTATTTTTTTGTCTCTATTTCATTTATTTCTGCTCTGATCTTTATGATTTCTTTCCTTCTACTAATTTTAGGTTTTATTTGTTCTTCTTTTCTCTAGTTGCTTTAGATATAGGGTTAGGTTGTTTATTTGAGATTTTTCTTGTTTCCTGAGCTTGTATTGCTATAAACTTCCCTCTGAGAACTGCTTTTGCTGTGTCCCATAGGTTTTTGGATCCTTGTGTTTCCATTTTCATTTGTCCCCAGATATTTTTCTGAGTACGTGAGAGTACCGCATGTTGGCCAGAATCCTGGGCAAACATACACTGCTGGTGAGAAGGCAAACATTGGTACAATTGCTTTGGAAAACTTTTTGGCAATATTCACTGAAGCTAAGTATACACATGCCTATAACTCAGTAACTCCACTTCTGTGTACATATATCTAACAGAAATGCACCCATGTGTTCATCAGAAGACATTTGTATGAATGCTTGTAGAAGCTTTATTCTTTTTTATAATTTAATTTTTATTTTATATTGGAGTATAGTTGATTTACAATGTTGTGTTAGTTTCAGGTGTACAGCAAAGTGATTCAGTTATACATTTACATATATCCCTTCTTTTTCAGATTTCCCATATAGGTTATTACAGAATATTGAGTAGAGTTCCCTGTGCTATACAGTATGTCCTTGTTGATTATCTGTTTTATATATAGTTGTGTATATATGCTAATCTCAAACTCCTAATTTATCCCCTCACCCATGTTTCCCTTTTGGTAACCGTAAGCTTGTTTTTGAAGTCTGTGAGTCTGTTTATGTTTTGTAATAAATTCATTTGTATCTTTTTTTAGATTCCACATATAAGTGATATCATATGGTATTTGTTTTTCTCTGTCTGACTTACTTCACTTAGTATGATCATCTCTAGGTCCATCCATGTTGCTGCAAAAGGCATTATTTCATTCTTTTTTTATGGCTGAGTAATATTCCATTGTATATTTATGTACCACATCTTCTTTATCCATTCCTCTGTCTATGGACATTTATACTGCTTCCATGGCCTGGCTATTGTAAATAGTGCTGAAATGAACATTGGTGTGCATGTATCTCTTTGAATTATGGTTTTCTCAGATATATGCCCAGGAGTGGGATTGCTGGATCATATGGGGGAAGCATTATTCTTAATAGCCCTAATGGAAGCAAGCCAATACCCATTCAGAGTAGAATGAATAAATACTGGTATATTCATACCATGGAATATTATACAATAAGAATAAATGAATTAAAACAATATATGGTAAATGGGTGAATCTCAGAAATATAATTTTTTTTTAATTAATTTATTTTATTTTTACTTTTGGCTGTGTTGGGTCTTCGTTTCTGTGCGAGGGCTTTCTCTAGTTGTGGCAAGCGGGGGCCACTCTTCATCGCGGTGCACGGGCCTCTCACTATCGCGGCCTCTCTTGTTGCGGAGCATAGGCTCCAGACGCGCAGGCTCAGTAGTTGTGGCTCACGGGCTTAGTTGCTCCGCGGCATGTGGGATCTTCCCAGACCAGGGCTCGAACCCGTGTCCCCTGCATTAGCAGGCAGATTCTCAACCACTGCGCCACCAGGGAAGCCCAGAAATATAATTTTGAGTAGAAAAAGTCAGTAGCAAGATTGCACATAATCTATTTATACAAGATTCAGAAATAGGCAAAGCCAATCTTTGGTGTTAGTATTTAGGATCGTAGTTACCTATGAAGGACTTGTGAATGAAAGTGGGAAAGAGGAGGTGTTTTAGAGTGCTGGTAGTAACATAGTGAGTTCAATTTGTATAAAACTGTCAAGCTGTTCACTTAAGTTTGTGCACCTTTTGCTTGTATGTTGTGTGTCAATAAAAAGTTTACACAAAATAGAGTTGATTGATGATCAATTTGGCAAGCCTTACCTGCCAGTGATATGCAATAATTAACATGTGATCCATCTCCATAGTTTTGTTGACAGCCTTAGTACCAGTAGGAGGACAGAGAAAGAATCAACAAAAGTCAGATGAGTGTCAACTCTTTTTAAACTGTTATTAAAAAAAAAACTTGTTGGGTGAATCAAAACTAATAAAAATATGTTGATGCTAATTCTATGCAGATTTTGCAGCTATGCTAAGAAGCAACAAGAGTTAAAAAATACTTGAGTGGGAGGTAAATTATGTCCTCCTGTTTAGAGTTAAGACCAATCTGAACATTTTGAAATTTGGGAATTTTAAAAATTGTTATTGGCAAATACTTTGAAGTAGCTAATAATCAAAATATTTTGGCAAACTCTAAATATTCAGAAAAACATAGAAAGTTTTTTTGTGACAAAAGGACTTTGTGGATGCTTTATTCAATAAAAATATATAGTAAAGGCTATTTTAATTTAAAATTATGTGTTTACTTTGCACTGGCCAAAGTATACCATCTCTAGAGACTATGTTATGTGGCTCTTACATTTATGTAATTATCTTATATTTTTTTGTAATTTTCTACCTATCAAATGATTTCTCTCCTATTCAAATTAATACAAACTTCTAAAATTCCTTCATTCAGTATTATGCTCTCCATATATAATTCTGTCTTAAAATCATTTTGCTCCTTCCACTAAAGATAATATCATCTTAAGTGTTGTTTCTGAGTAACTTACTTGAAATTTCCTTCAATGATTTTTTTCTAAGGTACCAAACTCCAAGTCTTTTCTCTGGACCTGAAGCCTCAAACCAGTAAATCAGAATATCCTCAGTATTTTTGTTCACTATTGTAGCCCTAAATAGAGCTCCAGAGGATGCTGTAGCCTGTTAATAAATAATTGTTAAATGGAATGTTACTAACTTCCTAATTTGACCTCTGCCTCCTTTCTTCCACGGAGCCTGTACTCTTGTTTGGTAGTGATGACTTCTCCCCATCTGCTCCCTCAGTCTTCACATTCTTTCTCACCATTCTTCTGAAATCCATGGATTTATCATTGGTATTCCCTCCTTCTCACCCTAAAGAATATCTGAAAACTTCAAGAAATATATATGTAATCTAAAAAAAAAAAAAAAGGTCATGAAGAACCTAGGGGCAAGACAGGAATAAAGATGCAGACCTACTAGAGAAATGACTTGAGGATACGGGGAAGGGGAAGGGTAAGCTGGGACAAAGTGAGAGAGTGGCATGGACATATATACACTACCAAACGTAAAATAGATAGCTAGTGGGAAGCAGCTGCATAGCACAGGGAGATCAGCTCGGTGCTTTGTGACCGCCTAGAGGGGTGGGATAGGGAGGGTGGGAGGGAAGGAGATGGAAGAGGGAAGAGATATGGGAACATATGTATATGTATAACTGATTCACTTTGTTATAAAGCAGAAACTAACACACCATTGTAAAGCAATTATACTCCAATAAAGATGTTTTAAAAAAAAAAAGAAAGAAAGATTTGGAGCCACTGCAAAACAATTGGAAGCCACAGTCTAGAATTAATCCACCTCTCTTGCATGAGACAAACTATCATTTTAAAATGAAAATTAGAATTTAGATCTATGGCATCTAATTCAAATTCCATCATCCAGTGTCCGCCTGGATACCTCCACAGTGGGAAGGATAACTATTTCATGAGTTGGTTCATTCCATTGTGGTTAGCACTCGTTGCTGACTCTCTTCACCCTTCTGATGTTATAGAAACAGTATTTTACTTAAGAATCCTTCAGATATCCTAAGGGACCTACCTTCTCTCACCAAAGCTACATCTTCTTTAGTTTCTTTAATCATTCATTTTATGACACCATTCCAAACAATCTCCTGTTTTGCATCTTCCAAACCAAATTAGGTCAGTGTCTGTCTTAAAATAGCATGCTCCAAATGAAATACCCGTATGTGGTCTCTCCTATACAGAATACAGTGGTTGAGTTTCCCATTACCTGGATTCTAAACTTGTTTTAGTGCCATTAGGTCCACACTCTACTGTTAGTTGACTTTGGTGACTCTGACCATGACAGTCCTCTTTTTCTCTTAGATTCCACCTTTAAACCAATTCTTTTCTTTCTCCTCCAACAGGGAAATTTCTTTTTATTTTGTGGAATCACTTAAAAATGCTTCTTCTTTCCTTACACTTGTTTCTCGTCTTCCTCCATTCTTCAATAACTGTGAAGGTAACTGCCCTTGCTTCCTGAGGTTCTTTTTCTACCCCAGCTTTTATTTTAACATGCCTATAGATCTGTTCTAATTGTATGTTCAAGCATTAGCAACAATTCAAAAGGACAAAATAAAAACATCTGTCATTTTCCCCCAAAAACATTCTCTCAGTCAGCATCAGCACTCATGTGGATGTACACACACAGAATGGTAGGCTCTCAAGCCATTTTTGAATTATCTTATGGATAGTTTTGATCTTTTCTCCACTTACCTATGCTATGCGGGAACTAGAACCTTAACCTGGTCCAGTCTTTCAGAATTAAGCAATTGCTTTCTGAGGAACCCTGAAGTCAATACTGATAAGAAAAATATTTAAGTTATAGAAAATGGAATATTAGAATGGAATATTGTCTAGCACAACATTCTAATCATAGTAGAAATGCGTCTTAGCATATCTCTGCCTTATCCAGCTGCTGCTTGAAGAAGAGCAATGTCAGGGAGCTCACTGCTTTTTAGGGCAGCTTATTTAATTTTCAAACATTGGATGTGGGAATCTTCTTCAGTGTAAGATAAATTTATTTTCCTTTCTTTAGCTTTCTACTAAACCTTTCTAGTTATGTGTTCTGTTTCAAAAATGAATAAACCTCTTTCACAGGACAGCCCTAAAAACTTTTAAATTATTTATTATATTTCACCAGGTCTTTGTTCTTGAAGAGGTCATTTACTAGTATAGTATAAAAATCATAATAATATTAGCTAATGTTAAGCACTTTGCAAATTACAGTGTGTTTTTTTCCTTTGGATATCACAGAATATTTAGTATTTTGGAGGATCATAATTTTATAGGTGAGGATTTAAGTAATAGTTACAGAAGGTAAAGAGCTTGCTCAGGGTCACAGGTTAGTCAGTGATGGAGCTTGGTTTTAAACCCAGTTATTTCCTGTAACAGTGCCCCAAATCTGAAATGCTTCACTTTGTCTACCGTATGACATCGTTTCCAGATTTCTCACCATTGCATTTGAACTCCTTTAAATGCCTTTGATTTGAAAATGTGCCTCTTTAAATACAATACTCAGAACTGGATGTAATACTCAAGATATGATGTAACCAGCACAAAATAGAATAAAACTTCCTTCCCCTGAACTGGATTTGCTACATGAAGTACTACAACATAAGTTTACTATAACGTTTCTGTACTCATGTTACAAATGCACTCTTGATTAAATACAATTTGTGGCTATCTTCTAACTCAAAACTTCTTTCTTTTTTTAAAACAAGATAATGCTCTGACATAATAGCTCCTTAGGCAATTTTACAATTGACTTTTAAAAAAAGTTGTGGAGAAATACATATGGCATAAAATTTACCATCTTAATCATTTTTAGGTGTGTGATTCAGCAGTGTTAAGTATATTCATTCTGTTCTGCAATCAATCACCAGAACTTTTTGATCTTGCAAAACTGAAATTATATATACATTAAACAACAAGTATCCATTCCCTTCTCCCTCCAGCCCCTGGCAAAACCATTGTACTTTCTATCTCTATGAATTTGACTACTTTAGGTATCTCATATAAGTGGAATCATAAAGTATATTTGTGTGTGTGTGTGTGTGTGTGTGTGTGTGTGTGTGTGTGTGAGACGAACTTATTTCACTTAGTGAATGATCGCAAGGTTCATCCACTTTATAGCATGTATCAGAATTTCCTTCTTTTTTAAGACTGAATAACATTCCATTGTATGTAATATACCCTGTTTTGCTTATCCATTCATCCTTTGATGGACACTTAGGTTGCTTCTACCTTTTGGCTATTGTGAATAATTCTTCTATGAACATGGGTGCATAAATATCTCTTTAAGACTATGCTTTAATTCTTTTGGATATAGACCCAGCAGTGGAATTTCTGGGTCATATGTAATTCAATTTTTTAATTTTTGAGGAAACACCATACTGTTTTCTGCTGTTGCTGCACCATTTTACATTCTCACTACTACAAAGGTTCCAATTTCTCCACATCCTTGCCAACACACTTGTGATTTTCTTTTCCTTTCTTTTTTCCTCCCCTTCCTTCCCTCCTTCTTTCCTCCCTTCCTTCCCCCCTCCTTCCCTCCTTCTTTCCTCCCTCCCTTCCCCCCCTCCTTCCCCCTCCCTCCCTCCCTCATTCTGTTTCTCCTCCCTTCCTTCCTTCCTTCCTTTCTAGCAGCTACCCTAATGGGTGTCAGGTGGTATCTCCTTGTGGTTCTGATTTGCATTTTCTTAATGTTTAATGATGTTATCCATCTTTTCATATGTTTAGACCATCTGTATATCTTCTTTGAAGAAATATCTATTCAAGTCTTTCGCCCATTTTTAATTAGGTTATTTCTCTTCTATTGTTGAGTTGTAGGAGTTCTT
This sequence comes from Balaenoptera acutorostrata, assembly GCF_949987535.1. Classification (NCBI taxonomy): domain Eukaryota; kingdom Metazoa; phylum Chordata; class Mammalia; order Artiodactyla; family Balaenopteridae; genus Balaenoptera; species Balaenoptera acutorostrata. The sequence continues at coordinate 20,867,272 of NC_080068.1, read as the reverse complement.
TATATATACTGAATATTAATCCCTTATTAGATATATGATTTGTATATATTTTCTCCCATTATGTAAGTTGCCTTTTTACTCTATTGATTTTGTTCTTTGATGCATTGAAGTTTTTAGTTTTCATGTAGTACAATTTATCTATTTTTACTTTTGCTGATTGTGCTTTTGTTGTCATGTGCAAGAAATCATTGCCTAATCCAATGTCATGAAAATTTTCCTCTATGTTTTCTTCTAAGAGTTTTATAGTTTTAGCTTTTAGGTTTAGGTCTTTGATCCATTTTGACTTAATTTTTTTTTTTAATTAATTTATTTATTTATGGCTGTGTTGGGTCTTGGTTTCTGTGTGAGGGCTTTCTCTAGTTGCGGCGAGCGGGGGCCACTCTTCATCGCGGTGCGCGGGCCTCTCACTATCGCGGCCTCTCTTGTTGCAGAGCACAGGCTCCAGACGCACAGGCTCAGTAATTGTGGCTCACGGGCCCAGTTGCTCCACGGCATGTGGGATCTTCCCAGACCAGGGCTCGAACCCGTGTCCCCTGCATTGGCAGGCGGATTCTCAACCACTACGCCACCAGGGAAGCCCTTGACTTAATTTTTGTACACAATTGACTTTTTTTAACATAAATGTAAGTTTCACATTTAGTTCCATTAAATTTCATATTTTTAATTTGGTCATTTTTCCATCTTATCAAGATCTTTCAAAATCACAATTACATCATTATATTAATTCTCCTTTTTGAAGAATCCACATGTCATCTTAAATTTTCATCTGCATGCCCTCTCTGCCCTCAACCTAATAATACTGTTTATAAAGGACATTAAAGTCCTTCCTGTGAGTCTTGTTGGCCAGTACTATTTAAGTGTGTTTGTTGAAGTTTTCTTCATAAGTTCAACAAGAAAATTTTGAATATTAGGGATATTTACTTCATAAAGTTTTACTGAAATCCATACTTACTATGACTACAGTATCTCTTTAACTCATCAGCCCCCAAATTACATTAATTTGAATTAAAGTTAGTGATAATATGAACCAATTGACTTAGCATGTAAATTGTAGAAAAGATTTTATAAAATGCATTTTCCATTACTTTTTAGTTCACACACTGTTAAAAATTGCTGCAGAGTAAAAGTCCTTCTATACTTCCTCTAATAAAAATATAAAAATTATTTCTAATTATATTGTATAAAACTTGTAAATTAATTGTTTTTTGTTTTACATGTTGAAAAATAACTTTACAATCATATTTGCATTATTAATTTGCTTTCAAAGTCTATCTTCATGCATTATGCATAGTACAAACAAAAACTACTGATCAAAGCCTCCAAAATTTTATAAATACAGGATTAGTGAGGCTGATCATGATGGAAGTTCACAGAACTAATGGGAAGTTAGTAAAAATTTATTCTTAATGACTGTATTGCTATCTGATTTATTCTTTTCATAGGTACTGATGTATCACACAAAAGAAAAAAGAAATACATATACATATACATATATACATTTATATATAATATACATTTACATATATAAATATATTTACTTACTATATATACATATATGTTTTTTTACTTACAATCTGTTTATGTTAGTAATTTCATGGCAGAGGAGCTGTATGATATAGCCTGTTGTAGTCATATATCAAAAGAGAGTCCTGAGAGAGCTTGAATTCACTTAAATCTGAATTATGCACTGATGATTCCTTAGGAGGATATGACCTTCAGGTTAGACAATCAAGGCCTCGTTATTTTTATCAAATCTGCCAAGAAAAATCAATTACTTCCTTCAAAAACAAATTAAACAACAAACCTTTCCCAAGGAAGTTACACACGTTTGTTTATGTAAGTTGAGATTGTTTTTGTGTTCCAAAATACTTGCTTTCTGAAGAATGCATTGTTAGAAATGAGTCTAAAGAATAAGATTTTGATATTTTTAGACAGAAATTTAATATATAACCAATCATTGGTTCAGCTTTTGTAACTAGTGGTGGGAACTCAACAGAGCTATGTTTAATATGTTCCCTAATTTATCATATGAAACCAAAAATGTTGACTCACCTGAACTGTGGACATTTAATCTACTGTAGAATTGTATAGGTCTACATAGTCAAAGTTTTTTCAATGGCAATTGTTTTTTCATCTGAATCTATAGCTTTACTGATGTAAATAACTATAATACATATATATATATACTTACTCTGAAATAACATAATATGCCTTTATGTTTTATCTATAAGTTTATTTCATGTCTTTGGTTAAAATTCCATGCATAAAAGAATTGAGAATTATTTAATAGAAAGAAAAAGAAAAACAACACAATTATATTATCACAATTATACACTATAATATATACATATAAATATATTATGGTAAAAATATTATTGATAAACCATCATATATCATTAATGGAAAATATAGTCACAAAAAAACAACTTTAAGCTGGGGGTTTGTAAACTGCAGTACATGAGTGAAGCATTAAGGGGTGGAAACCTCCAGTCCTATTAATATGCCCAAAGACATTCTTCATAGCATTTTAGAAATCCCATGACATATTTGGATGCTTCTTGTGGCCACATAATGAGCAATATAACCTTGCTCCAAAGCCTGGACTTTCCCTTCATATACCCACAAGTCCCAAACAGAAAAATGTGATGTTAGAGAGCAGAACAATTCATGTGTTCTGGGTATGGTATATTAAGGGATACAAACAAATTGGAACAAAACTATTTTCATGAAACAAAAGATATGTATAAATTCATCTACACACACACTGACACACAGGTATAGTTATGTTTCAGTCATGATGTAGATTCATCGTGTTCTGGTTAAGAGTGTAAGCTTTGTACCTGGGTAGGGAATCTTTGCTTATGGTCAGATTACTTAACCTCTAAGCCCTTGTTTCTCACTTATAAAATTGGTGAAAGATTTTATACTTGTAAAACACTTAAAATTTGTTTGCACATAGTAAAGATTCATAAATGGTAGTGGATATTGTGAGAAATAACCTGTGATGTTACATGGGTTAATGCATATAATATGACTGACACACTGACACACAATATTTTTTGTTATCTTTAAATCACTTGTGCCAGACTTTTCTATGTGGAGTGAGGCTGAACTTTGAACTGCTTCCAGCACTCTGTAGCCATGGACATTGTTTTAAAAGGAAGTTTCTTGTACTCTGATATCATCCTGAAGATGGTGTTTTGCTGTTTCAGAATATTCTCAATTACACACTATCATATTTGATCTTAAAATATCTCTTTCTGGGAAAATGGAAAAGTTGTGTAAAATACATATTAGCTCAAAAAATATTTATGGAATATCTGCTGAATGGAGGCATCCCTAGATATATTACTTCCTTTTATGGGATTTGAGATCAAGATAGGGATATAAGATATTAATATATGAATATTATGCAATATTATTGAAACTTTGGACTTTATGAGGGACATTAATTAAGACAGCCATTATATAACTGTATCCTTGAAGGTACATAAAGACGTATTCTTTGCTGTTAAGTCCTAACTTTTACTGCTATCAAGCAGTTAATTTTTACAGAAGTACCGACATATAAAGCTTTGTTGTTCTGACTTCCAGGCAATTGTAAATCTCGTAATTCCTTACAATCGCTGTTTAATTTCTATCCTTTCTTTTAAATGGTGGGGTGTTTGGGAGGAGCGGATTGCAGTTGCTTTCCACATTGAGTGTAAACTCAATACTTCCACTGCATTTCCAGAGCTGGACATTGTTCCTACCCAACCAGCTTGCTCTGTATCTTAAGGTTCATCAGGAAAGTCTTTGTTAACCGCCAGATGGTATGTCGACCTAAGGAAATGAGCCTTTAGCTCTTGGAAATCTATTGTGCCAAGTACAACATTCCTAAATGGATATGGAAGGAGAGATCATTGTTTATGGTCCACCCATTAACCCAGAAGAGTTGCTGAGTCCTGGGATTCCAGTAAGGCTAAGGATGGTGAAGTGACAAAAGACTCAGGAGACCACTTGAAAGTATTTTTCCCTACTTAATTAGGCAATAAAGATTTTCCAGGAAACTCTACTTCCTTAGATTGAGAAGGTCCTTAATATTGCTGATCTAAGATATTGCAAAAATGTGTGCTTGGAGCTTTATTTTCAAATATCTCCCAACCATCTAACCACTCAGCCCTGACCCTAGCCATCATCATCTCTCCTCAACTACTTGCAATAGTCTCTTACCCACTCTTCTGTGCAGTCATTTCTACACACAGAAAACAGATAAATTATTTTAAAATACAAGTCCAATTATTATCCTCTCCTGCTAAAAACCTTCTAGCGGCCCTCCTTCTCACTTCAAGTGAAAGCCAAAATCCTTACAATGGCCCGTAAATTCTGACATCATTTCTCCATCTCATTCTCGCTCTGTCCTCACTCGTGTGGCTCCCACACCCCTGCCTTCTTTGCTGTGTTCTGAACATGAGGCCTGCTCCCACTCACCTTCAGTGTTCTGTTCCTTCTGTGGGAGCACTCACCCCAGATATCCACACAGCTATGCTTTGCTCCTCACCTCCTTCAGGTCTTTGTTCAAACTGTATCTCCACAGCGAGGCTGTCTTTGACCACTTTATAAAGTTACAACACTTCCCAACTCTAACAGTCCGTTGCACTTTGGCAATTTATTTTCTCCGCTATTACCAACAGACATTATTGTATAGTTTACTTATTTATGTATCTGCCTACCACTACCAGAATATAAATTACATATAAAGATGGGGATTTTTGTCTGTTATATTCATTGTTAATTTTGGAACCTAGAAGAGTGCCTGGCCTGTAGATAGACACAATAAATATTTGTTGAATAAATAGAGTGAATGAATTGTGCTGGAGATTAAAGTCTTTCAGTCTTCCACAGATTTAAGAATGACCTTGAAATCTTACCAATGACCTGACCTTGAAGTCTTATTAAATGTCTGAGCTGCCGCCTCTCCTCCAGCCGATGAGCTCTGAATAAAGCCATAGCTTAATGCTTCAACATGGCATGGCATTTTAGTTCTAACTCTGTGTTCCCTATGTTACTACATTTTTCCTAACATTAAAACTGGCCTCCTTGGGCTGGCTGTAAGGAGCATTCTTATGAGGGGCCCTGGCATAAGAATGTGAAGGAGATGGATGCACACATTCTGAAGTGAATGTAAGCTGCTTTCTTAGAAGCCCTTGCAGAGTCTGATGGAGGAGTGGCAAAAAAGCTGTAACTCTTTAGTGCTGCTTAAGTGGCTTTCCAACATGGACATTTGCAAACACCATGACTACAAAACAAATACAGAAAAAAAAAAAGGATACATGGGTAGAGGATATGAACAATTTGTGTTGCTGGAAAGCAGATGAAAATAAATGAATTTTCATTTCCTTCCAAGCATTTGGTAGAACTTTTAAATGTACCAAATTAATAAGGATTATTGATTAGTTGATTTGTTTTTTGTGTATGTAATAGGCAAACTGATTCACCATAAAAATTCAATACAGAAAGGAAATTAAAGAATTTTAGTTCCTATTTAAGATATATGTAATACATGCTAGGTGGTGTGATAAAACGGAAGGTGTAATATGACTTCATAATAAATGACTACAAGCTATCTGTCAAAGTTTGAGTCTCATATAAGTGATGACAAAAATAACCCTTATGCAATTATGTCAGACTTTCATTTTTCCCATGAAGTATTGCCATATTTATACTCAGTCTGAGGGAAAAAATATTATTTCCCTCAGGTAAGAAATAATGAAAGCAGGGCTTCCCTGGTGGCGCAGTGGTTGAGAATCTGCCTGCTGATGCAGGGGACGCGGGTTCGGGCCCTGGTCTGGGAAGATCCCACATGCCACGGAGCAGCTGGGCCCGTGAGCCACAATTGCTGAGCCTGTGCGTCTGGAGCCTGTGCCCCGCGACGGGAGGGGCCGCGATGGAGAGAGGCCCGCGCACCGCGATGAAGAGCGGTCCCCGCACCGCGATGAAGAGTGGCCCCCGCTTGCCGCAACTGGAGAAAGCCCTCGCACGAACCGAAGACCCAACACAGCCAAAAAAATAAATAAATAAATAAATAAATAAGAAAATCCTTTAAAAAAAAAAAAAAAGAAATAATGAAAGCAATGTAATATATTTTATACTCCAATTAATACGCGATTTTATTAAGTTAGGATAAAGTATTTTCTTTTTGAATGACAATCATTTATTGTCAAAAGTTACATTTATATCCTTTCATTAAAAATTTTAAATTTCTAGTCTTCTCACTTTTATTTCTTACACTCCACTCATGACTGACTCTCTCCAGTATGACTTCTGATAATACCGGCGTTGTGCCCTTTAAATCAAAATTAGGACAGTAAATAATGTCCGTGATCATTATTAGTGCTCTACCTAGTGGCAGGCACCATGCTGGGAACTTTGCACATTTAATCACCAAAAATCTTACCCTGTAGGTATTTCTATCCCCATTTCATCAATGCAGAGGTTGAAATCTGAAGATTACAAATCTAAGAGATGGTAAAGCTGAGAATTAAATCAAAATCTCTATGATTCCAAAGCCTGTATTTTTCCCTCTATACCACAGTCATTTCCTCAAACTATTTTATGTAGTTTTTGGTTGAAAATTATTCCACATATGCATAGTAACACTTTGATACATGTGAGGAAAGGACAGGAGAAAAATATATGTACTAAGTATTTATTATGTGCAAGCCTGTGTTCAAAGTTTTCATTATATTATTTCAAAATATAGAGGTTAGTGTTATTATCCCATTTTATAGATGAGTAAACCAAGTTAGAAACAGTCATCAAGGGGGATGATTGGGCTTCACACTCAAATCTGCCTGACTGCAAATGGCATAGCACTTACACCATAGTAAAGCTGGCACAAGTGTGGAATAAAAGATATGCCTAAGAAATGAACAGTCATCATTTTCACTGAATTAAGGCTACCTATGTTCTGGCTCAGGGAGAAGTGATCAGGCTGAAGATACAAGTGACATCACAATCCTTAACAATTACATTTCTAATACTTTCTCTATAATCCCTGATTCAGTCTTTATGGATATGTAGAAACTGAGCATTTCTCTTGATTTTTATGACAATTCTTGAATATTTTCCCAGTTCAAATCATTTAAGAATGTGAATTTAACCAGAAAATAATTTCCCCTAATTATTTGGCCTAATTTAATTTAGACTTAAATTGGATTTTTTCCCTCTAAAATGTGTAAGAGATACATTTATGGAGAAGAATAAGGAAATTTCAGTTGAAAAAACTCAACTGAAAGTTAAGTCTATAAACATCTTTATGCATGTTGAAAAGCTTTTCTAAATTTGAAAACAACTTTTTTATCCCACTTCTATTTCTTTTTTTTTTTTTTTTTTGCCTTTCAAATAGAAGAAAGTGGACTGTCATAGTCAGCTGCACAGATTCAAAATGGTCGCTTTTGTAACTGAGCATTTCCAGAGTTGTTCAGAAGTTGTATTACACAACCATGTAATGACAGGCTCCACGTCCCAGAGTAATCCTTATGCATGAGAGGGCACAACTAAGGTTGCTGTGGGAGTATTCACACTGGCATTTCTGACTTATTTGGGATTAAGATCCAATAATTCACATTCTGCAAACACAGCATTCAGGTTGAATTCACTTGGAAGCGGGAGGGAATTAGAACTAGCCTCTGAATTTCTCTGTTCTGGACAAAAACAATAAAACTGACATGGCTATAATGTCCTTAGCTTTGTCTGGGTCCCACACAAATTCCCATTGTTCCCTTCCACGCAGTCACTCATTTCAATGATGCCCTGAACATCTTACTCTCAACAGAAATAAGTGCAGCGGAAAGGAGAGAAAAACAATCAAGACTTCCCCAAAAGTTGCTTCATGATTCCTGTAGGTTACATGAGGTGGGTGAGATAAATTTTTCTGTCCTCAAAATTTCCATTCACAGACCAAGGATGGGAAGCTGACTGCCATTTCTTTATTATAGACAATTCCAAAGGAAAATTAAAGTGTCACAAATTTTTATGCATGCTCCAAAAACATTAAATAGAAGAAAATTGCTGAATGGATGAAGAAGTGAGTACCCACAGCCTTTCTGCCATTTTACCATTTCTTTAGCAAATAACTATTACCTTCAGAACCTTCTGCAATATAAATGGAAACTCACAATCCATTTGAAGTTATAGATCAAAGCACTAATTAGTAAATCTGTCTTGTTTTTTAATGTTACAAAACCCAGAACTGACTCACGCTGAGTTCATCCATCTTTGTTCTGTCCCTAGACCTTATTTCTGCGTGGGACTTTAAAGTGGGAACTTCTCACCTTGGGAACTAACTGCTCAACAAAATGCTTCCTTTCCTGTGAAAGAATGTGTTTCACTTAATGACTACTTTTTGTTTGGGCAAAAGAGGTTATTGTCAGTATTTTCCCTTTAAATTCTAAAATATTTTTGAGTAGAAAATAGTAGAGGGATATTTTTGCATAAATGACAGAAGTTGAATCACTTACTGGACTATACCCTACAGTTTTCGAATTGTGACTTTTGATCTAAATAAGAGGAAAATTTACCAAGTGAAAGGGGAACTGGGAATTATAAAGTTGTGACAGAACTTAGAAATATTTAAAAATACATACTATACTATTTTACATACAAAATATATATTTCATTAAGTCTTGACTTGGCATATTATCCAAGAACAGGACTTCATGTCTGGCTCTTAGAACTCTGCAAGTTTAGAGGCAGACAGGACACCTTTCCCTGGGTCACTTACCTATATAGTGGGAAGTGCCAAGATTACAAGGTAGGCCTTCTGATTTTCATTCAAGATTGGGTTGTTTTCCCATGCAAAGTCATATCTTTATGTTAGATGCAAAGTAAACTAGTGATAGGTGGTATGTTTGACTATTTTTGTTCCTGGAACTCTTTTGCTCTTTTGAATTTTGAGTAGTAGAGAATAATCGAGAACCAATTCCCATATATCACTTAGCCAAAGGGTCAAATTGCCACTATTCTAAGCCAGTAGAGACATCACCAATAATCCTAACCTTAAGAATGGGAGTTGCATGCCAGTACAGTATGGTCCACTAACAAGGCAGCCTAATGTATTCACATGAAAAAGAGTAATAAGCCACAAGCATGTCAGGGAACCAGTCACAGGACACAGGACTAGAAGATGGCAAGGGAAAGTTGACATCACCTCCTTTTCCAAGGGAAAAGCTGTGTTTCACAGTGTTGACAGAAGGAAAAGCAACTAAGGAGCTGCTACAGTGCGGTGCTTTGCCGTCTACAGCGCCTTACTTGATTGCAATCCTGTCACGGTCTGAGATTTTATAACATGTCACAAGAGAGATGTTTAATTCTTCCTAATACTTTGCTTCTAGTTATTGCCACCAGTTTGATTTGTTAGGCCTGCTAGTTTGGACTGAGAAACAGGAATGAAGGAAAAATACTTCAGATCTCTGTAATGGCCAAGGTGGTCTCCTTCCTCCAGGACAGCCCCCTCCGAAAACTGACCCCTTTACTCCACCTGCAGGCTCAGTTCCACCCCCAACCTTGGTGACCAGTCCTTTTTATTGACAAGGCTGCTGGAAAATCTTTTCAATTTGCAGAGTGAAATACAGCAGCTGCCCTTACATTGCTGGGTTGTGCATTCTCTCTGGTTGGAAAGGCTGTGAAGCCAAATTAAGATCAGAAGATGGTGCGTTGAGTGCCATATCACTGTAAAAGTAATTAGATGATTAAATAAAAGATAATAACAGTTTATAAAATTATTATTACTAGATACTTCCAGTGCTCAATAGAGAAAATGTATGTCATTGTAAAAGAAAATAGAGCATATAGAATCAGAGATCACCAACTTGCTGACAGAATGCTGGTGAAATTTTCTGCATGGAAACTTAAGCCACTGAAGACTATTAAAAGGTCTTATGAAAGGATTCTTTTCTATCGGAAGATAAGCTGACTCTGCTGGGAAAAGACTTGTCATCACGGGGGAGGAAGGCAGAGGCGGTCTTGGCTTCTTTCTATCCATAACCTGTAGTTGCTAGGAGTGTGAGACAGTGAAACAATTTTTTCAGGAGGTAAAGACCTAGCTTAGGCAACTGAATTTCAAAAGATACCATTTATGGCCATTCCTTTATTAAAATATGAATTACATGTAACCTTATGGTATTTCATTGGTGAATGCCTTACTTTTGCAAGTTTTTCATTTTACATTTGCTTATAAAGCAATTATCCTCCATATCCTTTTGAATTTTAATTCTAAATGCAAATTTAATGGTTCTTCTATTTGGGTCATCTTTCAAAGAGTTCTAGAAAGTTTATAAGTACAACCTGATCTGCATTTCCCTTGCCTCCAGTAACCTTGCAGACATAAGGCCATTCTGTTTCTTCCTGGAGCAGAAGATAGAGAAGGGTCAGATTACATCCCCAACTCATCTCTTATCAAAAAGACCATGGGTTCCGAGACTGTAACCACATTTCAGTTTGGGAGTCGGGGTGCTCTTTATCATCATATTAATTTGTTTCAAAATTATACTAAGGCATTAGTTAGTCCTTAAATAGTATATTAATGTTTACTTCTAGAATTTAAACCTGGAAGAATACTGAAGACAATACTTTTTAAGCAAGTAGAAAATGAAAGAGAACTCTTTTGCAAAGTTTATAAACTGATGGCTTTACCGATAGTAGTATTTTTTAACTGTCATTATATTTCTGGCCCTCTACTTGTTCCTAATTTCTTATTTTTCCTATTTGTATCTTGGACAAATATACAAAGTTAGGTGATCTCTACCAGCAAGCAAAGCAAACTCCCAGAATCTCAGGTTAATCATTCATTTTTCTCAAGAGGCAGCTCTTCTGGGATGAGATGATATCACAAAACTAGTGAGGAAAGTAAAAAACTACTTTTTCTCATTTATAGAGCAAAAAGTTTAGCCATGCACAGACCAATGGCAAATGCAGCAATGTTTTCTCAAGTCTTTTGACCCTGTAAACAATTATGCCTTTAATCCTTATTTTATTATTCTATTTGTATCTTGTCCCTATATAGAACACAAATGATCAATGTAAAGTTACACAGTTCCCTTTCATGCTTCCTTAAACCATGTATTATTTTTTCTATTTTTTCCCCATTTTCATTATAATGAATAGAAAATTCCAAGTTTTCCTCATAACTAGACAATAATCTGAATTACAAGCCCAACATTGCAAGAGCAATACCATCATCTTCAAACACGAAGGAAAGGAGATTATACTTATTAGACTGTTATTAGTTAAATATTTAACAATTACAATTTCACCATAGAAAAGGAGATAACTATTATGATAGAAAAATTTGTGTTTACGTGATACTACTTTGAAGCTATTTGTAGTGATGAACATTCTATTACTGTTTCTCTTTGCTCATGCTAGGGAGCTTTCAGGTATTTTTGAATGGGACACACAGATTCTATTCCTCCAGCTGCTTAGCATTGGTATCAGGAGAGGATAATTCACCATAAAGAAAATTAAGTGGGTGGTTACTACGGCTGAATGATGCCCTCCGTCAGCCCACGGGCAAGAATGGAGTTGAATTTAACCTTTAGTTTCGGAGGTTAGAGAGAGATTAGATAAATGGGAAGCAGCCACTCCTCCCATATCCTGTTCATGGAATGTAGGAAATGACTAAAATAGGGTCCAAAGGAAATTTACTACTCAAACATATCAAGGATTAGGTTCCGCAGTACTTAAAAAAAAAAGAAAAGAATCCCAGAATCTATTGTAAGAAAGAATTCTATTTTCAAAGATGGATTACGTGATTCTGGAGTTTCTGAAAAACAAGTTTATTTTCCAATTTGTATTTGTCACTGAGTAAACAGAATCATATTTATTCAATGGAAACCTTTGGTTTTCTCAGAGTAAACAGAATTATTAAAATACTGCTGACTCGGACTTCCCTGGTGGCACAGTGGTTAAGAATCCACCTGCCACTGAAATGGACACGGGTTTGATCCCTGGTCCGGAAAATCCCATGTGCCGCGGAGCAACTAAGCCCGTGCGCCACAACTACTGAGTCTGCGCTCTAGAGCCCGCGAGCCACAACTACTGAGCCTGCGCTCTAGAGCCCGCGAGCCACAACTACTGAAGCCCGTGCACCTAGAGCCCGTGCTCCACAACAAGAGAAGCCACTGCACTCAGAAGCCTGCACACCACAATGAAGAGTAGCCCCCGTTCGCCTCAACTAGAGAAAGCCCGCGCACAGCAACAGAGATCCAACGCAGCCATAAATAAATAAATAAATATATATATTTTTAAAAAGAAAAAAAATATACCGCTGACTCATTCCCCTGGCTGCTGGGTAATTGGCTGCTTGCGATCAATAAAAATACACCTCTCCTAACACTGACTCCAAAATTTTTTCAAAGATTGGTCTTGTTTTAGATTACAAACCAGGAACTCATAGATGTGATCCGTGCAGCTTTTCACATACCCAGCATGTCATACTCCATTAAATACACATACTTGCTTTATTTTTTAAAAATAATGGCAAAGAAAGAATAAAGGAGAATATAGTAAAATAATTTCCAAATGTACAAATCTATGAACTTGAAGTCCTTCTTATACATTCATAAGCCCACACGTCTCTCATGGGCACTGAAGTCCCATTAATGTCAAAGAAAGTATGCACACGTCTAGGCTACAGGGAACATTGAAGGAGGACCAGCTTCTTTGTTACCCACAAGCTGCTCTAGTGATCAGGGTACTTGACCTTGTCTTTGCCTCAAGAGCCATGGAGCTGACAGAGGACCCTCTTTTAGAACTTCTTTCCTTATACAAAACTAAAAATAATCCTTCCGCAGCAACAGAGGGAAATTTGAGCCCAGTCCCTATTTTAAAAAAGATCAACTACTGATTTTTATCATTTTAAGGATTCTCTATATTCCCTCTATATTCCCTTCATGTTATCATCACTGCTCTTCTGTGTATCAGCCTCACCTCCCTCAATTATTTTTATTTTCAGCACAAGCCAGCGGGCAGTGCATGAGACAGGAGGTGATAACGAAAATGACTGACAAATCATAATAAATAAAAAAGGTCAGGTTTGTTCTTAGTTACTTTTTTTGTCTTTAGAAAGGGAGAAAGGTGAATGGAAAAGTCCTTTCTGAAGGATGGCAATACAGTAAGGAGAGTGGATTTTTATGTATGATTCCTCAGTTTAGTCACTCCATAGTCCTGATACATAAATACGGTGAGGGCATGTCACTGAATGTGTTGTGAGCAAAAGCAATGACATCTGAGTTACTCATGCTTGGAAATGAAAATCAGTTTTCCTAGAACCCCCAACTTGCCTGTCATATCTCACTCACAGTTTATATAGGCGAGGTGGGAGAGTCTGGTGATTGAAGTCATTCTCCTAGGTATGTAATCTCTGCAGGAGTGGATAGATAAGTAAGAGATTTATAGGCACTTGTCTTTTCTTTACTTCTTTACAAGAATGCTGTTAGAGGAGGACGTTGGAAAATAAATTTACCTTTGGTTGCAAACCCAATGCAGAACTATGATGCTACTATAGTTTCTGGACTCTATCTCTCCCACTACCACTGCCTGGGTAAAGATGGCTAGCAAGGATCACAGCAAATTCCTGGAATTGCCACAGTTTCCCTCTCACTTAATGGAACAGGGCATACCTCTTTTTCCTCAGGTATGACATTCAAAATTATATCACTCAGGAGCTCATGCTTCACTACTGGTCTTTCTCTAGCCTTTCCCTATCTCTCTCTCTCTCTCCTCTCCTCTAACGTTTTCTGAATGAGGCAGTATTGTTATGTTATGTCACTGTTGGTGAGGAGTGGTGAGGGGGCATATTTATTTTAAGAATCTTTTGTAGCCACTAAGGAAACTTGGCAGAAACTAAGAGGATTTACTGAGGCTGCAAATTAACAATGTATTCATGTTAGGAATCCACAGGATGAAATACCAACAATCACATGAAAGGATGTTCTACCTCAGTCATAATAAGATGGAAATTAGAACCATGTGATATAATTTTTCAGCATTTAGACAGGAAAAGATGAAATATGCAGTATTACTCAGTACTGGAGAAATATAGGCATGTTCCTTTTGGATAAAAATTTGGCATCATCTATCAAAATTTAACATGCACAAACTGTTGGACCCAACAGTTCCATCTTTATGAACTTTTTCCAATAGCTCTACTAATTCAAGTAGGCAAAGATGTTTAATGCAACATTTTTATATTGCGTTAATATATAAATACACACATTTTAATATTTGCATTTTTAAAGTGGGGAAAACATTTTCATCCATCATCAAGAGACTTGTTGATAGATTACGGCATAACCATTTAATAGATTTTATGACAGATTTTAATGCATAGACCTAAGTTTTCACTATGGAAAAATGTCAATGCATAGTAAGTGAAAGAAAGATACATACACACATAACAAGAGCTATATAAACACAAGAAAATATTCATAGCAGTTTCCTCTGAAGAGTGAGAATGAAGATCAGGAGCATTTGATTTTTTACATTAAAAAATTGGAATGAAGAAAATAATTATTTTCTTGTGGTCAACTTGGTTTTATGTATTTTGTTTTCTTTTTTAAAATATGTTTTTGAATTGAATAACTATCATAAAATTTCTTTACACTAATAAACTTGTGATTACAGTTTATTCAATATATTTATACTAGACTTTTCTTGTAACCACAATAAATAATGAAAAAAATACACCCAACAAAAGCTCCAAGCCAGATGGTGAAGGTTCTGGAGACAATGGCTTTGCTGAAGCCTCGGGGCACTGACCATAACTAGCTCCCCAAAGAGAACTGGGCTTCTTGTAAAAACCTCTCTCCAGACACCACGCCATAAAATTCTGAAAACCTGCTTTCTTTACTGCATAACCAAAGCTATGTTACATGCTTACAAAATGCCATATAAATTTGATTTGATACTTAAATGTGTTGCAGTTATTTGGCTACTGGGGAAAAAATTCTTGGGTAAACATTTTCATTAAATAGGACTCACTTTTTTCCCCCTTCAGGAAAAGAAATCATCATTAATGAAAATGACATCAGGCATTTACATAATGCTCTTAAGCCTCAAGGTAGTGACATGCAATTTGCAAGCTATTTCTAGGAATCACTTTATCCATTAAGGATATAGACTCCTCTGATATGGAAGAACCTAGCAAACTTCTGGCATTATTCAGCTACTTAAGTCAGAGGGTAAAGCTCTCACACTCTTGTGACTCCACTCAGACATCCATGGTTTGTATAATTACATTGGATATCTGCCTTCAGAAAAGATGAGATTGATGGTCTATCTATCATGTATCTATCTAAACGAGATGGAAAAGGAGAGGGACAGGGCCTGGGGGAGAGAGAGAAGAGTGAAGGAGAGAGAGCGAGAGAGAGAAGAGAGAGGAAAGGAAAGAGGAAGAGAAAAGGGAATCCAGAGGAAAAAAGAAAGAATTAAAAAAAAAATACAGAGAAGGAAAAACAAAAATCAATACCTGTAAAGAAAAAAAAAAAAACAGTTATATGGGAAATTTATACTGGAATCTTTGAAAGATCATTTTCTCTAAGCCATTCATTTTATAACTGAGGAAACTGAAACCCAGAGGGATTTCTCAAAGATTATAAGGAGTCAGGATGATACTGAATTTGACAGGACATCCTAACTTTCCCTTCCCTACCTTTCATTTTACATTATTTATGTTATTTACCTTAATAGTTGAATATCGAAGAGTAAAATTAAAAGATTAGAAATTCAGCCTTGTTTAAACAACACAAGGGGCTAAGGCTGTGAGCATGTGGGTAGATATCCATTGTGTCACTCTACCCATTCGAACTTGCAAAAAAATATTTTGGGTGCCTCCTATATGCAACACTTGGTGCTGGATTCTGAGTATATGGCAGTTAACAAAAAAAATAAGGCCCCTGTGTTCATGGCATTTTAGTACTACAGTATCTTAGCTGCACCATAGAGGTAGGGTTTCTCTCTAAATAATAACCAGGGAAATTCTTTAGGCAGCCTTGCTTCTGTCAACTATTTTCAATTATTGTGGCAAAGCTAGAGATTCCTTACGCATGCTAGGTTGTTGACCTGACTTCACAGTGCTTTCTCAACACTATTCTTTACAGGATAGACCTGGATAGAGGACAGATCTGTCCTTCTTTAAATTTCCTTTATGTATGACTTTAAAAACATTTTGCCTTAGTGTAACAGACATTTTTATTTGATTTGATTTAGACATGTCTACACCCAGACATGCAGTGAGGAGTTGGCAACAACAGCCCACTACCCCCTGTCCAGATGGACAAAGCCATATGCTGCAAGGCACCCCCCCCCACCATGGTGCCAATCTTTCTCTGCTCTACAAGGCAAACCAATCCATCTCTAAAATCTTCAGTGTTGATTCTAAATCGGGTTGCCTTGAAGTCCCAGGGAATATTCCATTCTCTCTAGGATTGTGTCGATAAGTGCAACTTCATATCTGGCCCACTGGCAGCCTAAAAATACATCTTTCTGGGTCTGGGTAACTTTAGGATCTTTTCCCAAGAAAGTTTGAAGGCTAGTGATAGCTTTGGAAAAATGGAGGAGGAGAAGCTTTCCAAAAATTGTGTAGCATGAAAATTTACTGATTCTCCTGGTTGAAATTCTTTACTCCCACTCTCACATCTTATTCCACTGACTTTTTAGTGTCCACCATCACGTATTTATGGTAACAACTTCTATTTTAAAATGACCTTACTTTTACATCATTTAAAATGTTTATCAATACCATTTATTCAGGCGACTATTGGCTAACCATTTGATTAACAGATTCAACTCTTTTCTGTAAGAAAGTGCTCAACGAGGAATGAGTAGTTTATTCTGAGGGGTTCAATGAAGTCATTATGCCCCCTGAACCAAGAACGCAATTGAGACTAGAAACAAAGTTTCCCCACTCTACAGGGTTCTCTACCCACAGGTTGACTCAGGTTTCAAATGGGGGTCTTTTTGCATTAAGTTAAACTGTATGAGGGGAGAGGGGATGTCTTTGCTCAAGTTCTCAGAGAACTGCAATTTAGAATATTCGTCAGGAAATTGCTCTGTGGTGTGAAATTGAAATGTGGGATTGGGCTTGAGCCTTTGACGTGAAAAGTATGTATCCAAAATTCTAACTAGATGTGTTTTTTTTTTTTTTAATTTTTTTAATTAATTAATTAATTAATTTATTTATTTATTTATTTATTTTTGGCTGTGTTGGGTCTTCGGTTCGTGCGAGGGCTTTCTCCAGTTGCGGCAAGCGGGGGCCACTCTTCATCGCGGTGCGGGGACCGCTCTTCATCGCGGTGCGCGGGCCTCTCACTATCGCGGCCCCTCCCGTCGCGGGGCACAGGCTCCAGAAGCGCAGGCTCAGCAGCCGTGGCTCACGGGCCCAGCCGCTCCGCGGCATGTGGGATCCTCCCAGACCAGGGCTCGAACCCGTGTCTCCTGCATTAGCAGGCAGATTCTCAACCACTGCGCCACCAGGGAAGCCCCTAGATGTGTTTTAAATATGATCCTCTACTCATTTTGGTAAATCCTTTCATTTTTAAATAGGAAATTAAGTCTTTTTATTTAAGCAATTTTATTTAGCTCAACAAACACTTTTTGAGCATTTAACCAGGAACAAGACAGCCCACTTTGTTCTAGGGATTTACAATTAATGACTCTGGTACTAATAGCCAAGCAACTCACTCAGAGAAATAGGTAATACATAGACATCTCTATATATCTACCAAGGGACAAACTGACTTGATTGCTAAAAGAGGGGCACGTAAATGTAACAGGAGGACAGAAGTGAGAGGAGTTACATTTGATTAGAAATATAAATGCTGACTTGAAGAAAAGGTACAATTTTAACAACCATAAGCAAAGATCTTCGAGGGAATGATCTCCAAGAGAAGACTTGTCCAAAATTTTAATTAAGTAAAAGTGGATCAGTTAGAAAGAAAATACTAAAATAGCTTTTAATATTTTTGAACTAATTATTTAAAATGTTTATTTTTTAATGTGCCAAATATTTTTGTTCAATAATGTGTGGTTTATTTATGTGTCAATGTGACTGGGCCACCAGGTGCCCAGATAGTTGGTGAAATGATATTCTGGATGTGTCTCTGAGGGTGATTTTTGAATGAGGTTAACTTTGAATCACTACTGACTAAAGTGGGTTGCTCTCCCTAATGTGGGTTGCCCTCATCCAATCTGTTGAAGGCCTGAATAGAGCAAAAAGGCTGACTTTCCTAGAAATAAAAGGGAATACCCTAAGTCTGGCTTGAGATGGACATTGGTGTCTTCCAGTTTTCAGACTGGAACTTACACCAAGAACTCTCTGGAGTCTCCAGTTTGCCAATTGCAGATGTTGAGGCTTGTCAGCTTCATCAATCAAGTCAATTCTTTATAATTAATCTCTCTCTCTCTCAATTTCTCTATCTTCTATTGGTTCTATTTCTCTGGCGACCCCCTCATTAATACAAATGTATACGTTTAGTTCATAAATTTAAAAAAGCATATATTTGGTATATAAAAGGTTGCTCAATTTTTCTGCTAATAGATATGTGTATTCAAATGTGATAATCTTGGACATTAAAGCTAGAAGGATATTTTTCATTTGAAAAATCAGGATGTGACAGTTGACCACTGCCCACAGATATTATCTTTTTAAGGAAAAAATTTACTTTTATTTTTTCTTGAGACTTTCCTTACTCAGATGCTGCCTGCACTGCCCCACTGGCTGAGATTTAACAAAGACTTAAATACAAATGGAAAATAAAAGAGAACTAATTAAAAACACATAACCCCTCACCACATACACCCCCCGCCATCACCATCACAACAATAACAAATATAAAATCAAATCAGGCATATAAATGTCAGATTTCTGGTATGATCAAAGCTCACATGCCTATAAAAATTCTGGACACTGTCCTATCCACACTTTATCTTATAAAATCATCACAGTCCTTTACAAGACGCTTATACACACACTTCTTAAGCACTTGGCTTTAAGTTTCTTTAATATCTTCAAGTGGTATGTTTATCTTCAATCCTAATATGCTGGAACTAGTGATAACCATGTTGTCATCTTTACAATTAATACCAAAAAAAAAAGAAAAATTCTACCTTAGTTACTTGCTAAGTACCTGCCAGTGAGTTCTGGTTTCTTGTTTGAAGAATGTAATGGGAAGGAGTATGCTGTTGACACACAATCACCATGGATGACAGTAGCTGAGATTTCACCCTATAAGGCAAGAAGTGATATTGTCCCCATTATTAAGCCACCTTTAGGAGTGCTTTCACAATAAGTATAGCAGCCATAAAAATTCCATGTATAAATATGAGAAAATATATTTATGTTGTTGGGATAAGAGATGTGATAGGTATTATGATGATTTTTATAGGCCTGCAGTTCCCAAATTTGTGCAGAGGTTTCTGTCCCAGCATAGGCATTGATACTGTGGTGACAAACAGTCTCTATCAGGTTCCACTTTCTCATGCCTACGCACTTTAATTACTATTAAGTATTTCCTTTCTGGTTCAGAAATAAGATTCTGAAAGAACTATTTTTCTTTGTTTTGATCAACTTCATGCAAAGGGAGAAGAGGGGGCAGTTTCAGTGTAAACTCAGTCTGCCATCTTGACTCAGAAGTCTCTGAAATCATTCTTCACTCAGCAGTTAGCGTCATCTTTTTAGATAATGTCACGTTCATGTCAGAAACTGTCCAATTGATCCTCACATCCTACTTTTTATTTATGATTTGAATACCGTACAAGAGTTGTTCTCGTGCCTTTCTAAATATTTCTCACACCTTCATGTTCTGGGCTCAGAAAATTTCCAGACCATTAGTTTTCCTTCTGTTTATTAAACATACTCCTTTTTTTTTTTCATCCAGGCCTGTTACTTTGTTCTGAAAATGCTTGTCCCTCAGATCTTCACATGACTGGCTACTTCTGATCATTCAGAAGGGTTTTTCCTGATCTATCTATCTAATGTAGCACTTCTTTGTCATTCTTTATCAAATCACATTATAACATTCTTCACAGCACTTAAGAATATCTAAAATAATTTACTCCTTTCCCCCCCCCTTTTTTTTTTTGGCTGTGTTGGGTCTTCATTGCTATACACGGGCTTTCTCTAGTTGTGGCGAGCGGGGGCTACTCTTCGTTGTGGTGCTCAGGTTTCTCATTGCGGTGGCTTCTCTTGTTGTGGAGTACGGGCTCTAGGTGCTTGGGCTTCAGTAGTTGCAGCATGCGGGCTCAGTAGTTGCAGTGTGAGGGCTCAGTAGTTGTGGTTCGTGGGCTCTAAAGTGCAGGCTCAATAGTTGCGGTGCATGGTCTTAGTTGATCCACGGTATGTGGGATCTTCCCAGACCAGGGATCAAACCCATGCCCCCTGCATTGGCAGGCAGATTCTTAACCACGGCACCACCAGGGAAGTCCCATTTCTTTACTTTTTAGCTCTGTGAAGACAGGGACCATATACTCTATCTTCAGTGACTAGACCATTGAAAGAAAATTTTGAACAAATGAGCTAATGAATGAGTGGTTGGGAAGGTAGTAAATAAAAATTTAGAGAATAAAGATTAGATTTTATAAATGCAGTAGTGCCTAAAGTAAAGAAAGCATGCACTGTTTACTTAGAATTCAACCCCCAATTAGTGATATTCTATATTATTCATTTAGAATTCAATCCATTCAGAAATGATTTGGAATGAACTAAGATGGTGGCAGGGAAAATTGAAATGGAAACTAAAAATAATTTTCAAGAAAGTGTCATCAATACATGGCAGGTAATTTAATATGGGGGAAAACCATAAGTTGGATAAATTTAAAAACTGGCTTTGAGTCCTCATTTCTGAGTATCGGGAAAGATAATTGTGTTATTAAGAGAGGCTAGGAATATCATAAGGGGGCATGTGTGGATGAGAAAATGCATTTATATAGAATGCCCTGAGTGTGGTGGCTCAGCGGACACCCAGGTGGAGGTGTCCAGTGAGCAGCTGAAATTATGAGCTTGAAGGCTGGGGACACAGATTTGGAGACACAGATCTGGGAATTATCCTCACAGAGGTGATAATCGAAGCTGTGGGATCCCACAAGATCATGTGGAACATTTCTTCCTTACTCTATCTAGACAGTCACAGAAATCATCCCTGTGGAAAGCTTTTTCTTGGGAATTTATAGGCCTTTCATAGCCCTCAGTGAAACAGGCTTTGATTTAAAATGAGAAATTGCTGATCATTAGACACTGGCATGGGGCAGTGATTTTCTTTTCCTAGCTATTTCTTGAGTATGTTGACTGTGATAACTGCTGGCCAGACCTACAACTCTGGGTTAAGGGAGTATGGAATACAGCATGCTAAGCCTGTATTTAGGGAGCACAGATCAAGAATCTGACGGAGAATAAGGAAACATTCATTTTAATGTTAAAATTTTTTTTTTAATAAACTATTTTCTAGTTTTGTGTGGAAAACCAATCTAGCATGATTCAGTGAATTTTCAACAGAATAGAGATATCCATCAGTCAAGGTTTCTCATTGTCCATATTAGGACTCACTTCACAATGTGTTTGGAAGCAGATTCAGAAAATCAAGTCATTAGGATATAATCACACATCTGATTATCCTGGTGCCTTGAAATGAGAAGTTTTTCACTTCTCCTGAGGTCTATTTTGATTTGAAACATAAAGTTGTTTGGAAGAAATGAGAAGAAAACCTGAGAAGAACACAAGCTTTTGAAATGAAATAAAGGAAGTATGAAAGCTCTATTGTTTGGTTTCTCAAAACTATAATAAACTGATTGCTCCTATTCGTTTTGCTGGTATTTTGGATTAACTGTCCATCTCTGGCTAATATCTGTGTGATTCCTGTATGCTGATATTAGTTGATCTTTGAACGTCTGGACTTTGTCATCTCTGACATTTCTCCCATTCATGACCTTTTAACAGTACATTTTTTTTAAAGTGCCTGTTCTTGTGGTGAGTATCCATAATCACTTTACAGGATAAACAGATCTGAGAAATTTAAAATTCCAGTTTACAGCCCATGAAAACTGTGATGTTATGGGCATTCTAAACTGCTGAAACAACTTTAGTACTTAGGAAAAGAGCTGAAAGTGACATTAGGTTTTTATTGCATTGAGAAGAATATTGCTTTCATAGTTTTGTAGGTATGAATCATATCTGATATTTCAGATACTTGGGAGGATATTTTTAAGAAAATAAAGTAAAACCAGTAGATATAATTTATTTAGACCTTCCAAGGGAGTTTTCTAAAGCACAACATTAGGGGATTAAATGATTTTGACAAGTAAAATGTGAGAAATAGATCACTACTATGGATTTTAAAAGTGGCTGTAAGAGAATACTTGTAAACTTGACAAAAAGTAGTCAATATTTGGTCCAGAAAGTTTCGGGCCATTTAAAGACCTGCTGTTAATAACTTGTAAGGAAAAGTGAACAGTGACCTAGTAAAACTTGTGCCTCCTTGACACCCTGGTTCACTCACTGAGAGTGGAATCTGATTTTGGTTAAATAGGAAACAATATAAAAATTTTAGATTATATTTTTAAAAAAAGAATAACAAAGGAAGAAGCACAATATAATACTTTTTTAAATTAATTTTTTAATTTTAAGATAATTGTGGATTCACAAAAGAGATCAGAATTTATGTATGACATACACATTTTAAATAATTAATTAATTAATTTATTTATTTATTTATTTATTTATCTTTGGCTGCATTGAGTCTTCGTTGCTGAGCGCGGGCTTTCTCTGGTTGCTGTGAGCGGGGCTACTCTTCATTGTGGTGAGCAGGCTTCTCATTGCGGTGGCTTCTCTTGTTGCGGAGCACGGGCTCTAGGTGCGCAGGCTTCAGTAGTTGTGGCTCGAGGGCTCTAGAGCACAGTCTCAGTAGTTGTGGCGCACGGGCTTAGTTGCTCCACGGCATGTGTAATCTTCCCGGACCAGGGCTTGAACCTATGTCCCCTGCATTGGCAGGCGGGTTCTTAACCACTGCACCACCAGGGAAGTCCAGCATACACATTTTTAATGACTAAGATGTCTGATAAATAATTATGTAGAATTCATGTCAGATGGCACTTAGATATTTAAATGAAATTCAATATCAATATGGTATATAATAAAGACAATGTTCCTGTGTGGCCTATTAAAATTGGGATCTAATTATGACTATGTGATATAGATCTTAAATATTGAATAGATCTCTCACTCTGTCTATAGTGGAGATCTATATGTTACCCCTCCTTGGTAACATCACCCTTATTTCCTTTTGAGGAATTCTTTCTCTTGAATGGCCTGTTCTGTTAGTAGGACTGTCAGTCAAAGCTCCACCCCAACTACAAGGGGTAGGTATAAGACTCAAGCCAGCCCAATCAGACTCTCTTGAACATAATGTGCCAAGATAGAAAATGCAGTCAGAGATCAGGCATCTCAGCTGTGACTCACTGAGAAAACTGTCAGTAAACTCCTGCTGTCTGGATTCCCCAGAGATGCCCTAACTCCAGATCTTTCCATGGTCTGGTGTTTCAGGAGCCCCTTTGATTTACTAAGCACCAGAATAGCCTTCTTGGAAATTCTCTTTTTGCCTAAATTATAAAAAAAGTTGTTGTTTACAAAGTTGTTATTACAAAGTTGTCCTTTATTGATTGCAACCAAAGACTAATACTAATAAAAATCAGTTTGTCTCTCCCTTTAAAAATGTTTTCTACCTCTAAACATTTTTTCTAATTATATAAGTGACAGGTTTTAGTGTAGAGAACTTGAAAATTCTCCAATGAAATTTCCCCAATCAGAGATAGCCACTCTTATTTTCATATTTCCCTTATGTTTTTATGTATAAGTGTGTGTCTATGTATGTTAAAGAAAATTGAGTTTGTAGGTTAGTTATCATTTTCTATTTCCTATTCTTGCAACTTGGTTTAACTCACGAGAAATTTTCCAATGAGCTATTCTTAAAATTTCTCTTACATTTTATTCTTTGAATATATTAAACTTATTAAAATTTATCCAAAATACTGCTGGGAATACCAATATTTATTCATAACTTTTTGCATAAATGTAATTTACCTTTGTTATGGGCTGAATTATGTCCTTCCCAAATTCATCTGTTGGAGCCCTAACCCTCAGTATCTCAGAATGTGACTGTATTTAGAGATAGGGCCTTTAAAAAGCTAACTAAATTAAAATGAGGCCGTTAGTGTGGGTCCTAATCTGACTGGTATCCTTATAAGAAGAGGAAATTTGGACACATAAAAAATACCAGGAATGCATGTGCACAGAAGAAAGACAGTGTGAGAACACAGCAAGAAGGTGGTCATGTGCAAGCCAAGGAGAAAGGCTTCAGGAGAAACCAAACCCTTGATCTTGGACGTCTAGCCTCCAGAACTGTGAGAAAATAAATTTCTGTTGTTTAAACCACCCAGACTGTGGTACTTTGTTATGGCAGCCATAGAAAACTAATACAACATCTGCGTGCAAAATGAGTCTAGTAAACAGACTTATCACACCTAGAAATCATAAGTAACTGAAAGCATACAAGGTATTCAAAGTGTGGTTCAGGTACAACCCTTTCCAATCTGCTTCAACTTCCATTTTCCTTATATCTTAGAATGGCCATCCTATCCCCAAACCATGTGAGAATTTTGATGTCTCTTCCTACTTAAATCTAATGACTAGTCATGTGTTGCTTAAGCTATTTTTGCTATGGCTCTTGTATCTGAACTTACTTTTAAATGCAACAACCATATAGTACTTTTGTTAATCAATACCTCTTAACTAAAGTAATGTCACAGCTTTTTAAAAAGTTTCTCTGAGACAGTTCCTTTCTGTGGCCTTTTTTTTTTTTTTTCAAAATGTGATGGAACTGCACATTTCTTTTTAATTTTTAAATTTATTTTTATTTTTTGGCTGTGTTGGGTCTTTGTTTCTGTGCAAGGGCTTTCTCTAGTTGCGGCGAGCGGGGGCCACTCTTCATTGCGGTGCGCGGGCCTCTCACTGTCGCGGCCTCGCTTGTTGCGGAGCACAGGCTCCAGACGCGCAGGCTCAGTAGTTGTGGCTCACGGGCCCAGTTGCTCCGCAGCAGGTGGGATCTTCCCAGACCAGGGCTCGAACCCGTGTCCCCTGCATTGGCGGCGGATTCTCAACCACTGCGCCACCAGGGAAGCCCTGGCCTTTTAAATTAAAAGAAAACTTCCTAAAGCACAGTTGTGAGTAACTCATTATTGTACTCAAAAATCTCTATTTTTTATTATTCTTTTCCATTAAAACAGCAATAAATGCTTTTCAGAGGAAATCAGGAAACAAAAAAGTAAAAAAATATGCACTACTATTCCTACATGCAGAGTTAAATAGTAGCAATGTTTGTGAGTTTTTTCTTCAAATTTTTATCTGCTTACATGACTGATCATGATGATACAGTTGTGCACAATGCTTGTACATTTAAGATAAAATTGTGTATAGAAGCAATAAAAACTGTTAGGAAAATTAGAAAAATAATGAAAATCCACAAAGAAGGAAAGAAAAAATCCACCAAGAATTCTACTCTGCAAAGACAAATGATAAAGACCTATAAGATTTTGATGCATACGTTAGCAATCTTTACTCTTTTCTTCTTTATAGTTGAGATCATCATACAAATTTTAACTAGAGTTAAATAGAAACAGTCATCATTCCTAGATAAAAATAAAACAAGGAGGGGTTTATGGACAAATAATATCTACCACCGGATTTTTTTTTTTTAGCCACACCAATTAAATAGCAAAACACATGGACAAAAATACTTGGAAAGTTTAGTATGATTTTTCAAAGGTACTGAAAATTACTGAGTTTCTTAGCCATAAAAATGGCCATAAAAAAGCCTTTCCCCCTCAAACTTTATTCTTTTTTTTTTTATCAAGTGTAATGTATTCTGATATGTTCTCTCTTTTTTTTTTAATTAATTAATTAATTTATTTATTTATGGCTGTGTTGGGTCTTCGTTTCTGTGCGAGGGCTTTCTC
Source organism: Balaenoptera acutorostrata (assembly GCF_949987535.1). NCBI lineage: Eukaryota > Metazoa > Chordata > Mammalia > Artiodactyla > Balaenopteridae > Balaenoptera > Balaenoptera acutorostrata. Next base: position 20,841,232 of record NC_080068.1, on the reverse strand, counting down.
TAGTTATGGCAAGCGGGGGCCACTCTTCATCGCGATGCGCGGGCCTCTCACTATCACGGCCTCTCTTGTTGCGGAGCACAGGCTCCAGACGCACAGGCTCAGTAATTGTGGCTCACGGGCCCAGCTGCTCCGCGGCATGTGGGATCTTCCCAGACCAGGGCTCGAACCTGTGTCCCTTGCATCGGCAGGCGGATTCTCAACCACTGCGCCACCAGGGAAGCCCTCAAACTTTATTCTTAAGGAGAGAGAAAGGAGCCTTTTGTTTATAATCTCCTAAACCATATGCTAAATGTATAAATACAGGACTTTGTGGAGAAGGGTTGAACCACAATAGAACCAGTAATTATTTAAATTTCTTCAAATATAGGAGAAATCTTTGTCAACTATGGAGTGAAAGAGATTTCATCTTGGTAATAGTGAACTGAATAATTAGAGCTAGAGGAAATGTTAAAAGCAAAAACAAACAAAAAAAACCCCTAAGTACAAACAAACAAAAAACTAACAGTATAATCACATTTGACCATCTAAAATCTAGAAGAAGATTTACCCAACCAAAACCTAGGAGAAGGCAAGAAACTGGAGAGGAAAGGGTAGAACTCAAATCTGTTTTGCCCTGAAGGTCATTTATCCAATTGGAAGTAGCAGCTGTGAAGCTGAACTATAGTTTTAGCAGCTTGGTAGGATGCTGGGGGAATAAAAAAAAAAAGAGAAAAAAGCCCAGGGTTCACTAAGATAAGGATTTTAAACTGCCCCCTATATACCCACTTTGAGAGGAAACCCAGTACGGCTATACCCTCATAGTAAGGGTGAACCAGAAGTGAACTAGCCTTTGTTCCAGGTTACTTGGGTCATTTGGTGACTGTAAACATGAAATTCAGACATAAGTTGATTCTGAATTTGTACCCTCCCAAAGGCCTAGCAAAAGCCACAAACATCCTCTCTAGAGGGATGTATAATCATCCTCAGCCTCAAATTATTCCTCTAAATAATTTTCCAAATAATTTGCTGTCAAGGATAACAAAACACATGGGGAAACAAGATATCCACTGTGAGTGAGAACCAGAAAAAACAGGCAATAAAATAAACTCACAAGCACTTCACCTATTAATATTATCTGACACAGAGTATAAAACAATTTTGCTTCGTATTTTTTCTTTCTTTTTTTTTTTTAAATTTTTATCTTATATTGGAGTATAGTTGATTAACAATGTTGTGTTAGTTTCGGGTGTACAGCAGAGTGATTCAGTTATACATATACATGTATCTATTCTTTTTCAAATTCTTTTCCCATTTAGGTTATTACAGAGGATTGAGCAGAGTTGCCTGTGCTGTACAATAGGTCCTTGTTGGATATCTATTTTATTTATTTATTATCTTTATTTATTTATTTTTGTGTTAGTTTCTGCTTTATAACAAAGTGAATCAGCTATACATATACATATATATATATAGCTGCTTCTTATTTACAAAAATAAATAAAAGAGCTTGAAAATGTCTGCAGGGTACACAAAATATAAAAGGCAACATAGCAAATTTGAAAAAGAACGAACTAAAACTTGTAGAATTGAAAAAGATGATACCTGGAGTTAGTGGATGCAAACTATTACATATAGAATTGTTAGTGGATGCAAACTATTACATATAGAATGGATAAACAGCAAAGTCCTACTGTATACTACAGGGAACTATATTCAGTATCCTGGGATAAACCATTATGGAAAAGAATATAAAAAAGAATGTATATCTGTGTATAACTGAGTCACTTTGCTGTATAGCAGAAATTAACACAACATTGTTAATCAACTATACTTCAATTAAAAAAACTTCAATGGATGAATTTCACAGTAATTAAATTTAGGTAAACACAATTAAAGAAAGAATTAGTGAATTGCAAGTAAGTTTAGACAAATTATCAAGAATACAGTTAAGGGAGGCAAAAATGATGCAAACAAAAACAAACTAAAAGAACAATCTATGTATGGAAGACATAGATTGTTAAAAAAGAAAAACTTAACATACCTGGAACTGGAATACCATGGACAGAGGTGAGAAAGAATGGGACAGAAACACTATTTAACTAAATAATACAGGCCTTGAACCAAGATGGCGGAGTAGAAGGACGTGCTCTCACTCCCGCTTGCGAGAACAGCAGAATCACAACTAGCTGCTGGACAATCATCAACAGGAAGACACTGGAACTCACCAAAAAAGATACCCCACATCCAAAGACAAAGGAGAAGCCACAATGAGATGGTAGGAGGGGCGCAATCACAGTAAAATCAAATCCCATAACTTCTAGGTGGTGACTCACAGACTGGAGAACACTTATACCACAGAAGTCCACCCACTGGAGTGAAGGTTCTGAGCCCCACGTCAGGCTTCCCAATCCGGGGGTCCGGCAACAGGAGAAGGAATTCCTAGAGAATCAGACTTTGAAGCCTAGTGGGATTTGATTGCAGGACTTCAAGAGGACTGGGGGAAACAGAGACTCCACTCTTGGAGAGCACACACAAAGTAGTGTGCGCATCAGGACCCAGGGGAAGGAGCAGTGACCCCAGGGGAGAATGAACCAGACCTACCTGCTAGTGTTGGAGGGTCTCTTGCAGAGGCAGGGGGTGGCTGTGGCTCACCATGGGGACAAGGACACTGGCAACAGAAGTTCTGGGAAGTATTCCTGGCGTGAGCCCTCCCAGAGTCTGCCATTAGCCCCACCAAAGAGCCCAGGTAGGCTCCAGTGTTGGGTTGCCTCAGGCCAAACAACCAACAGGGAGGGAACCCAGCCCCACCCATCAACAGTCAACGGATTGAAGTTTTACTGAGCTCAGCCCACCAGAGCAACAGTCAGCTCTACCCACCACCAATCCCTCCCATCAGGAAACTTACACAAGCCTCTTAGATAGCCTCATCCACCAGAGGGCAGACAGCAGAAGCAAGAAGAACTACAATCCTGCAGCCTGTGGAACAAAAACCACATTCACAGAAAGATAGACAAGATGAAAAGGCAGAGGGCTATGTACCAGATGAAGGAACAAGATAAAACCACAGAAAAACAACTAAATGAAGTGGAGGTAGGCAACATTCCAGAAAAAGAATTCAGAAAAATGATAGTGAAGATGATACAGGACCTCAGAAAAAGAATGGAGGCAAAGATCGAGAAGATGCAAGAAATGCTCAACAAAGACCTAGAAGAATTAAAGAACAAACAGAGATGAACAATACAATAACTGAAGTGAAAAATAAATTGGACCTAATGAAACTTAAAAGCTTTTGCACAGCAATAGAAAACATAAACAAGACCAAAAGACAGCCCTCAGAGTGGGAGAAAATATTTGCAAATGGAGCAACTGACAAAGGATTAATCTCCAAAATTTACAAGCAGCTCATGCAGCTAAATATCCCTTTTTTTCTTGATGAATCTGGCTAATAGTTTATCAATTTTGTTTATCTTCTCAAAGAACCAGCTTTTATTTTTACTGATCTTTGCTATTGTTTCCTTCATTTCTTTTTCATTTATTTCTGCTCTGCTCTTTTTGATTTCTTTCCTTCTGCCAACTTTGGGGTTTTTTCTTCTCTCTCTAATTGCTTTAGGTGTAAAGTTAGGTTGTTTATTTAAGATGTTTCTTGTTTCTTGAGGTAGGATTGTATTGCTATAAACTTCCCTCTTAGAACTGCTTTTGCTGCATCTCATAGGTTTTGGGTTGCCGTGCTTTCATTGTCATTTGTTTCTAGGTACTTTTTGATTTCCTCTTTGATTTCTTCAGTGATCTCTTGGTTATCTAGTAGTGTATTGTTTAGTCTCCATGTGTTTGTATTTTTTACAGTTTTTTTCCTGTGATTGATATCTAGTCTCATAGCTTTGTGGTCAGAAAAGATACTTGATTCGATTTCAATTTTCTTAAATTTACCAAGGCTTGATTTGTGACCCAAGATATTGTTTATCCTGGAGAATGTTCCATGGGCACTTGAGAAGAAAGTGTATTCTGTTGTTTTTGGATGGAATGTCCTATAAATATCAATTAAGTCCATCTTGTTTAATGTATCATTTAGCGCTTGTGTTTCCTTATTTATTTTCCTTTTGGATAATCTATCCATTGGTGAAAGTGGGGTGTTAAAGTCCCCTACTATGATTGTGTTACTGTTGATTTCCCCTTTTATGGCTGTTAGCATTTGCCTTATGTAATGAGGTGTTCCTATGGTGGGTGCATAAATATTTACAATTTTTATATCTTCTTGGATTGATCCCTTGATCATTATGTAGTGTCCTCCTTTGTCTCTTATAATCGTCTTTATTTTAAAGACTATTTTGTCTGATATGAGAATTGCTACTCCAGCTTTCTTTTGATTTCCATTTGAGTTGAATACCGTTTTTCATCCCCTTACTTTCAGTCTGTATGTGTCCCTAGGTCTGAATTTGGTCTCTTGTAGACAACATATGTACAGGTCTTTTTTTTGTATCCATTCAGCCAGTCTATGTCTTTTGGTTGGAGCATTTAATCCATTTTCATTTAAGGTAATTATTGATATGTATGTTCCTATTCCCATTTTCTTAATTGTTTTGGGTTTGTTTTTGTATGTCTTTTCCTTCTTTTGTGTTTCCTACCTAGAGAAGTTCCTTTAGCATTTGTTGTAAAGCTGGTTTGGTGGTGCTGAATTCTCTTAACTTTTGCTTATCTGTAAATATTTTAATTTCTCCTTGGAATCTGAATGAGATCCTTGCTAGGTAGAGTAATCTTGGTTGTAGGTTTTTCCCTTTCATCACTTTAAATATGTCCTGCCACTCCCTTCTGGCTTGCAGAGTTTCTGCTGAAAAATCAGCTATTAACCTTATGGGGATTCCCTTGTATGTTATTTTTGCTTTTCCCTTCTGCTTTTAATATTTTTTCTTTGTATTTAATTGTTGATAGTTTGATTAATATGTATCTCATTGTGTTTCTCTTTGGGTTTATCCTGTATGGTACTCTCTACGCTTCCTGGACTTGCTTAACTATTTCCTTTCCCATGTTAGGGAACTTTTCAACTATAATCACTTCAAATATTTTCTCCCATCCTTTCTTTTCCTCTTCTTCTTCTGGGACCCCTATAATCGAATGTTGGTGCATTTAATGTTGTCCCAGAAGTCTCTGAGACTGTCCTCATTTCGTTTCATTCTTTTTTCTTTATTCTGCTTCCTGTCTGTTATTTCCACCATTTTATTTTCCAGCTCACTTATCCATTCTTCTGCCTAAGTTATTCTGCTATTGATTCCTTCTAAAGTATTTTTAATTTCACTTATTGTGTTGTTCATCATTGTTTGTTTGCTCTTTCGTTCCTCTAGATCCTTGTTAAATGTTTATTGTATTTTCTCCATTCTCTTTCTGAGATTTTGGATCATCTTTGCTATCATTACTCTGAATTCTTTTTCAGATAGGTTGCCTATTTCATCTTCATTTATTTGGCCTTGTAGGTTTTTACCTTGCTCTTTCATCTGTAACATACTTTTGTTGCTTCATTTTTTTTTGACATATGGATTCCTGTCTTACTGGTTGTTAAGCCTGAGACGTCCAGCACTGGTGTTTGCAGACAGTTGGATAATCCGAGCCGGGTCTTGGTGCTGAGAAGAGGACCTCTGGGAGGCATCACTCCAATTAATCTTCCGTGGGGTCTGAGGTTCTCTGTTAGTCTGGCAGTTTGGACTCAGAGCTCCCACCCCAGGAGCTTGGGCCCAACCTCCAGCCTTGGAACCAAGATCCCACAAGCTTCGTGGTGTGGTAAAAAAAAAAAAAAAAAAAAAGTAGAAAGAAAGAGAAAAAGGAGCAGTACAATATCAAAGAATAAAAAACAAAATAAAATTAGAAAGATTAAAATATATTAGGAAAAATAAAACTATAATTGTAACAACTGCAACAGGGTAAAATAAAACCACAACAGAAAAAAGAAAAAGAAAAAAAAAAAGCGGGGGAGGAACAAACCAAAAGGAGAGAACAATAACAAAGTATAAAGAATAAAATAAAATTAGAAAAATTAAAGATTTATTAGGAAAAAAAAAAAACCTTGGCTATAGGGGTGGAGTTTAGGCAGGGGCGGAATTTAGGCAAGGGTGGGGTTTAGTGTGGGGTGGGACCTAGGCGGGTGAGTGGGTGACACTGAGTGTGGGGCGGGGCCTAGGCTCACGACCCATGTAGCCGGAAAAGGCGCTGGGGGCGGGGCCTAGGCGGGGTGACGTTTGACTCTGCCACCCTCACTTTTTCTTTATATCTATAGGTTGTACTCTTTTTGAAACAAAAAGCATTTTAAATTTAAATGACACTCCTTGCTTACCAAATTAAATCACAACTCCTTAGCAGGATGTGATGAAAAACACTTCCTGACATGGCTTTAAACTACTTTTCTACTCACGTTATCTAGTATCACTGCACTAACCTGACAGGAGAGCTTACTTTTGTAACCGAAGGCATGGAGAAATCCTGAATAATTCATAACATTTGCCATGCACTAAGTAAGGCACTTTACATACATTATTTCAATCAATCCTCAAATGAACCTGATGAGAAACATATTATCCTCATTAAACAGATAATGAAAATGAGCACAGAGAAATGAAGTCATTTATTAGGGACCATAGAGCCAGTAATTAATGAGGCAGAATTTTACGTTTTACTTTGTTGAATTCCAAAGCCCATGGTATTACCCACAAATTATACTTCCCCCCCCAATTTGAGTAAACCAAAAGAACATGGTAACTCAGACTCAAAGCAAGCTAGCTCTGATATTCTAAGGTCTGTTCTGTGGCAGGGACGTGTATTTGTTTCTAATTGCTGTTGTACCAAATTACTACAGACATGGTGGCTTAAAACAATGCAAGTACACTGTCTTATAGTTGTTGAGGTCAGAATTCTTAAAAGGCTTCCACTGGGCTAAAAGCAAGGTGACAGTAGAGCTGCATTCCTTCTGGAGATTCTAGGGTGACATTTATTTCCTTGCCTTTCCCAGCTTCTAGAGGTCACTTGCATTCCTTGGCTGTGATTCCATTCCATCTTCAAAACCAGCAATGAACAGTCAAGTCTTTCTCATGCTGCATCACTCTGACACCAACTCTCCTTCCTCCTTCTTTCACTTAAAAGGACCCCTGGATAATCCAGGATAACCTCCCCATCTCTAAGCCAGATAAGTAGAAACTTTAATTATATCTTCAACATTAATTCCTCCTTACCATGTAAAAAAAACATATTCAAAGAGTCTAGTGATTAGGATTTGGACTTCTCTAAGGGGACATTATTATGCCTACCACAAGGCAGATAAGGGTCTTTACAATGGTAATGCTCAGAGCTAGGCATTATGACAGTTTCTAATCTATTTGGAGTAGAACTCTTCCAGCAAATGTGGGTTCCAGGAAAGGGGTCCAGTTTTTGGTTGAAAAGTCTCACAAAAATTATGTAAGGTATCTGATTCCCAGACAAGTTAATTAGGATTCAGGAAAGCATTCAAAACTTGGCAGTGGAGATGAATTACAAAACAGGAGACCAAGATAAAAGTCTTGTTATAGGATCAGGTCAAGGAGATGAGAGAAGCCTGCTCTAGAAAGCTCAATAATTTTACAGGAACCCACAACTCATTCCAAGCAACCTTGGCTCAAGGGCAGCAAGATCAATTCCCCATCCCACCTTCTGCTGGAAATAGTACTTTTAATATTTGTTCACATTTAGTCAGGATAATCTCAGGAAGTAGGTGGTGTGGAGCCTTTGGAAGGAAGCATCAATGCTTATAGCTGACAGAGGGTAAAAGCTGGCTTTTTCTTCCATTTACAATGCTATCCATCCATCAAGATCAACTGCAAATGCCACTTCTACCTTGAATCCTGTCCTAATTCTCTCATCAGGAATCATCTCTCCTTGGATTGCTAAGGTACTTTCTATGTATATCCCTCTAGCACTCACGACTCCCCATCTTTTACCATTACAGTGGTTATTTGTGAATGCATATAACATTTAGCTGGATGTATTAGTTTCCTAGAGCTGCCTAAGAAATGTACTGAAAACTGGATGACTTAAAGCAACAGAAATTTATTCTCTCACACGTATGGAGGCTCGAAGTCTGAAATCAAGATGTTGGCAAGGGTAATATTCTCTCCAAAGCCTCTAGGAGTGGATCCTTCCTTGTCTCTCCCAGCTTTTGGTAGTCCCTGGCATTCTCTACTATGTGGCAGCATAACTCCAGTCTCTGCCTCTCTACTCACATGACTACTTTTCCTCTGCGTATGTCTTCTTATAAGGGCACCAGTCATATTAGATTAGATAGGACTGAGAACATAGGGGAAATACACACACACACTCACACACTGGCAGTGTACCACCATGAATTGTTTATGTATTTATCAATATTTTAGTTAAGAGGATATTTCAAAAACAAATAGCTTTATATTCCAACAGCTTTTATCAGTAACATTAGATGAAGAATGTGTGTATATCACTTTTTTGTTAATAGACTATAAATTCCCTGTAGTCACTAATAAATGCTTTATACATAATGTCTTGCACATGGTAAGGCCCTCAATGAATGCTTCTTAGGTATTATGACTTACACTGAAAGAGGTATTTTATAAATAAAAAATTTTAAATAAAGAAATCTTCAATTTATCAGATATTTTTGAATAGATATGTGTGTGATATGCATGTAAACACATATATCATAAAACATTCTGTTGAGACAAATAGTAAGGATGTCAGTTTATCTACTACATTATTAATTGATTGAAAAGAAAGTAGGTTGTCAGCAATATTTGTGAAATGATACCTCCAGTAAAAACGTAAAGAATTCTGCCTTTACCCACCAGATTCTGTCTTTTAATAGAGTATTAATCCTGAAAATTGTAGTTTCTCCTTACCATTTTTATTTGAAAAGATTGCCATTATTACTTGTAAATACACATGAAAAATATGAAACTCTTTAGTATATTATCTTTGTTGAGTATTTTCCATTCAAAGAATAGGGACAGATCATAGCCACATAATCTATCATTTATTCTATGTTTTTGCCATTTATTTACTTATTTATTCATTCATTCATTTATATACCAAGCCTGAGAGACAACTGAACCTTCAATTAGTCCTTCTCGTCTCTGTTAGCACTGGAGAAAGTGCAGAAACATTGCCTAATTTTGGAGGTGACAGTGTAGCAAAGCAGAACCCAAGGTGGCTGGTTAGCGTGATAGCTGAATCGAGGATGTTTTCTATCCCTCTTGCTTTGCACCTCCTCCTACCTCATTTGTCTTTGATTAGAACATTTGCTTTACCTTTGCCAAGGTACTGTCATTTTGAGTACAAACGAGTTGCAGGAGGATGTGGTTACGCAAATGCTCAGGACGCTGATGGTGGCAGCTACACATGATGCAGTCCTTTCACAGGTGGGTCTGCACTAGAGAATAAATGGGTTATTGTGTCTTGGCACCTATGGCTATATCCATAACCTGCCAAGTCAACTCTCACTGGGCAATTATGGGAGTCTCATAATGCTCCCTAAGTTCTTTCTTTGGCAGATATCCCACAGGTTATGACATTTTGCATGACATAAAAGAAAAAAACAGAAAGAACATAGGTAAAATAGTAGCAATAATAGCAAATGGGCTATGCCAGTTAGTTTAGAAGATGAATGAGATGGCCAAGACAGCAGTTGAGAACTCCATTCGAAATAAAATGATCAAAAGCTGTAATTAGTTGCCCTCTGAGTGATGCTGATATAGGTTAATGTTAGTGAGCCAAGACTTGGGTATGTACTGATGGTTATGATGGTCCTCAAAGGACCATGGCGAGACTAGTTGTGGTCTAGACAGTACTGAGTATAACATGGCCAGCTATAGAGATAGAGCATGAACTGTATTCCAAAATAGGAACAACCAGTGTTTGAAATATCATGCAACTGGGATAACTTGGAAGAGAAAGACATGCCAGGTTCCCGATAGAAGGTCAGGGATTTAGGTTGGTGGTAAACAGGATGATGATTCAGTGAGTTGAGAAAGGTATTGCTGCAAAACACTTTGTGTTTTTTTTTTCAAAAGTCTAAGAGGCAATTCTGCTGCATAGGTAGGTTTAAAAACTACTGTTATATATTTTTATCTGTCAATAATTTTTTAAAAGTTTATTTAACACATGATGTTGGCACTACTGGTTTTATTCTCTGAGAAGTTATTGGGCAAAGCTCATGTGTATTTATTTTTTTTACTTACAATATTTGAAATGACTTTATACTCTTGGTCCAGTTCTTAGTGATCATAGAATATATTCTTTAAAAAATTCGATTTTGATGATAAGCCACAAAAACAACTGTTCATTAACTATGTTTTGGTATCTAACAGGCATCATTACATTTTCAAAGACAGCAGATGTCTAAGTGGGAAGGTGGTTGATTTTTTGGCCCTATCTCCCTGAGCAATGCTGTTGGGCTTTTTAAGTCATGAATCTCAAAGGACAATTCAGAGTAGACTTTGGCTAGGAAATAAAACAGTTGATTTTATTTATGCTTATGTGAGCAGTTTAACAAGGACCACATTTACATAAATGTCTGTTACGCTTATATTATAGTTTCCTAATTCCAGTTCACCTAAAATTATACCAGATAGTAGCAATTTCCATGAATTGATGATGACGTGCCTGTCATGAGTCATTCCACTCCCTTCCTTTCAACAAACATTTACTGAGTATATACTAAATACCAGGCACTTTGCTAGATACTAGATGTTACAGAGAGAATTAAAAGAAACAAAGGCCCCGCCCTCAAAGAGCTTACACTTGAGTGGAGAACAAGATACAGTACAGGAGAAAGACAAGAGATCAGAAACTATAATATTGTGTGAGAGCACATATGCTATAAAGTTGCATAAAGTGCTGAGGGTACCAGGGGCAGGTTGCTTCTGCCAGAGAAGAGGTAGGGGAAGAGGCATTTATTAAAGGCTTTCAAAAGACCCCACCTGCATTATGATTGGGAGGAAGGGGAGGGGCTTGCAATGCAAAGAAGGGAGAGAAAAAGAACCTTCCAAGCAGGGATCAATAAGGGAAAGACCACAAAGCAAGAGAAATCCCACTATGTTCAGAAGTCCAAAAAGGGATTAGGATGATGAAGAGAAGAATGAAGGGTGGGCAGAGGAGAAAGTGACACGGCTGTAGGGAGAAGCAGTGGTCAGATCACAAAGGCTCTTGGATTTCGCACTGAGAAATTTAGGTTTTTCCTGAAGGCCACAGACAGGAAAATAGAAAAGATTTTAAGCAGAGAAGTGGCACTGTGGCAGATGGTATCTGAGTTGTCTTTCTTCCTCCCTTCTGCGCTGCATGACTGACCATGCTCACCCCTGCCATAATTTGATAAGCCAGTGGTGTTCTCTGATCAAAGTTGAGGCAATTGTGTTATCGTTATTAGGGGGTTGACATTCTGACTGAGATACTATGTTCTATGTAAGAGAAAAGACAGAAGCTATAGAGTGGTCATATGCTTGGAAAAGCAGAGAAAGTCATGATCTATATACACAACTGATCAAATGGCAGAATTGCTGCTAAGAAAATGAAACCTGTAATTATGGCCAAATTGAGAATGTCAAGCCATAAGGATGAAAAAGGACATAGAAAGCACCAAGGATGACTATAGGGTTTGGGCTGAAAAGCAGAGATATTGGCTAAATTCCAACATATTCAATGAAAGTGGAGACAGAGCTACCAAGTATCTGTGTAGAAATAATAAAGATGGGGTAGCGGTTGCTACAGCCAACTGATAGCTTTCAAAGATAATTTTTAGTAGAATTCAGCATAATTGTATATAGGCAGCACTGCAGAGAATAAATTATGAAAAGTATACATATATAAAAGAATTCGTCCTGGAATTGAAACTGAGTGGAGCCCTGTGAGGCTCCCAGGCACAGAGGCCCTTTGGTGTCCCCCAGCCCGTGCCCCCCACCCCCGTTTCTTGTAAGCAAGACTCCAGCCTCTATGACCTTCCCTGAGTTCCAAAGGGCAGATTCGAACAGTTGGTAATCAAGGGAGGAGCAGCCATGAAACCACCTGAGGCGAGATTACAGGGACCAGAGAAGCCCATCAAGATTAGGAGACCGACCACTTGAGATTAAGGAAGTACAGGCCCTACTCACACCCTAATATTGTCAGAGATCCCACCTTTGAACCATTGTTATAAACCCTCATCAAATCCTCCTGGGTTGGGACACATAGTTTTTCAGGCAGGAGCTCCCCTTTGCCTGGCAAAGTAATCAAGCTACCCTTTTCTTTTCTTCCTCTTTTTTTTTCAAGGCACATTTAATTTAATATCAAGAGTGCCGTACAAAAGGCCCAAATACAATGAAGGAACACATTCTCCCATTAACACCAATGACAGTGCTCTTTCAACATGTGCCCGTTGATTGGAACAGGGATTTAATAAATTTCACTACCGAAAGAAATAACGCAGTGAGTCTCATCACAGCCAATATCCTTGTACAACCTAGTTGTGAAATGAATGTTTATAATGCTTCCAACAGTTTAAACCTGAATTTTGATACCACACCTTCATGTTTGTACAGTCCTCAATAAGATTATCTACAGTATCCGTTTCTACTTCACCCAAAGCTCTGTCTCCAAGATTTGATTCGGCACCAGTGTACAGAGAGGCCGAGCTTTCGGTAGCAGAAGGCGCAATGGAAGAATTTGGGAAGAGGCAGAAATTGTGTTAGGCAGAGGAAACAAAGCGCGTTAAAGTTGATTGGGGGGCCATGTCACTTTGTGTAATGAGGAAAAGAGAGCACATATCAAGAGTTACATATAAATTACTCCTAAGTTGACAAGGAAGCATAAATAACTAAAGAGTATTTGTAAGCAAGTGTTGCTTTTGCACATTTTAGTTTTAATACCGTAAAACTTGTCTCACGGTGTATGAAAAACCTTTGAGCCAATAAAAATTCAGTCTTCTTATGGGCGTGTCTACAGAGCAAATTAAAAATGAGAATTATGTCTTTAACGGTCTTGAAGGAGATGGACTGTTCTAGAGCAGCTTTGTTTCTGGAGAGAAGACTAGCCTCCAGTCATGGGGTAGAAATGCTGCAGTGGAATCCTGCTTGTGCTGAGAATATGCCGAGACCCGCTTTGACTTGATAGCTTTTCCTTTTTGAAGAATAAGTTGAATCTGGGAATCCATTCAGGTAACAGATATCAGATTACTTCTGAAATAGTGGATTCTATCTAACTAAATATTAATGTCATTATTGTTAAAAAGCTTTTGTGTAGATACATGGTGAGATTCTTGGTGGTAAAAGAAAATAACTGCCATTTACTGAACACTTTCTATACTTGGACTGCATAAGTGTCTACAAGGTGATTTTATCCAATCCTAACAAAATTGTGGGAGCAGGTGTGGTTATGCCCATTTTATTGATGAGGAAATGGAGGACTAAAAGATTAAATAACTTGCCCAGGTTCTCACAGTTAGTTAGTAAGAGTCAGAGCTGAACAATTCCTGGTCCACGGCATCTTTGCAGAATTGCCAACAAATCAATGAGAAGTATTTTGTATCCCACAGGCTCTCATACTATGTATATTTGATAATTCAGCATTGCTCTTCCAGAGGCTATTGCTGTTCTGTACTTTCCAGATACATACCTGAAATTTTAGCAAACTAAAATTTTAGTTTTAGTGCATTTTAATTAACCTCCATGTAGTTAAGGGACATGGTCTGGTTTATAAGAGTTGATCTTGTGGTCTAAATAGCTAGGATTTCCTATGAATGAGGTTAATTACATTAATAATCAGCTCTTTTCTTCCCAATTTAACTAGCATAAATACATTAAAATCTTTGTTAACTGCAACATTATATTTAATGTCAAAACAAATTGAGTGGAGGTTTTAAGAAATATGGTGTAGGTAAAACAGATTACCTTTCATGTCAATTTTCATCTGTGTTCAGTCTCTTTAATTTAATTATGATCTCAACCAAAATAGCATGAAGCCAACCTGAAATTTTCCTTAAGGTCAAGATTTTATCTAGGACATTAAAATGCCTCAAGTTTCACCTTGGCTTTTCTGTTAACTTGGTATCAAAGGCCTTGAAATAGTTCTCAATTTAACATTTTATTTCCTCTTAATCATTTCTAATATAAGCAGAAAAGTAAAGGTACTAATTGGCTTTTTTAGAATCACTTTTAGCATCCTTAATTCTCTTACATCATCTTTACAGGAGATAGAAAAAGTTGCAATATGAGTATGCAGAATGCTTAAAATATAGTCTTTCCCTGGTAAGAGCAGCTTTTCCAGACAGCTTCTAAGATTGTTCAAATATCTATGATGTTTTCTCTTCATTTATCTTCAGCTGGTTTCTTTATTGCCTTCTAGCATTCTGAAGTAATTTTACTTCATGATCTCTGGCAGAGTGCTCATTCTTATTGAAGTGAGTCCCATTTTTCTCAGGCCAATACAAGACCTAACTTTTAAAAATACTGAAGCAAAACATAACAAGTTTTCCAAGTAGTTCTTCAATAACATAATTTTGCCACAGTGTCTAATGAATTCCTTATAAAGCCACAATTCTAAATTCAAACTCTCAAAGGTTGCTATTGTTTTTAAACTACCTAAAATTGTCTTCTTTTGTTAACATAGATTTCCATTTCTAATCTCTTTGTTTTAAGTCTATCCTTTGTATTCCAAGGGTTTCCCACTTATGTCCCATGGACAACTGAGAATTTTCTGTGTTGAATCTTGTGTTTTTCTCTCATTTAAATGCAATACTGGATATTATGCCTTAGAGCATCTTGTTTTTATGACTTGAAGTAGTTTGTAAAAATCTAAATGATCCCCATATTATGTTATCAATCCATTCCCATTTCTTGCATCTGTTCTTTTCTCTCACTTTTTGCTCCAAAATTCCTAATTCTAATTCTAAATATCCTACCTGTCCATATCCTTTAAAATAGATGAGCTAAATAATAAATTATATAAGTCTTTTCTTTTTTATATAGATAAATATATAGAGAAAATAAATATATAGATATTTATGAATAATGTCACCACAGCTATTATTTAAATCGTAACGCTTCCTTAATGCGTATATAAAGTAGTGGGGGCGTGTTCTTCTCACATATAAGAAGTTAAGATTTTTTTCAATTACACAGAGAACCAAAATCAAAGAGAGGGGACATGAAAAATTCTATCTCAGCCTAGGATTCTACAGCTTCAAAAAATGATTGAACAAACAACATGGAATGGAATATACATACTTGACTATTTGTCCCTTTAGTCCTTTAACATTCGCTGCAAAGTCACTTTAAGGCCCCCTGGAGATACACACATTTCTATAATCTTCAAGCAATACTGTTTTAAGAAAAGGGAAGTAAAAGAGGCTCAAGTTTCATTAGCTTTGCTATTGTCTTGCTCACACTTTGTTCCCTGCCCTCATGTGACTTGCTTATGGTGTAACAGTGGAAACAGACAATACATCATCACTTTCTTGTCATTCATTCTCAATTTCTTGATTGGTTCCTTTCCAATATCCCATTCTATGGGACTAGTTTCTTGTCTTATTCTCCAGTCTTTCAAGAGACCAAAGCATTTTCCCTGAGCCATGTGCTGTCAGACCTGCCCAAATGTCCTTTTGTGTGGATGACATTCTGCTGAACCACCTTCCTGATATCTTGTTCTGTTTAACTCTTTAGAGCTTTGCCTGAATCCAGCATTCCCTGAAAATGACTTTCTGACTGTCCATAACCCAACTGATTACCTGTGCTCCCCTTTCAGAGCAGACTGGTCTCCCAGACCTGACCATCCTCTCTCTGATCTTTTGTCACTTTCATAGGATACTCTTTATGATAGTGCAAGAATGTTTTTGAAATTCTAGCCACAGTATATGTTCTTAATCACTTAACCAATAATTAGTTGTTTTTCTAAACAAGAGAATCAGAGAAAAAATTGTACATAAAATAAAAATAGAAAACTCAAAGCAGAATTGCTGTAGGAGAAAAATGAAGTAGTTTAAAAGTGAAAGAAAATGTAGCAACTTAACAACATAAAATGATATTACATTATTATTGTCAGCATTTAAATTTTTCATAATGATACCATGGTAAGGATGAACATTGGCAAGTATGGTGAAATGAAAATAAAACCTATATATTTCAATGGTTACAATGTGAGTTTAACTTGAGAGGAGGAAAAAAGTTAAGGTATAACCTACTTGTCACTTATCAAAAATTATTTTACAAAGTAAATTGAACTGAGACTCAAACAGAAATTTGTACTTTTATGTTCATAGTAGTGTTATTCACAACAGCTAAAAGTTGGAAGCAATCCAAGTATTCATGGATGGATAAGTGGATAAACAAAATGTGGTACATATATACAACAGAATATTATTCAGCCTTAAAAAGGAAGAAATATCTGATACATGCTACAACACAGATGCATCTTGAAGATATTAGGCTAAGTGAAATAAGCCAGTCATCAAAGGACAAAGATTGTCATTTTCCACTTATACGACGTGCCTAGAGCAGCCAAACTTAGGGAAACAGAAAGTAGAATAGTGGTTGTCAGGGGCTAGGGGAGTGGGGAATGGGGAATTACTGTTAAATGAGTATAGAATTGAAAAAGTTCTGAGGTAAACAGTGGTGAAGGTTGCATGATAATGTGTATGTATTTATGCAACTGAACTGTACACTTAAAAATGGTTAAAATGTCAAGAGAATAAGAAGACAAGCCACAGACTGAGAGAAAATATTTTCAAAAGACATCTGATAAAGGACTGTTATCCAAAGTTTACAATGAACTCTTAAAACTCAATAATAAGAAAAATGAGCAACTGAATTAAAAAATGGGCAAAATACCTGAACAGATATATCACCAAAGAAGATATGGAACTGTCAATAAGTATATGAAAAGGTGTTTAACATCATATGTCATCAGGGAATTGCAAATTAAAGCAGCAATGACATAGCACTACATACCTATTAGAAAGATCAAATTCCAAAACACTAACAAAACCAAATGCTGGCAAAGATGTGGAGCAACAGTAACTCTTATTCATTTCTGGTGGGATTGCAAGAATGGTACAGCCATTTTGGAAGACAGTTTGGGCATTTCTTACAAAATTAAACATCATCTTACCATACAATTAAGCAATCACACTCTTTAGTATGTACCCAAATGAATTAAAAATTTATGTCCACACAAAAACCTGCACATAGATGTTTATAGCAGCTTTATTCATAACTGCCGAAACTTGGAGGCAACCAAGATGTCTTCCAATAGGCAAGTGGATAAATATACCTTAGTATATCCAGACAATGGAGTATTACTCAGTGTTAAAAAGAAATAAGCTACAAATGTGGCCCCCGAATACTTTTCTTTATGAATACATGGTCAATTTTCCCCTAAAGTATATTTTGCTTACTTTGTTGTGAAAGAATCGTATGAATTTTAGAGGCCTTAAATGTCGGAAAGAAGATGTGTTTTGTAAATCAATGTCACTAAAGCCTTCAGATTCTTTTGGACCTGACTAGGCCCAGCTCAGAACAAGAAGTTGTAAAATTGGCTTTTATCCCAGGAGAACCATGAACATAAGTCATTCAGATCAAGAGTCTTTTGGAAAGGCTGGCATCAAAACAAAACAAAACAACAACAACAACAACAAAAAACATAGATGACTACAGCAAACCACTGGGAAATTTCATGGTGTAGTACAAAGCCAAACTGTAAACAGGACCCAGTCCAACTGGGGAAAGAACTGGGAGAGAGCCATACTGCAAGGTACATCCAATCTCAGGTTCCAGGCTTGGAATTATCCACAGTCAGTATGTATGTAAGTCTCAGCCTGGTCCAAGAGGGAAAATCCCACTCAGTAGATTGGGTGAGGAAACCTATATCCTGTTGAATAAAAAGTGTAAGAGAGATGCTGAAGATTCAAATATAAATCCAGGTTATAACACTTTAGAAACAGGTTTTAGTGTGAGGCAGTGGTTCTCAAAGTGTGGTCTTTGGACCAGCAGCAAAAGTATCTCCTGGGATCTTGCTAAGAATACAAATTCTAGGACCCCACCACAGACCCATGAGTCAGGAACTCTGGGAGTGTGAGGCCAATAATCTGTGTTAGTAAGTTCTGGAGGTGATTTTGATTCGAGAACCACTGGTGTAAGGTATTGACAAATATGACATTACTATAACAACACAGTACTAAGGTGCTTCCAACATTTAGAGATAAAATAGACCCACCAAGGTCGTGTGAATTTTCTGTACTGTTAAACTTCATTGTAATAAAATGAGAGAAAATTTTAAAAAACATTTAAGGAGGGGCTTCCCTGGTGGCGCAGTGGTTGAGAATCTGCCTGCTAATGCAGGGGACACGGGTTCGAGCCCTGGTCTGGGAGGATCCCACATGCCGCGGAGCGGCTGGGCCCGTGAGCCACAACTACTGAGCCTGCGCGTCTGGAGCCTGTGCCCCGCAGCGGGAGGGGCCGCGATAGTGAAAGGCCCGCGCACCGCGATGAAGAGCGGTCCCCGCGCCGCGATGAAGAGTGGCCCCCACTTGCCGCAACTGGAGAAAGCCCTCGCACGAACCGAAGACCCAACACAGCCAAAAATAAATAAATAAATAAATAAAGTAGCTATAAAGATGTTAAAAAAAAAATAGTAAAAAAAAAAAAAAAACATTTAAGGATAAAAAACAACATTTTAGGTGTGAATTTTTATAGCTGGATGTTAAAATAAATATTTAAATTTAAAAAAAAAAAGAAAAAAAAAGAAGCTACAAAGCCATGAAGGAAACTTAAATGTTATGATGTGAAAGAAACCAGTCTGAAAAGGCTACATACTGTGTGACATTCTGGACAAGGCAAAGCTATGAAAACAGTAAAAAGATTGGTTGTTGCCAGGGTTTAGGGAGAAGGGGGAGAGGAATAGGCAGGACACAGAGGATATTTAGGGCAGTGAAACTATTCTATACGATTTGACAATGTTGGATATATGTCATTACACACTTGTTAAAACCCATAGAATGTACACCATCAAGAGGGAACCCTAATGTAAACTATGTACTTTGGGTCATAGTGATGTATCAGTGAAGTTTCCTTGATTACAGCAAATGTACCGCTCCGCTGGGGATGTTGATAGCGGGAGACTTTGTGTGTGAGGACAGAAGGCGATGGGAACTTTCTGTGCTTTCTGCTGAATTTTGCTATGAACTTAAAATGGCTCTAAAAAATAAAGCTTATTAATTAAAAAATGTTTAATGTGGTAAATTTTATTTTATGTATATTTTGCCACAAAAATACATTGAACTGGACATTTTAGTTGTCAAAATATTTCTATAAATTTGTTGTTTGTTGTTAAAACAAAATAAATATCCACTAAAATCAGAGAACCAGGGGGACGTGTCCTTGCTGGAAATGATGCCTTAAGAGTATAACTATACTATATACATAAATATGTCCATAGAGGAGTCATTTTCAACAGGGTTAGTCGAAATCAATTGAACAGCCCAATGATAAAATAACTTTAACACTTTTTCCCAACTTCCACATAAAATTGGCCAGTGCACACTATGAAACTTGAATTGTAAAAATGTAAGATTATTTATTATTATTTTTGTGACATTTTCATCTTCTGTCCCATTTTCTTTAGTCTCAATTGCTCTTTTCTATTAGGTCCCTTTATCCAAAGCCCATCAACATTGAATGTTCAAAGGCGCCTGCTACATGAAAGTGCTTTAAACAATATCTTTAGGAGTTTATTCTTAAAGAAGAAGTTAGATCAGTGTGATTATATAGGGATATACTATGTTGACGTCACCTTTACACAAAATCAAGATGATTTTACTTTTGTAAAAGGCAATTGATAGACTAAGCTTTCCAAATTCATTCTATTGCACCTTTACTTAAAAAGATGTAATAGCTCCCTACCAACTCTGAAAAAGAATCTTGATAATCTAGTTCCATTCAGGCATTTTTCCCCCCTTACAGCCACCTATCACAAATTCGCTATTTCAATTGATAATTGTCTTCATCAAAATTGCAGCCATTCTAACATGGGGCTTATGCTCAGGCTGTTACTCCTCTCCAGAAAGCTCTTCCCTGTTTCCTTTCTTATCCAGATAATATCAAATCTCCATTAACAGGGCTTCTAGCTCTAGAATTGAGAGGATAACTGGTGCTGGATTCACTATCTCACTGTCAGTGATAAGAGCTGGATAGATGGTAAAAGGCAACAATTTGAAGGCAGTGGAGCACAGTCAGGCAGGATTTGAGGAGCTATAATCCAGAAAGAAGAGGAGCAAAGAAGATCAAGAGGACATTCTGGTACTCTATCTGCCTACCAGATCAAAGCAAAACTAAATTTAAATAAATCCAAAAGAAAAAGAAAATGTTAACCCTCTAGATTAAGATAAAAATAACACAGTGCATCTCCTTAATTTTTCATCCACAGTCTCTGGAATGAAATAACATATTATGAGACAGGTTAAAAACAAACAAATGAAAACACTAGATAGCCAAAAGCCAAGAGAAAAGCAACAGATAATATGAATGAACTACAGGGTGATACAGATGTTAGTGTTATCAGACAGAGACTTTATAATCATTATGGTTAACATGTTCAAAATTTAAAGTAGTATGTAGAATTTCAGCAGAGACCTAGAATGCATTAAAAATAGATGAATGAGAATTTTATAACTAAATTCTATAACTAATTCTGTATTAAATACAGTATAATTTTGATGATTCATTTTATAGCAGATTAGACATAGTAGAACAGAGGATTAGTGAACCAGAAAATAGATCAATAGAAAGTATCCAAATTGATCCACAGGAGTATAAAAAATATATATGGAATATGGTAAAAAATCTAACATACATTATATGAGAGAGAACATGAGACAGAGTTAATATTTGAAAAAAATCTGGGTCAGAATTTCTCAAAACTAATGTAAGACATCAAATAATATGATCCATGAAGTTCTCTGTTCACCTACCTCTACCATATAGAAAAAATATATTTGAGATGAACGATAACTTCAATAAGAAGGAAGAAAAAAACTCTGAAAGAAAACCTAAGAGTCTATCTTCCTGACCTGGAGTTGGCAAAGGTGTTTTAGACAGAATAGGAAAATGCTAGCTATTAAAATAATTGGTAAAATTGTCTTCATTAAAATAAAAACTTCTGTCTTTAAGAGGTCCCTTAAAGAGATTTAAAAACAAGCTGCAGACCAGGAACAGAAGGCATTTGAAATGAATTATTTAACAGTGGATTCATATTTAGAAATTTAAAAAGACAATGTAAATTTAAAAATAAGCAAGACTTAGAAAAACTTTACAAAGGATGATATCTAATTGGTCAAATGAGCATATGAAAAAATGTTCAACATGATTATTCATCATAGAAAAGCAAACTAAATCCACAATGTGATATCTTTATACCTCACCTTAAAGGCTAATATTAAAAAGACTGATCAAAGTGGCATATGCAAAGTGACAAGTATGTGGTCAACTGGAGCTCAAATATATTGCTGGTGACTGTACTAGTTGGCACAACCACTTTTAAAAACTGTTTGAAATATATAGTTAATCTATACATACATATACTATTTAACCCAGCAATTTTACTTTCTTGTATATACCTAAGAAAAAAGTTCTTAATATTCACAAAAGGATATATATATATATATAGCTGCTTTATTTGTAATAATCAAAACTTGAACTACAAATATCCACCAACAAGAGAATGGCAGTGAAAAAGAACAATATGTATTAAATCTCATAAACATAATATTGAGCAAAAGAAGCAAGATACAGAAGAATATGTGGTGTATTATTTTACTATATGAAAATCAGGAACACGCAAAACTAATACATGATGACAGAAGTCAGAATAGTGATAACCTAATAGGGAAAATTTGACTGAAGTGGGTATAAAGAAGCTGCTGGGGTGCCCAAACTGATTTACATCTTTATGCAGGTGGTGATATATAGCTTTTTACATATTTAAAATATCTGAATCTGTGTGTTATAGGATGTACCAATCACATAATAAATATACATGTTGATGCATTTTCACAAAGTGAATATAGCCCCTTCACCTGATAAAGAAAAAGAACATTATCTGCCCCTAAAAATGCTCTTCATATCCCCAGCAAGTGTCTTCCACCCCCAAGAGTAACCATTTTCCTGACTATTAACACTCTAGATTACTTTGCCCGTTTTTGAACTTTATATTCATGGAATTGCTTGTAGTTGTTGTTTATTCTAATTGCTTTTCAGTATTCCATTGAATGAATATACCACAATTTTACTTTCTTTTTCATTCTACTAGAGATGATATTTACGATTTTTCCAGGGCCATTATATGTAGTCCTTCGAAAGACATTCTTGTACATTTTTTGGTGAACATAATTTTGTATTTCTGTTAGATAAATTCATTTGAATAGAATATCTGGGTCCACCAAGACATCTTTACTTCCCTAAGGTAAAGCATAATTGCCATCCAGTGTAAATCCTTTTTAGCACTTACCAGTCATTAAATTTTACCATCTCTGAAATCCAAAAGTACTTGTACATAATCAGTTATTTATACACTTCATTGGTCTTCAGCCTCACTCAACTACTTCTCATGTTTATTTCTTCTTTTTCCTTATAGGAGTATAAGTTCCCAGAGAAAAAAATTTGGATCTTCTATTCTTTAATTTAAAAACATGGTTAGTTCCTTCCTCTTCTCTTTGGCATTAGGCACTCCTCACCCCTAGATACTTTTGCATCTGCTTAATATTTCAGCCTCATCTTCCAAATTCTCTATTTCCCTAGTTAAATGTTTTTGATTTATTTTTTTTTTAATACTATCCTTTCTCTGACTACTCCAAGGAACACCTGTTCCTTGGAATTTGTTCATAATGTCTATCACTTGTTTCCCAGGCTCACCTTTACCCAAGATTTATTTATTTATTCTTTGTTCCTCCTTTACTCCATGACCCATAATCTCAGAGCAGTCTCAGTGGAAGGGGAGTTTAGACATGTATTTTAAGTACCTATAATTTTTAGCAGTATTAAAGTAGCCTTAGTGAGGGATACAAAGATGATTACAACAAGGTACCTCTTCTCACCAATTGGTCTAGTTAAGGATATGCCAAGTAAACTGAAAGAAGAAAGTCTCATTACGACCCTTACAAGTCATTAGCAGTGAAAATATTATAGGGCTCAATCTTATCCAAAATAAAAACAACACAAAGGTATAAAGTAAGTGTAAGGAAATCCAAATTAGTTTCATTTTTTTCTATGATGACAACATGGATTAAAAATATATATATATCAACTATGAAATTATTAAAATGAAAATTCTTATTATTTTTATACACCTTTACCTTAGCCCAGCTTCCCTAGAAATTACAGACAAAAGCATACACTTCTGCACTAATGCTCTGTTGGGGAGTATAGACCTAAGAAGCAGGAGTCAGGGAAATGGGGACCGAGGTAGAGGAGGGAGAATAAATATGAGATGTCACTGTCAACTAGACTACAGTTTCCTGGAGAACTGATTGCACGGTCATTCAGGACGTTTTCTTAGAGACCACATATAGTCACTGCAACTCCAAACAGTCCATGGTGGTAGGGGACGAAGGGAGAAAAATGTGTCTGTTGACTCTCAACTTCCACTGATACAAATTCCCCCCATGAAGCATCTAATTCCCCAAACTTCTGGGTTGAATGTACATGGATGCCAAGTGAGTGCTGGGCTATCTCATGCCACACCAGCATTAGGGAAGCACCAGAGCATGAGATAAAGTACATGGCATGATGTGAGACCAGGAACCGTTGAACCTCACAAGCGAGCAAATAGGTGTAGTTGGGAACTGTCTCTGAGACAGGCTATAGGTCTGTGATGGTGTTGGTGGTGACAGCAGCAATCTGGCTGCACAACCATGGGAATCGTGTATGCTGCTACTGAGGCCCACTCTGACCCAAGAGCAAAGCAAGTGCATGAATCTGGGGTGTCACATGAACAAGAACTCCTTTTCAGATCCATTCATTTCTTCTAATGATGTCCATGTCTCTCCTAAGATAAAGATGCTCTCATTTCTTCCTAGGATAGGAAGTGCAAGTCTAATTCATCAAGGGGACCAAACATTTTAACTTTCTAAAAACCTTAAAAAGGATTAGCAAGGCAGGCTCCAGAACCCACTGCTACAGTTGATTCCTAACCTGTAAGTGATATACCTCCCTTCACTATCTCCCATTTTAGATTTCCCTCACTCTCAGCTAACACTCTTGCTAGCCTGGACTGCCAACCTGATAGGATGACCCAGATCTTCATCCCCAAGAGGTCTGAGCCCATATTTGCCTTGCCCTTGTCAGGCTGTGGTTGTTACAATTCCCCATTTACAGTTTTCATTTGACATAGGAGTGCCAAGAGACACCATAGTTAGTCCCTGGATTCAAGATATTCCTCCCTGTCTTCATCGTGTAACCATCAACCCAGGCTTGATTACCCACACTGATACAGTAACGCCTTTCTTTGCCTAAAAAGAGGCCAGATGATACCCGCAACCTCTAGTTCAGTGTAACCTATATTGTGTTCTCCTGTACTCCTCCCTTGAGTACACATGACTGTGCAACCCAGAGAACAACACCCCAACCCCAGAGTGCTGTCCTCAACTTGACACCTCGGCTGAGCTTTCAATAGGCCTTTCCACCATTCATCAGGCTGGCTATTCCTGGATTACGGGGTTTATGATAAGTAGGTGAATTCTATAGTCAGGAGCCCACGGTGGCATGTCCTTCACTTTAGAATCAGTACAGTGGTCAAAGATGTTGTGTAGGATACTATGTTCACAGGTTAGACATTCTGTTAGCACTTATCCCCCATTGCTTCAAGTCTGACCCATGGGATTTGTTCGCGGGCACTGAGTAGTTTCCACAGCATCTCATGCCTATAACAGGAAAACCCTAGACTTTAAGTGAGAAGCACATGGTATATATTTGAGACCTATGTCAGAAAGAAGTTGCTAAGCTGAGCTCCAGATTTATAGCGATAGAGGGATAGCATATGCTGGTGCTAGGACGCTTCTGGCCTAAATGCAGATCAAATGTATAGATCATGGTAACCTGCAAACTGAATATGGTGTGTCCTGATTTTCTGGTGCCTTAAGCAAATACTTATTCTGCTTATTGGGTAAGTCAGCCCTGCAAACATAATAAAAGGCAGAATGCCATATACCAAAATTAGGACTGACATTCAGCCAGTAAGTCTTGGTGTGGCATACTGCCCAGTGGGTCTGATGGATCAGGTTTCCCTCTGATAAAATTTCAGAAGGCATAAATGAGCGTAAAAAAAAAAAACAGAGAGATTTCCAAAATGGCATAGCTAAAAGAAAGTCAGAGAGGTAGAAAATAGAATGCATCACACTGGAATCACTAATCAACTCATGGTTTTTCTTAAATGATAAGTTAAAAGCAGGACCCTAAAGAGACTGGAATGAAAAACAAGAAATTTTTAAAATTTAATAGATAGTTAAAGGAGAGCTATCAAAGGTTTTTATGAGGGGCAACACGAGATCAGAACTTGGCTCTAGGAAAAGCAAGTTGGTAGTAATATTTAGGAGAAGAAATGTAAAGGTTGGGAGAACAAGTGACTTTAACCTTAGTTGAGGCACAGTGAGGCTTGAATTTCACTAACATTAATGAGAATGGAAGGAAAAAAGCAGACCAAAGTAAGACACTACTTATAGGCTTATGCATTGGCTGGGTGGAGGAGGGGAGGAAAGATATGTCAAAAACAACTTGAGGTGTCAGCCCTAGCTTATTGACCTCAAAGATGGTTATCTTTTAATTTTGATCACATTGAATTTGAGGTGTTAGATCACCCTTCAAGGAAAGGCTTGCTAATTAGCAACAGGGCAGCACCTGGTCAGAAGTCAGCGTCCAGCTGTCTTCCCCATCAAATCTGCCTTAGCTTCAGAGAACTCCTTTGCCTGAGGTTACATCCCTCCCAGAGCAGCTTGCATCCACTGCCTGAGTGAGGCAGGAGTGTACAGCTCTGGCCTTTGTGACCTGGGCACGATGTTCTGACGGGCAATACTTTCTTCAGAGCTCCTTGCCAGTTTGACTTCTTCCTCTGCCTCTTAGAAGTTTCTGCTTCTTAACTTTTCCTTTGTACACTTTTTGGTCCCTAATAAACATCTTGCACCTAAACTACATCTCAGCATCTGCTTCTAGAAAACCCAATCTGTAGCAGTAGTGATGTATCATTTGGTGGTTCTTTTAGATGCAAATAATGGAAAAACCAACTAAACATGTCTAAAAACTTTATTGTCTCATAAAACAAAAAAGTTCTGAAGCAGGGTCGTTACAGAGTTGACTAATAAATGACTCAATGACATCATCATACCCGCGAGCATATTTCCATTCCCTTATGATAGGTTTTTGCTTTTATTTTTGTTTTTTTTCATGACTTCTTTGTTTTGTTTTAATCAGAGAAGAAACTCTCCAGGTCCCAGTGACCTGAATTGGGCCACATATCCATAGCTTATAAGGAAGCTGGGCTGGCAATTTCTAGTATGTTCAGCTCTTATAGCAAAAGACAATCTGCCAGCAAGAATAAATTTGGGAAAATAAATGGTTTTGGGTGAGTAGCCATCAGTGTCTACCACAAAAATGTCTGAATGTGATTCCATAAATGTAGTATGGAATACCTCATTTTCATTTTTCCCTTTAAATCAAATTGCCGTAGACTCAAAGTGCCCATAGTTCTGTGCACAGGAGGAAATTTAATCATAGTCCCCTGGTGTGAAGGTTCTGTGATATTATTTGATGCCAAAGCATCAGGTAAAACCCTGTGGTCAGCAGCTGACACTTGTTTTCACCAAACCACCCATCATTGCAGTGCACACAGAACCTTCAGGTCTGATGTGTCCACCGCTTCCGGGCCACTCACTGCTGACACATGTGAACAAATAGAGGGGCCAGGAACCTTGGTGTCATGTGTTCGACCTCCCTGGACACACCATTCTTCCACATCATGTTCTTCAGCATCTTGCCTTATAATCCTTGTAAGGCAAGCGCTTGCAAACAATGTGCTGCCCCCTGATAAATGCGAGACCCGCCAATCTCTGATCTCTGCCATCTAAGGGACATCTCTCCCTCAAGTCACTCTCCTACCTTCTCCATCTTCTTTCTTTCTCCTCTTCTCTTTAAACAACACACATAATCTTTTCATTGAGTTTCAGCTTGGATATTATATCCTGCAAAAATCCTTGAGACAAGGAAATGCTTAGGGCTTGATTATTGCTCCGAGTTAGGAGGAGGGAAAAATGCAGAGATCAAAACATGAAAGAATAAAAACTCATCCCAACCTCCACCCCAGGGTTGCCAGAATTAGCAAATTAAAATTCAGGAAGCCTAGCTCACTTTGAACTTCAGGTAAACAATGAACATTTTTTTAGTATGAGTTTGTCCCATAAGTTTGGGACAAATTTAACTGGGCATCATGCATTTTACTTAGCAACTTTAAACCTCCCCTTCCTCATAAAAACACTTTTCAGCAGGTATAATTAAGGTTGGTTTGAAGTTTGGAAGAGGGGTTGCTATTGAAAATATAGATTTTAGAGGCTTCCAATTAGACTATAGCTGATGCTATGTAAAATGATATAAACTCCAAGGGATAGGATGTACAAAGAGAAAGAAAGATTCTTTGTATTCTTCTTAAAGTCTGGAATAGCGCTAGACATATAGATCTCAATAAATTTTTCTGCCAAAGTAATAGATTCTTTCTTCCCTGTTTTCATGATCTCTTTAGTAGATTATGTAACATAAACATACGTAGTAATTACTGTGACACCTTTTATGAATTAAGTGTAGAAGAGAGATTCATGTTTATATTATACTTTCATGATTATTCAAATAGTCCATGCATGTGACCTGGACATTATATTGATAAAAGATTCTCTCATAGATGAATAATTAGAAAAATTAATTTGAGAAATCAATATCTATTTCCAGATATTCTCAGGCAATGCATGGTATCAATAAAGCCTTAAATCTCAAATAATATTAAAATGTACACAATAGAGATGCTTTTTAATTTTTTTATGGTTAACTTAAATTCGTCATCCTCTTCACATGGCGCTTCTTGGGCAGATTCAGAGCTGTTGTCTAGCAATCAAAATTAAGTACTTTAACAGACCAGATTCTAGAAAGTACGATTCTAATTATATTGATATGATATGCTCAACAATATAGTCCATATAACTGGCTTTTCCCCCTGGGATAGTTAAGAACACAGAGAGCCTACTACCTAGAGACTGGGGGAGGACACCGTCAAGCACAGTCATGATTGGAACTGCAGCCGTAGAGATAGAGCCCAGGTGGCCAAGAGGTAGTGTTGAGAGTGACAAGCCTTGCAGTCACGGCTTCCAGTGGCCAGGAAAATAACAGGGTGCCAGGTGGCACTCACAAAGGCCCTGCTTTTGCTCAGCCTCGCCGCATGGCTCCCTCCAAAGCATTGTATTCAAATGCAGAGGGTTTGCATTATTCAGTTATTTTAGAATCATGTTAACCTGGTAACGTTTTCAGAAAATAAGAATACCGTTATGTCTAAATTGACAGTAGAAATGATTTTGAAATGAAGCAGGAGGATGTTTCCTTGGATCAGAAAGACTGTGCAGTGACTTTGGTGGTGATTATTATTCCATCTGTTGATGTGATTATGGAAATTCTGGCTGAAACTGTGAAGTCTTGTGCACTCTGCCTTCCCGGTACTCCCCAAAGGACAGAGGGCTGCCAGCTACTCAAAGTGCTGGAAAGGGATGAAAACAAACCACTGACCTTGAAGTACTGTTCAGGAGTTCTTAACCCTTTTGATATAGGTAGAGTGAGTTTGTTTCTGTTTATTTACACAGCCTAGCAAAGCCCTTCAGATGTTCTTAACCGAGATTTTTTTTTTAAGCTGACCTTTGAACTCCACTGCATGGTACCCAGAAAAGCTGATGAAGCTCAGAGGGGATAAAATGAAAAGCAGTAGCAAGTTTAATTTTTAAAAATAGGATATAATATGCACATGACAATGTAAGCAGCCGAGGAAAATGTGAGTGGACCAATGCTCATGCTACACAGACAAAAGCAAAAATAATTCTTTTGAAGAGAAACAATATAAAGTAATTGGCACCTTCACTTCTTATAATGTATATTTTTTTCTTGGCCATAAAGATAGACAGGGGATGTAAAAAACCCCTTCTACTTAAAAAAATTATTTGACTTTGAGTCATTGATTCATTTTTAACAGAAAAGACCACTGAGACTATTACTATATGACATCAGATTTCTCAAGAAGAGTTAAAAAAATCCATGTCATGCGGAGTCTTCCAACTCTTGGGAACTCTTGGCATCACAGGGATTTAGTCTGGTTTCTGAGATGCTCCTACACGAATGGTTTGAATTCCCTAAGGTATCCTTTTCCACCATCTGCGTGGTTCAGTGCAGTAAGATACTTTCTCTCTGAAGATAATAGAACGGGCCATTTTGCATGCCTCTTTAGAACACTGGCCATGAGGTGCTTTGTAATATTTGTGATTCAGCTTCTCCAGTGAGGCATAAGACCTGACAACATAGTTATAGAAGAAAATGAACCCTATGTGCATCTGAATGTGTTGCAATATCTTTAAAGGTGACGTGACTCGTTTCGGCCTCTGAGAGGTGGTCTTGGGTAGCTTCATTCACGTTATCGCCCACTGAAGCTATTTATTACCTAGAGGTTTTCTTTTTCACTCATAACTCATTATTCACACCCACTCCAGGGAAGCAAGCCTGAGGACAGAGATAAGACCATGACTGTTAAAAACGAATGGTGGACACCATCGTGTATTGTTACAGATCCATCGGGATCAGTTTAAGATAACACATAACCACAGTTGAAGGTCTTCCGTGCAGTGAGTTTCCTCAGTTCAAAATGGCAAAAAAAAAGTTTTATTTGATCTTTTTTGCCCAAGCCATTTCTTTGGTCACACTATGGTAATTCTAATCCCTGCCCATGTTTGAGAAATTAGAATGGCCTCATTAAATCCAGGGCCTAAATAAAGCCAGAATGGGTTTACAAAAGTTATTCTGGAGGCATAATGGACAAAAGTTATTCTGGAGGCAACCTGTTATTTTAAATCAAAATTGGAAGTATGAATGAAATTCATAGCACTAGTACTAATATTTTTTAACGCCAGACGTGTTTTTCCATTACTTGGAATATCGCTGTGATTTGGAAATAAGGACAGTGTTGTTGAATCCTTAATGAATTTAGGAAATGCTGTTGGCTAATTTCTCATAAATGAGTCTTTAAAATTGTTTCCTCCTTCCTAAGTATTTGCTTCCAAATATTCTAGAATGACATCTGTTGGGCCTGGGAGCCGGATGAATCGGCTGACTGTTCCACAGAGGCACAAAGCCAATGAAGTGAGGGCACCAAAGTTCTTTGGATGGTCACAGTTTCCTCAAAATTTCTTCTTCCCCCTCTTCATTTATGAGCCCTGAGGTTCCTCCTATGTGTTTTGCAAATATCCCTAGTGAACCAGAGCAGGGCTGGTCTTATAAGCAGTACAATTGGCATTATTTGAAGATGTTCTTTTTATCATCTTCACAAAAATTTATTGAGGACCTACCTACCTGTGCCACTATTATAGTCACTCTGGAAACAGCCTTATAAAACAAACAAATAAACATCCCTGGTGGAAGAAACAGATAATAAACAAATAAATAAAATTTGTAGTTTGTAGGAGATAATTACCGCTATAGTAAAAACCAAAGAATGGAAGGGCTCAGGGAATCCTGAGAGTGAAGGAAGAAACCTGCAATTTTAAATAAGGTGGTTGGGAAAAGCTTTACTGATGAAAGTAATTATTATTTTTTTTTCCTTTATTTTTATTTATTTATTCTTGGCTGTGTTGGGTCTTCGTTTCTGTGCAAGGGCTTTCTCTAGTTGCAGCAAGTGGGGCCGCTCTTCATCGCGGTGCGCGGGCCTCTCACTATCGCGGCCTCTCTTGTTGCGGAGTGCAGGCTCAGTAGTTGTGGCTCACGGGCATAGTTGCTCTGCGGCATGTGGGATCTTCCCAGACCAGGGCTCGAACCCGTGTCCCCTGCTTTCGCAGGCAGATTCTCAACCACTGCGCCACCAGGGAAGCCCCGAAAGTAATTATTTTTGACCAAAGACCCATAATAGGTGAGGGAGAAAACTTTTTGGATATGTAAGGGAAGAGCATTTCAGGCAGAAGGAATAACAAATGCAAATGTCCTGAGGCAGGAACGCACCCAGCAGGCTTGAGTTACCACCAGGAGGCTCATGTTGTTGGAATGAACTGAGCACGGGGAGGTGGGCATGGTGGTCAGAGAAGCTATCACAGGGGGAGAGAAGGCCTCATCTAGTAGTGACATTTAGGATACTGTAAACGATTGGGTTTTACTCTGAGAGAGATGGATACTCATTGATGTGGTCTGGCTTAAATTTTAACAGTATCATTCAGCTGCTGGGTGGAAAAGAGGGGCAATGGTGGGAATAGGAGACCAATTAAAAATCTATGGTGGTAACAAAACTGGCAAACAATGACCGTCACTAGGAACAGGCTGATTGATGTCCTTGCTGATGGAATTTGCAGCTTGATTAGATATAGGATAGGAGAGAAAGAGAAGAGTCAAAGAAAACTCCAACATTTTGGTCTGAGCAATTGGAAAAATAAGAGTTTTCGTTTATTGAGGTAGGGAAGAATGCAAGCTCTTCTTTTTTTTTTATTGGAGTAAAATTGCTTTACAAGGTCGTGTTAGTTTCTGCTGTACAATGAAGTGAATCAGCTTTATGCATACCGATATCCCCTCCCTCTTGAACCTCCCCACCTGCCCACCATCCCACTCACCTAGGTCGTCACAGAGCACCGAGCTGAGCTCCCTGTGCTATACAGCAGCTTCCCACTAATGCTGGAGAGGGTGTGGAGAAAAGGGAACCCTTTTGCACTATTGGTAGGAACGTGAATTGATACAGAATGCGAGCTCTTAAACTCCTTGATATTTGTTCCTTGGTCTTGCCCCTTGATCTGTTACAGTTCCTGCAGAAAGACAATCTTTCATTTCACTTCCTCTCTCCATTTCCCAACCATCTGGAGTTTTGAAAAATCTAAACCCTCTGTATTCACCTTACAACTCAGAACATGGACAACCCAATAACTTTTATATTTTATCAACGCAATTATTTTTCAACATCTTGCAAACAGAATAAAAACATGTGTGTTTGTGTGAGTCCATTTTGTGGTGGTTGTTTAAACATCTTAATGTCTTAAAAGCATGATCGTCAGAGTCACCCCTCAGAATTTCACTTTGTCCTGGGCAGAAGGCACTTTGAATGCTTGACTCACTTATGTGGATGACTTTTAGCTATACTGCTGTTTCCATCTTGGACACTTGTTTATTTTAGGCCTTGTGACAGATGAGCTCATTCAGATCTTAAAATGCAGAATTTAAGGTTGTGTCAGACTATAATTTTATGCTAACTTTGTTTATTCCCCTCTTCAATTACTAAAGTTACCACCCTAGACTCCGGAAAATAACCGGAGACGATGTTTGTTTGGTGGCAAATTAGAAGCTGACGTCCCAGCTTTCCCTGAGTGTGACTATGTGTAGGCAATTTAATTATATTGAAACTGAGCATTATGATGTCTAACTTTCCTTTATTCTAAGATTGACTTCATGTTTGGGAAAAGCAAGGGAAAGTGGTAAATGTCTTCTAAAGTGGAAAATTTCAAACTCGAGCTACAGAGGTGGAATGCACATTCATAATATTTACATAAAACGTAATCATTTCTCCTGTCCTCACCAGAGAGCTGAAGGCAGGGGAAGTGAGGGCTCAAGCTACCGCCCTTAATTGAGCTACAGGAGTGGATGGTCTAAGGCCTCTCTCTTTGGGCAAAGCTGTAAACCATGATTATGACTGTGTCTGGGAAAACATTTTAAATGTAGAATAAGGTAACAGAGGACTGAGAACATCTACTTTATGGACACTGTGGGTTTTATTTTCGGCATTTGTAAATCTACAGTTCTTTATAAACAGAACAAAGTGGTCAGTTTTCACAGGGACTGTGCTGGCACAATGGTACCAAGGGCTTAGTCTGGGAACAAAGTCATTAAAAATAACTACGTACAAAGAACTCAGTCATAAATAATGTGCCACAAAGGATCCAAAGAAATCCAAAGGCAATAAATGATATACTTAAGTGTCTAAAAGTCTGCTGTGGGCTGCCTGATCCTATGTATGGTGAATCCCCAAAGAGCTCCTCCTATTCCTTCCTCGCTTTCTCTTGTTTCTTCCTTCTTTCCTCCCCTTTTACCCCATCTTCCTCTCCCTGAAAGCTGATGGCTTGCTTTCATTCAGGCAATCAGCAGGAGAAAGAGAGAAAGAAAACAAAAGATAAAAAATTCCTGACGCCACTTTGCCTTTCCACTGGGCTTCAAGTTGTGATATAGCGTTTCTGTGATTTTTTTTTTTTCTTCCATCAATACTATCTTTAAAATGTAGTTTTCACCAGGATAAAAAAAAGGTTAAAAAAAAAAGAGGGAAACTGACATTGCTTGGAACCTGAAATATAAAGGCCATTCAAGACCTCCATGATCTTGCTTGCTTTTTACTTTATCTTTTCCTCTTTCTCAAATTTTTGTTCCTTCTAATTACTTGTGGCTTCCTCTTTGACTCTTCCTCTCATAGCAGACATCAATGTGGCAGGAAATTCTGTTGTCTCACTCATGTGTCATTCATGTATAAAGAGTGACCTCTTCTTGTCCCC